>NC_083344.1:22456730-22824855 GCF_019175385.1 Lycium barbarum | reverse complement strand
AGTACGGGAGTCAGATATCCCGAAGACTGCTTTCAGGACTCGGTACGGGCATTATGAGTTCAGAGTTATGTCTTTCGGGCTGACTAATGCTCCAGCAGTATTTATGGATCTGATGAACCGGGTATTTCGGCCTTTCCTGGATATGTTTGTTATTGTGTTTATTGATGATATTCTGATTTACTCGCGATCAGTCGAGGAGCATTCAGATCATTTGAGGACGGTACTTGGCATCCTCCGTCAGCAGAAGTTATATGCTAAATTCTCTAAGTGTGAGTTCTGGTTGACTTCTGTGGCATTCTTGGGCCATATTGTCGGCGCAGATGGTATTCGGGTTGACACGCAGAAGATTGAGGCTGTGCAGAATTGGCCCAGGCCTACTACACCGACAGAGGTGCGTAGTTTTCTTGGATTGGCTGGGTATTACCGCAGGTTCGTGGAGGATTTCTCTTCTATTTCAGCACCACTGACGAGGCTTACCCAGAAAGCAGCAAAATTCCAGTGGACAGATGCTTGCGAGCGCAGCTTTCAGATGCTGAAGGAGAGATTGATTACAGCACCAGTTTTGGCTCTTCCAGAGGGATCTGACGGGTATGTTGTCTATTGTGACGCCTCTGGTATTGGGATAGGATGTGTATTGATGCAGCACGGTCGAGTCATAGCCTATGCTTCCCGGCAGCTCAGACCGCACGAGAAAAACTATCCCACTCATGATCTTGAGTTGGCCGCGGTGATTCATGCTTTGAAGATTTGGCGGCATTATTTATATGGGGTCCATGTTGATATCTATACGGACCATAAGAGTCTCCAGTATATTTTCAGACAGAAGGAACTAAATTTGCGGCAGCGGAGATGGCTTGAGTTACTAAAGGATTACGACGTTGATATTCTGTACCATCCGGGGAAAGCCAATGTGGTAGCTGATGCGCTTAGCCGCAAGTCCGTGGGCAGTCTGCCTGATGTTCCATCTGATAAGAGAGATTTGGTTCGTGATATTCATCAGCTGGCCAGCCTCGGTGTTCGTTTGGTGGATTCTGGAGATTCTGGGATTTCTGTTCGTCCAGTTGCTGAGTCATCTATTATTCAGGAGGTAAAGCAGCGCCAGTTTGAGGATCCTCTTTTGATTCAGTACAGAGATGTGGCCCTTAGTAAATCAAAGACTCAGTTTGAGATCTCGCCTGACGGAGTATTATTATATGACGGCCGATTCTGTGTACCAGACGTTGCGGGCTTACGGCGGCAGATTATGGGCGAGGCCCATAATGCACGATATTCTGTCCATCCTGGTTCCACTAAAATGTACCGGGACCTCAGGTGTTTGTATTGGTGGGACGGCATGAAGAAAGATATTGCTGAGTTTGTTAGTCAGTGCCCGAACTGCCAGCAAGTTAAGATCGAGCATCAGAAGCCCGGTGGATTATTACAGGAGATGGAAATTCCAGCCTGGAAATGGGAGATGATTAATATGGATTTCGTTGTTGGACTACCACGCACTCCACGCAGGTACGACTCTATCTGGGTTGTTGTTGACAGGCTAACGAAATCAGCCCATTTCCTTCCGGTTCGGACTACTTATTCGGCTGAGGACTATGCCAGATTGTATATCAGAGAGATAGTCAGACTTCACGGAGTCCCGATATCTATTATTACTGACCGAGGTACCCAGTTTACAGCAAATTTCTAGAGGTCATTTCAGGAGGGATTAGGGACTCAGGTGAGTCTCAGTACAGCTTTTCACCCTCAGTCCGACGGGCAGGCCGAGCGCACTATTCAGACGCTCGAAGATATGTTGCGGGCCTGCGTTATTGATTTCAGGGGCAGCTGGGATGATCATTTGCCGCTTATTGAGTTTGCCTATAATAACAGTTATCACTCCAGCATTCAGATGGCTCCGTACGAGGCCCTTTACGGCAGGAGATGCAGGTCTCCTATTGGCTGGTTTGACGTGGGCGAGACTAAGTTGATTGGGCCAGATGTGATCCAGGAGGCTGTAGATAAGGTAAAGCTTATTCGAGAACGATTATTGGCTGCTCAGAGTCGACAGAAAGCTTATGCAGATAGACGACGTCGACCGTTAGAGTTCCGGATTGGCGACTGGGTATTCCTGAAGGTGTCGCCCATGAAGGGTGTCATGAGATTCGGTAAAAAGGGTAAGTTGAGCCCCCGGTACATTGGACCGTATCAGATCGTGCGAAAGATAGGCGAGGTCGCCTATGGGCTAGACTTACCATCCGACTTGGAGGCCGTACACCCGGTGTTTCATGTGTCTATGTTGCGGAAATGTATTGGTGATCCTGCCAGGATATTCCCAGTAGATGACAATCAGGTGACGGAGCAGTTATCTTATGACGAGCAGCCTATATCTATTCTGGATCGACAGGTGCGGAGACTACTCACTAAAGAAGTGCCCTCCGTCAAAGTCCTGTGGCGCAACAATAATCGGGAGGAGATGACTTGGGAGGCGGAGGACGAGATGAAGAAGAAATATCCCCACCTGTTTCCGACATCCACAGGTAATCTAATTTCTTTTTCAGCTTGTTGTGTTGATTGATAAAATGAACTATGTATGTCATTATTAAAAAGGGACACTCCTGCCTTGATCATAAGACCTTATAAGATTAATTTAACATTCGGGGACAAATGTTCTTAAGGGGGGGAGAATGTTATGTCCCGTGTTTTCGTATAATTGGAAATCGTGAAATAATTACGACTTGTGGATTATAAGGACATATTTTGATTTTAGTGAATATGACTATGTTGGTTATGGAATTATTAATGTTAAGACCTCGGGGTAGGCCGAGAATAAATTTGGAATTTCGGAAATTAGTTTCGGGAATTACAAAACGGGACTTTTGTGAATTGGGCCAAGAATTGGAGTACAACAAAATTGAGGCCCAAATGTTTAGGGTGGCCGGCCAAGGCCAAGCCCAAGCTTCATTTTAAGTGGTCATGTGTTTATCACATGACCCTTAATCAATATATATCCTTATGTTCCCTTTGAACTTTCAAGAAAAACCAAGATAAACACAAAAGAAATTGAAGAATGCCCTCTTGAGGCTCTCGGCCGAACCACATATTCCTCAACAAAATATTTTTCTAGCCTTTTGTTTTGATCACAAAATCGTGTCCCTTTGGTAAGTATAGTAAGCACAAGACGCTCTCCGACGTGATACAATTTGTTTGGCACAAGAACTACGTTTGCGACAAGTCGGAAAATCAAGAAAAGGTAAGAATTTTGCCCCTCTAATGTTATAGAATTGATATGAATGTGTTAAGGATTGGAAATAGACGAGAATCCCGTAATTTTGATATAAATAGAAAGCCGTGGGTGTGTGTGGATAGTGTGTGTTGGCCGTGAGCCATAGAGAGGAAAATTGATGTGAATTGATCTTGGTTAAGTTGGTATAATGTGTTGTTGTGACCTTTATGTCGTAAATGATTAATTGGTGAATGAAATTGGCGTTGAAAAATGATTTTGGATATTATCGGAAAGCGTATACCCTTGGTATCATTATGTATATCATTGTATATTTAGGGTGCTAGAGACTTTAGATATGAACTTATAATGATGTTAATGAATTCGGAATGAAACGACGTGAGTTAGAATGTTCGTCGTGAACTTTTGATTGTTTTGAAGAATTATGGAACATAATGGATTTTGGTGTAATTTCGTGTATGGCTTGGATTGTAGTTAGGATGTGATTGTATAAGTTTGAATGTAAAAAATGAATACAATTATGTAGATTTAGAATTGGAGTTTTGAAAGCTTGAATGAAAGTTGCCAACTTAGATAGCAAAGTAGAACTTTGAAGCTAGAATGGTTTGATTGTTGTTTGTGTTGTTTGTTGTCGTGTGGGCTGTTGTGGTTGATGTATTTTGAGCCGAGCTAAGCCTCGGGGATGTTAGATTTATAGGGGAAATGCTGCCGAAATTTCGGTAGGCAAAATTGGAGTTAAAGGCATTTTTAAGCCTAAGAATCTCAATTGGTAACTTTGACCATTTGCAGATTTTTGACGAAACGGGACTGGACTTTTGGAAGAGCATACGACGTCTGTGAGGTATGTAAAGCTTCCCGCTCATTCATTTGGCATATCTTAGTGTGTCAGTCGGATATGAGACCTTCCGGAGCATTTCTGCTCCTCGAAACCCGATCCACAGAAACGTTACTATTCATTCAATTCAATTGAAGCCTAAAGGCTCCATTTTGGCTAAAATGCCACTATTCGTCCAAAACCTATCGAAATGTGGTCGGGTAACCTAGAAATGATTATGTATGACCCTTGGCATATAACTGCTCGTAAAAATATGTTCGTCACCTCACTTCGACTCGAGGTGGGTCCGCTACCCCAAAATGCCCGATTTGCCCTTCGGGCCATCTTTGAGAATAAAGTTGAAAGTACCACTTCTGATCTTTGGGACATCCTCCTACGGGGTATGTTTGGACAATTCGATGCGCTAATCTATGTTTTGAACTATATGGACCATTTTGGAAACGTTTTGCAAAAAAATGAAACTTTATGTCGGCTAAGTATTCGACTATTTTGTATTCTAATATGACTTATGAGTTTACCTTGTTTTGAAACACTATTTTGAAATACGATTTGCATTTGTTTGCTCACGACTCCGCTCGTGCCTTATTATGACTTCGTTCACCGGTTCCCGGGCCGGTTTTGATTCGTGCGCCTTATGACAATTCGGCCGTATGCTGTGTTACGGTTCCCAAGGCTTCGCCATAGGGCCGGGTTCCGTTTGGAGTTATGCTGTGATATGGCTCGTGATGCGATACGCTCACCGATGATTATGATTATGTTCGGGGATGTACGGAGATTTGAAACCTTCTGGTGTTATGCCGTGTGTGGCGCCAGCGTCGGAGTGGCGACCACGTTCTTAAGCGTTTGCATGATTTTGTTTGCATAAAATACATGTATATGATTTCGATACAGATTTTGACATACCAGTTTGTACCCCACTTTGACATTTGATTTGCTTTCGGTTTTGATCTATAATTCTGTACTCCGTGCTTTACATACTCAGTACATATTTCGTACTGACCCCCTTTCTTCGGGGGCTGCGTTTTATGCCCGCAGGTGCAGATATCGGTGATCCTCCGCAGTAGGCTTCACTTCTTGCTATTCCGGAGTACTCTTATTTGATCCGGAGTCCACTTTTGGTACAGACTCTTTTGCTTTGTATATATTTGGTATATTTGACTATTTGGGTACGGCGGGGCCCTGTCTCGCCAAATGTCTTTGTTTTGAGTTCGTAGAGGCCTGTAGTCATATATGTGGGGCGAGGGTCCTATGTATGTTTGTCTGATTCCGTTTTCTGGTCTTAAGGCGGTTTGTTTGTTATGCCGGCCCCAAATGGCCCTTATGCTTATATTTGCACTTTTGACCGGCGATGTCCATTCCGCCGCTCAGTTTGTATTTAATACGACATTTTGATTTGGCACGACCGCTTAAGACATACTTGATATAAATTATGTTCGATATGATTTCGAAAAATTATGAAATAAGTTTGGATTTGAAAATGAACGTGCGATTCGGTTTGGGTACCCAGGTAGGGTGCCAGTCGCGGCCCACGGGGCTGGGTCGTGACATCAGTACATCTTCCACTGTTGTGAATATACAGCATTAATCACTCCATGTTCAGTTCAGTTCACTTTTTCACTACACAAATACATCTTCGCCCTTTTGGCATCATAGAAAAGATTAAAGCACATCCAAAAATATTTTTAGATATATTAAATCAGAACCACAGGGGCAACATAATCATGAATAAGATGGAGGAAAGTAAACTAGCAATAATGCACATGAACACAATAGAATGCTAATAGATAGATCAACACAAGTGCACATAGTAATCAATTTAGTATATACAAATGATAGTTCAACTGTAAATCTTCCAAAATTCATGAAAAGGTGACTTCAATTTTATGCAAAGGGATGGGGGCTAGGAAGGATTTTCTGGATAGTGGATAGACTTGAAGGGGCTGAGCAAGTATAGGTCAATTTCTATGGGCTTGGTGATCCTTTATCATCTCATCTCTGAGTGCGTCCACTTGAGTTCTCAATTTCCCCCTCTCTTCCCGTAGCTTCTCAATTTCTTCTTCTGCTCCTCGCCCGAAAACTGGTTCTTTCGGTCATTCAGCCAGTTAGGCTTTTAGAAGGGCACTTTCGTCCTTGAGTTGTTTGATCTCTACATGTCACGACCCAACTAGGGGCCGCGATGGGTACCCGGGGCTAGTCACCGAGCACCGCTCGTCCTACTGCTCATCTTACTCAATTAATGTCCCTTTTACAGCTTATGCACGAATTATAGGAAAAACATGTTTTATACAAAAACATAAATGCTTTATATACATTTGCCTCTCGGCCATCAAAATAATATATATACATATAATGACATCTTGTGAGACCATCTAAACCACACTACGTATCTACGAGCCTCTACTAACATACTGTATATATAGACGGAACAAGACTCCGTCGTGCCCAAAATATACATATATACCAAAAGGAGAATCACAAGCACCTCCGAACAATGGAGTGCTCTCAATCAGCTGACAGCTACTAAGAATCTGGATCAAGCTCACCTCCTTGTCTACCTGTAGGCATGAACACAGTGTCCAAAGAAAACGGACGTCAGTACGAATATTGTACTGAGTATGAGAGGCATAACCAATGAAGAAAGACAACAATAATATCATGAGAACATCAATATGAAACATCTGGATCTGAATGACAATCATATGAGAAGTAATGCATCTTGTCTTACTCATACTCAACATCATATCATATATGCATAATATGTAAGCTGCCCGTCCGTATCGGAACAGTGTGATAATCAATAACAACAGCCCACGTCCAGGCCTCCCGCGTCCGGGGTACCATCTCATGCCGCCCACTAGTGGTGTCTGCCCATGCCAAAAGGTCATGGTGTATCCGTATAGCTGCCCGCCTTGGCGGTGACTGCCCGGCCAACTAGGCCCGGTGTGATGCAATCATGACATGCTTGTCATAAAATACTTATAATGATATGCTTATCAAAATATATTTGTCATCATACATGCATAAAGACTCTAGCACAACTGCATTCTATCGAGGTGACGTAAGGTCGTGGACCCTCGATTCCATTATGAACATATATGAGCATTCTGCCTCACCTTGAAGGAAATAATACATAAGGTGAGTGTGAGCAATAAATAACATCATTATCAACATGGCATCATCATTTCATATCTCTTTATCTTATATGGGCACTTATGGATATAGGCTTTTAGCTTTCCGGAATATAAGAATTCATGAAGAGGAAAGGAATACATGCCATTAAAAAGAAAGGACTAGCCTCACATACCTTGTCGCTTAGCTACACTATCGATCACTCGTCTTCCTTCGAGGTCACGTCGTTACCTTCACGAGAGAATCGTATTAACATTAGTTAATCAACTTTAAAAACGCGTCGTTATCTATTGAGAAAATTAAGCGGCATTTCCTTTGTTTCTACTACTTTTCCCCCATTTTATTTCAACTCCCACACATTTACAACAACACTCATAATATTGCAAGAAACAATCGTCATTTATATGCCTTAAGCAAAATCCACCATTTCTCTCCAATTTCCTTCTCATTTATGGTTATAGCTCGTTATCCCATTTCCTTGTATATAATACTTATTTCATGACCTAAACATCATTTACAACATATTTATAATCATAGCATATCAACTTTCATGATTCCATTCAACCATCTTCCAATTGTGACACTATTCACTCATTCAAGACTCATTTTCTATGTTCTTCTATGTTTCAAGTGCCTCAGCTTCCCAATACTTTAAATTACATGGAATGGTCATGAAACTTACCTTGGTTGATGGTGTAACAAGCCTTGAGTTGAGTTTCTACCTTAGCACCAAAACCCTATCTCCTCTCCTTTGGTATTTCTTGAAGGAGACAACTTCTACTTGAGTTTCATAAGGTTTGTTTCCATGATTTGGTGTTGATGATCATTGATTTCCTTGATTCTCTTGAATTCCTATGGATGAAGTGTTTGGAGAGTTCTAGAGACTTCTTGAGTGGTGTAGATGAGAAAATGAAATAATATGAGCTTATGGTCCCTTTTTAACAACTCAAAATTTGATTTGTAATGAACAGTCATCGGGGTGAACAGTGGTCGTAAACCACACTTTATGGGCTGTATACCAGTTTACGGACAGTATAGTGTGGTCGTATTTAAGCATATCAAAACATAAAGGTTGGCTGAGGATCATGGCAGTTTACGATCGAGGTTTACGGTCCGTAAACCAGGTTACGGGCTATATACCAAGTCGTTTTTAACCATTTTATCATTGGACAGAAAGTTGAAATTTTGAAAGGCTGGAGGACGATGGCAGTAGACGGTCTGTAAATCACTTTACGGGCCGTATTATGCTTTACGACCACTGGCTGAATTGAAATTCTACAACTTTCTAAATTCCAAAAATTCATGAATCGTCATTCCCTACTTAGTAAAACACTGCACACTCATACCCTTCGTTGATCTATTCATTGTAGACTCACGGAAAAATTTTCCGAGGTGTAACACTCTTCCCCCCTTTTGGAACATTCGTCCTCGAATGTTAAAACACTCGGGATTCTACAAATATTTCACCAGAGTTTCCCCTGTAATTTGGCACTACCATCCTATCACAACAACCCATAATATCATCGCCTCACAGGGCTACATCATAATATCAACATATCTATGGCCACACACGACCAAAAGCATAAAAATAAAGCATACATACCTTATCTCGTCGACGTCTCAGCTTGAATCTCCTCCGGGGGTTGGAATAAATGCGGATAATTGGCTTGCATATTCTCCTCTGCTTCCCAAGTCATTTCTTCCCGATTATTGTTTCGCCATAGAACCTTGATTGAAGCAACCTCTTTGTTCCGAAGTCTTCGCACTTGTCAATCTAAAATAGCAACCGGCACTTCTTCATATGTCAATTTCTCTGTCACTTGAACATCATCAACTGGAACTATTCTTGTTGGGTCTACAATGCACTTCCGGGGCATCGAAAAGTGAAAAACTGGATGTACGGACTCAAGCTCTGAAGGTAAGTCCAGTTTGTATGCTACATGACCCACCTTACGGATAATTCTATAGGGTCCAATATATCTTGGGCTCAACTTCCCCTTTTTACCAAATCTCATTACCCCTTTCATTGGCGATACCTTCAATAATACCCAGTCATTGGCCTGAAATTCCAAGTCTCGTCGGCCATTGTCTGCATAAGACTTCTGGCGACTTTGGGCTGTCAATAATCGATCTCGTACCACCTTGATTTTCTCGACTGCTTGTTGAATCAAGTCGGGACCTATTAATTGTGCTTCTCCTGTCTCAAACCATCCAATTGGAGATCTACATTTCCTTCCATACAAAGCTTCATATGGAGCTATTTGAATGTCGGAATGATAACTATTGTTATACGCAAATTCAATTAGCGGTAAGTGATCGTCCCAACTTCCACCAAAATCCAGCACACATGCTCGCAGCATATTTTCTAAGGTCTGAATAGTACGCTCGGCTTGCCCATCAGTCTGTGGATGAAATGTCGTGCTAAGCTTTACTTGAGTGCCTAGACCTTCCGGAAAGGACTTCCAGAACTTAGCTGTGAATTGTGCTCCTCTATCAGTAATAATAGACAATGGAATACCATGAAGTCGCACAATTTCCTTGAGATAGAACCACGCATAATCTTCGGCTGAGTAGGTAGTCGTAACTGGGATAAAATGGGCTGCTTTTGTCAATCTGTCCACGATTACCCATATAGAATCATACTTCCCTCGTGAACGGGGTAATCCCACAATAAAATCCATATTAATGATTTCCCATTTCCACGTAGGAATGCCCATTTCTTGCAATAAGCCTCCTGGCTTTTGATGTTCGGCCTTTACTTGCTGGCAATTCGGACACTATGCTGCAAATTCTGCTATGTCTCTCTTCATGCCATCCCACCAATATAGCAATTTGAGATCATGATACATCTTGGTTGCACCTGGATGAATAGAATACCGGGAATAATGGGCTTCCTCTAATATTCGACGGCGCAATTCCGCCACATCCGGCACACATAATCTGCTTCGGTACCTAAGAACCCCATCCATAGCAACTTCAAACGAAGACTTCTCTTTTTCATGAGACGTGTCTCTGTAATGACGCAATTGAGGGTCTTCATATTGCCGTTCTTTCACTTCTGCGTTCAGAGATGAAACTGTGGGATCATTAATGTAAATCCCTGCATCACCCGAATCCATTACACGTACTCCAAGATTAGCTAGTTGGTGGAGCTCACGAGCCATCTCTTTCTTTTTCGGGGAGACTTCACATAAACTACCTATTGATCGGCGGCTAAGCGTGCCGGCTACTACATTTGCCATTCCGGGGTAGTATAAAATATTCACATCATAATCTTTTAACAATTCTAACCACCGCCTTCGCCGCAGGTTTAACTCCTTCTGTTTGAAAATATGCTGGAGACTCTTGTGATCTGTATAAATATCGATGTGCACACCATACAGATAATGTCTCCATACCTTCAAGGCATGAATAACCGCAGCCAGTTCGAGATCATGAGTTGGATAATTCTTTTCATGTTTCCGCAGCTGTCTCGAGGCGTATGCAATAACCTTCCCGTGCTGCATCAATACACTTCCTAACCCAACACCAGAAGCATCACAGTACACTACATAACCATCTAGCCCTTCTGGAAGTGTTAAGACTGAAGCTGAGGTCAGTCTGTCTTTCAACTCTTGGAAACTACGCTCACAAGCATCACTCCACTGGAACTTAGTCGCCTTTTGATTTAATTTCGTCAATGGAACTGAAATAGATGAAAAGCCCTCCACAAACCTCCTGTAATATCCTGCCAAACCGAGGAAACTACGAACTTCTGTTGGCGTCGTAGGCCTTGGCCAAGTCTTTACAGCTTCTATTTTCTGAGTGTTGACTCGGATGCCATCTTCTGAAATAACATGACCTAGAAATGCCACAGAATTTAGCAAGAACTCGCACTTTGAAAATTTTGCATATAATTCCCGAGCTTGGAGAACACCAAGGACAATTCTTAGATTATCTGCATGTTCTGATTTTGTGCGAGAATATACCAGAAAATCGTCGATAAATACTATCACGAAGAGATCCAAGAATGGCCTGAACACATTATTCATTAAATTCATGAACACCGCCGGAAGCATTAGTCAACCCAAACGACATCACTCGAAATTTGTAGTGGCCATATCTCGTTCTGAAAGCTGTCGTGGGAATATCTGATTCCCTAATTCTCACTTGATGATAGCCCGATCGCAAATCAATTTTTGAAAACCATTTGGCACCCTGCAGCTGATCAAACAAATCATCAATCCTCGGAAGGGGATATTTATTCTTTATCGTCACCTTATTTAACTGCCTGTAGTCGATGCACATTCGTAGAGATCCGTCTTTCTTCCTCACGAACAGGACTGGTGCTCCCCACGGCGAAGAACTAGGCCTTATAAACCCTTTCTCCAGAAAATCTTTTAACTGCTCTTTTAGCTCTTTCAATTCCGCCGGAGCCATTCGATACGGAAGAATGTCGGGTAATACATCGATAGCAAAATCAATCTCCCTTTCTGGAGGAAGACCAGGGAGTTCATCTAGGAATACATCTGGAAATTCATTTACCACCGGAACGGATTGAAAAGTTGGCACCCTTGCTTCTGTGTCATGAACTCTAACTAGATGATAAATATAACCTTTAGCTATCAGTTTTCTCGCCTTAAGGTAGGAAATAAACCTACCCTTTGGAGACGCCGTATTACCCTTCCATTCAAGTATGGGCTCTCCCAGAAATTCGAATCGAACCACTTTCGTTCGACAATCGACATTAGCATAGCACGATGCCAACCAATCCATGCCCATTATTACATCAAAGTCTACCATTTCCAGCTTAATTAAATCGGCTTTGGTCTGGCGATCACATCTCACAATGACACCATTTTTGTACACTTTCCTCGCTATTACCGGATCACCAACCGGAGTGAACACCTCGAAAGGTTTAATCGACTCGGGTTTCGCTCCAATACAATCAGCAACATATGGGGTAACATAAGAGAAAGTAGAACCTCGATCGATCAAAGCATATACATCACGGGAAAATATAGTCAAGGTACCTGTGACAACATCTGGGGAGGACTCAAGATCCTGTCGCCCTGCTAAGGCATATAAGCGGGGCTGAGCAGCGCCTGAAGTAGATGCTCCCCCTCTGCCTCAGCCTCTACCAGCTGGAATCTCGGGAGTCTGTGCTATCGGGCGTACTGAAGAAGACCCAGCTGCTGACCCTGTAGGTTGAGTCCCAACTCTACCTCTTACTGAAGGGCAATCTCTCATCATGTGACCAACCTGCCCGCAGGCATAGCAAGCATCCGAACCCTGACGACACTGTCCGGAATATAGTCTACCGCACTGGCTGCACCGCGGCACTGAGGGTCTCATCTGACTAAAGTCTCCGCTAAACTGAGAATCTGAGGCCCTCGAACTCTGGCCCTGTCCTGACTGAAAAGAACGATCAAACCTCCTGTCTGAGAATCTGGGAGGCACACTAGTCGCTGACTGACCTGAGTGCCTAGATTGCATCTGTCTCGGTCCCCCCTCGATATTCACTGCTGGCTCCCATAGATCTAGCCCTCTTACCTTGTCTTCTGTCACTATCACGATCACTTCTGTCACGACCCAACCCCGTAGGCCGCGACTAGTGTCCGTGCTGGACAACCGTACGTACCCAATAACCCCAAACCAGTATATAAACAGAGTATACAGATATAGAAGTCGAACGGCGTTATTAACTATCACAGTTAAGCAGTCATAGCGCGTGGAAGCCGATAAGGCTATCGCAGAACACATCAACCCAAAACATATACACAACCCACATGTATGTCTACATACCTCTACGAATAACAACAGAATCATAAGGCGGGACAGGGCCCCGTCATACCACTGAATAACATATACACGTACAATAGAAAAGTCTGTACCAAAATGTGGGCTCCAGACAAGAGAGCACTCCAAGACAGCAGAGTAAACTCCTAAGCGGGTGGGTAAGCAAATCGAGCGTCTGTACCTGCGTGGCATGAAACGCAGCCCCCGAAGAAAGGGGGTCAGTACGGAATATGTACTGAATATGTAAAGCATTGAGTACACTGACACAGAATCATAACCGGAACAGAAAGTACAGAAAATGAGTGCAATGTCCAGAATATCAAAATACATATTTACAAAACATAAATAATGTATGCAAAAACATTTGCCATATCTGGCCCCATTATGGGACTCGGTGAACAGAACGTGGTCGCCACCCCGTCACTGGCGCCACAGCACAACATACTCCAGAATAGGGAATATCTCCGTAACATATCATAACATATCAGATGGCCACATCATATCATATCATCAAATGTCAGAATATGTGTACATGGCACAACATACTCCACAACCCATGTACATGTTATACCTGCCCCCTCACATCGGGGCACGGCGAACAATGCAGAGGAATGCGCGTGATAACATATCCTGGCCCGGGCTCAGTGAAGGAAGCATTGGGGCATCCACGAGTAGAGTAGTGAGAAACTATATGCATCATAAAACATTTACAAAGACTCGATAGAATAGTCCGAACGATAGGTCATTTAGAAAAGAAATCAGACGAGAGTCGTAGTACGTACCTTTTGGATGTTCCGATGAATTATGTCAAAGCAAAACTTTTTGAGATTGTTTGTATATGTCAAAATATATCGTAGGATACAAGAAGGAACAATAACCAAAGGTTTCCTTTAATTGACGCACAAAAATAAGTCAACTAGAAAAATACAAGTAGGTCTCGGAACTTGTGGACCCACCTCGGGTCAAGTCGAGAGGGCATACATAAATTACAAATATTAGACCTTATGAAGTCATCCACAAAAGTTGCAGGACAATCCGGTTCCGTGTCACACCCTAACCTTATTAGGGTGTGATGGGCACTCGACCCCACATACAGAGCCGAGCGAACCCGCAGACCTTGATTACACACCTAATTTTTTTTTTTTTGAATTCTGAAAGTCAATTACAAATAAAATACATGTTGAGCTTTCAAAATTTTCCGCTTACTATTTCCAGAATTTAACAAATCTGTAATTATATAAAATTCACTATATAACACAAAATGACATATCGGCTGATAGAGCCGCTTACAGACTGACTATCATTACCCACGACGCTGTCTGCAAAGTCTCTATTACTGATCAGACATCACAGCATACATACTCTGACTCGGCAGCACTCCTGGAGGAAATGGAGTCCGCCAATCCACTGGATCATCTTCAGCTAATCTCGTCTATCCATTTGTGGGTACCTGCGCGGCATGAAACGCAGCCCCCGAAGAAGAGGGGGTCAGTACGGAATATGTACTGAGTATGTAAGGCATGAGTACAGAAATGAAACCATGACTGAGACAGATAGAACAACATACAAATAGCTTATCCAGAATACCAAACACTTATTATTTTTCTTTTCCAGACACGAATCATACTTACTCATCTCGTATGCCAGACGGATTACAGAACGTACAAATTACTCAAATGATGTCATATAGCAAACGGAATACAGAATATACGGAAGGTCAGAATGCTTACTCTCCAACACAAGTCATGCATATCGGAGTCGGATATCATATCACATACGCGGTAATCCCCGGGGACATATACCACACCGGGACAAATACCATATCATACATACGGTAACCTTGGGGACAAATATCACACCGAGGGACCGGTCACATCCTATCATATACATGGTAACCTTGGGGACAGATAACACGCCGAGGAACCGGTGAACAATGCCAAGGGATGCGCACGATAACATAGGAACGTGGTCGCCACTCCTACCTTTGGCGCCACAACACATCATATTTCAGAAAATTTGCTCCGATCTCCGTCACACATCATAACATAACCACGGTACCCGGGGGCGGACAGATAACACAGCACCCCGAACCCGGACACATCATACTTCATAATATATCCTCGGTAACCGGGGACGGACATATAACACAGTACCCCGGAACCGGACACATCATACTTCGGAATTCATATATGGAACCCGGCCCTCAACAGAGGACTCGGCGAACCATCCGCACGATACATACCGGCCCGGGACTCGGTGAAGGAAATCATAACATATGCACGAGCAGAATCGTGAGAAACCGAATGCACATAATTCAGACTCAATAAATTAATCAAACATATTCTCAGAATATCCATAACAGATTACTTATTACAGAATACTTATGTCAAATTACTTTTATCAGAATATTTCTATCAAAGTACTTATATCGCTTTTACTCAATCAGGATACATATTCCAAATTACTTGTAGCATAATCTCTCATATCAGAACACTTAGACCAAATACTCTCATCAGGATATTTATATCAGAATGTTCAGACCAACATACTTATGTCAGAATACGGATGTCAGATTTGCTTAAGTCAGGATTCACCTATCCAGGCTATTAGTTGCCTATATTAGGGAGAACATACAGATCACAAATAGACTCGGGATCATAGAATAGAATAACCCAAAGTATATATCAATGTCATACCCTACTTAGCTCTAGGACATGCCAAAAGAATGAAAGGGTAAGCCTTACATACCTGCGCCGCGACCAACTAGTTACGCTTGTGCCTCCAACTTATTAATCTACATTCAAGAGGATTCATCCATTAATTAGATTCGTTGTCACATACTTGCCCTAATCTTTCAAACACATTCACTTATATTTTGTCGGAATTTCGGCAGCATCTCCCCTGTAAATGTACCAACCCCGAGAATATGGCTCGGCCCAATTCAACAACAACCCAACCAACAACCAAGCTATGGCATCAATAATCAATTCAAGAATACATTCTAACATTAAACGCTCTTTTTACATAATCCGACAACGTCCACAATATTCCTACTAATATCAACGTTTATGCATTCGATTACTAATCCAAGACCATTCAAACAATATTCACGAATGCTTTAAACAATTGACACAATTTTTCAAACAACCCAACAATGCACCATGGAACCCGAAATCTTCCAACTTCCATAGGAACCATCACAACACATTTCTTTCTTCAAACTTCACAAACTACACCAACAAACCACACTTTAATAACATTATTATCATGATTACAAGAAACTACATTTGATTCAAATTGGCTTCCAAAAACAGCCCGCAACAATTACGACACCATCTTAGATCATTAAGCTCTCATTTACATCACATAATCCACAACACAACAACCCAAACATACTAAATAAAATTAGTTCATTCTTTGACATGCAAAACAGTCCATTTTCGGCCAGCCCTTCAACACACACATTCCATAATTTTCATCCATTTTTTGCACATCACAACAACACATAATCATGCTAAATACACTTAATTCATCATTTCTACACACCACACACACACACGGCTACACACACTAATCTCAACTCCAACTTGAATCATCAAGTTCTCATTTTCATCATAGGATACTTATCAACAACAATCAAATTACCATATAAAAATTATTCCATTTTTTTCCTACACAACATGTACACACACGGCCAAGCTTCCAACATGCATATTTTCATGCTTCTCTTCCATTTCCACATACCACAACATACACAAACCATTTATAACATATAAAAGAGGATTAATTCTTACCTTTTCCTCCCAACTTCTTTACTCAACCAAAGTGCAGAAAACAATGAAACGGATGGCCTATCTTCCGAAACAATTACACCACGTTGTAGAGGGCCCTTGAATTAGTAGGAATACCACAAGAAAATAATTTTTGGGGCAAGATTTCATGGAGCCAATTTTCCATGGCTAGGGCCGAATATGGCCCCTTTGTTTTTCCTTCATCTTTCTTGTTTTATTTCTTGAATCCTCTAGAGACAAATAATGAATTGTCTTGTTTTTTTCAAGACTTATACATATATATATATATATATATAGTGGCATGTGAGGGGCACATGCCCCTCTCTAGATTTTTCCTTTTTTTCCATTTCTAGAATTTTCTTCTTTTTTCCTCTTCTTTTTATTTTCTAGATTTTTCTTCAAATTTCCAATACTTGTGAAATGACCATTTTGCCCCTAGCCTTTTCCAATATTTCCATGGGCCATTTTGCAAATTTTCCTTTTTCGCCCTCAACCTCTCACAATACTTCCATACTAATAATAGTCATAAACAATGTCTTCAACCACTCGTACATTGAAATAATTTTGAAAATGATCTCGCCCCTAACTTTCCACGACGGCTTTGGAATTTCCAAACATTCAAAACATGGGCTATAACATCCTCCCCCCCTTTAGAACATTCGTCCTCGAATGTTCAACTGACCTTATGGGGACTCGTAGCACTTCGGGAGGGGGTTTCTTTCATAGTTGCCCGTTTCTCCATGCCCATTCCACATAATCGAGCCTTTCCGTCCTCATATGGGTCCTTATTCTGTCTCATGGGTTTCCTAAGTGCTGGGCCAACTTGTCTTCCTTGGATCATCTCCTTTCTATTACTATTTTGTAACCATATCTCAACAAAAGCCATACCTTTAGATCTTTACCACAACTCCTCCTTAATCTTTCCTCTCGTATCTCTCGATACAAGCATACTTGTCTTTGACCTCATGTGTTGGTGCTCATTTCGCTCCTCATCCTTCCTTGTAAGCCCAATATGGCCTCCCCCCCCTTAATGGGGGGTTCCTCATATATCACGATCTTCAAGTACTCTTATCTTTTAGATATTCTTCACCCCTCGTCTCTCTTTCTAACTCTATACCTAACGTATCGAAACCTTCCCAGCTCAAGTTTCTCCCCCTTTACTTCCTACCTATGTCGTCGTTTTGCTCACCTTTTCATTCCCTTCCATCTCTACTTATGAAAATTAATCCTCGAACCTCACACACTCCTCCTTTGTTCCATATTATCGTACTTTATTCTCGCCCCATGCCTGTATTTAAACCTTTATCTGATAATCTCATACCTCGCCGGAAATTTCCTCTCAGAGGTTTTCTTGTCTCTTACCCCTTTTTTTTTTCGATATCTTGATTGCCTTACTCCTCATGTACTCACTCACTTCTTTTTCAAATACCGAACTGTTAAGACCTTTTTGTCCTTGACCCATAGTGAAAATAGCGTCTTACTTATAACATTTACACCATTTGTTTTCTCACTACTATTCAGGTTTCAGTGTCCCTTTACTCGATTGAGGACTCCGTTACCGTAGCATAGGTTATTGGGACACACGTGTCCACTGATACCATCGTAAATGGAATAATGTATGCATCCACACCTACACATATAGTTATTATCAATTAACCCACAAAATATTTCCAAACTTTATTCAAGCCTATCCTAATTCCCGAGCTGTGACACACTTTTTGCCTTTTCACCGAGCTGGTCTGCCTCGTTCTCTGCGTCTTCTTATGGTCTCCAACCACCCCATACACCATAGTCTCACTCAGGTTACTCTAGTTTTCCATTTGTTCCCTTAAATTTTAATTTTGCAAAATTTTCCCAATTACTTCCCAGGGGGGTCACCCATCCTGAAATTGCTCCCACCTGAGCACGCTTAACCTCGAATCTTTAGTGGAATCTGATGCCTTAATGTTGGTATTTTCGGGTCCACTTTCTCGCATGACCTTTACTACATGATTCGGGACTAATCGAGGTCTTACAGATCCGGGACACCTTCGTGGTACGTCTTTTCTTCCATAATTACCATCTTACCCTTTTCGGTCCTCCGTGCTCACCTTCGCTTCCGTGTATAACTACTTTTCATCCTAGGTTCCCAGGCCCTTGGTGATCATAGATACACCTCCGTGGCAATTATTTTATGGCTGCCCCGATATCAGTCCGTTCGAACTCCTTATTCACCGCTTTTACATAGTAACCTATGGCAAAATTAATTGTCAACTTTCTGAATCCCCCATCCGACCTTGTTTTTCTTATACCATCCTCCTGTACACTGCAAATACCAATAACACCTTATGGAACACACAGCTACACCACATTCCGGCCATTCGGGACTGCCAATTTTAGGTAACGGATCAAATACACCAGTACTTACCCCTGTGACTTTCCATGTCACCACTCACCTTTTCCGTCGTACGTAAGGCTTACATAAAAAATTTCATTTCCTATAGCCTAGCTCTATCGCACGATCTATGACAGAAGGAAGGTCAACAATCCCTAAATGCCCCGTAGCCTCCTGTTTATAAATGTGGCGCGCTTCACATCATAAACAGGACTCTACCGGACACGACTTTGCAGACAACCCCTAGGACAGACCTGCTCTGATACCACCTTGTCACACCCTAACCTTATTAGGGTGTGATGGGCACTCGACCCCACATACAGAGCCGAGCGAACCCGCAGACCTTGATTACACACCTATTTTTTTTTTGAATTCTGAAAATCAATTACAAATAAAATACATGCTGAGCTTTCAAAATTTTCCGCTTACTATTTCCAGAATTTAACAAATCTGTAATTATATAAAATTCACTATATAACACAAAATGACATATCGGCTGATGGAGCCGCTTACAGACTGACTATCATTACCCACGACGCTGTCTGCAAAGTCTCTATTACTGATCAGACATCACAACATACATACTCTGACTCGGCAGCACTCCTGGAGGAAATGGAGTCCGCCAATCCACTGGATCATCTTCAGCTAATCTCGTCTATCCTTTTGTGGGTACCTGCGCGATATGAAACGCAGCCCCCGAAGAAGAGGGGGTCAGTACGGAATATGTACTGAGTATGTAAGGCATGAGTACAGAAACGAAACCATGACTGAGACAGTTAGAACAACATACAAATAGCTTATCCAGAATACCAAACACTTATTATTTTTCTTTTCCAGACACGAATCATACTTACTCATCTCGAATGCCAGACGGATTACAGAACGTACAAATTACTCAAATGATGTGATATAGCAAACCGAATACAGAATATACGGAAGGTCAGAATGCTTACTCTCCAACACAAGTCATGCATATCGGAGTCGGATATCATATCACATACGCGGTAATCCCCGGGGACATATACCACACCGGGACAAATACCATATCATACATACGGTAACCTCGGGGACAAATATCACGCCGAGGGACCGGTCACATCCTATCATATACATGGTAACCTTGGGGACAGATAACACGCCGAGGAACCGGTGAACAATGCCAAGGGATGCGCACGATAACATAGGAACGTGGTCGCCACTCCTACCTTTGGCGCCACAACACATCATATTTCAGAAAATTTGCTCCGATCTCCGTCACACATCATAACATAACCACGGTACCCGGGGCCGGACAGATAACACAGCACCCCGAACCCGGACACATCATACTTCATAATATATCCTCGGTAACCGGGGACGGACATATAACACAGTACCCCGGAACCGGACACATCATAGTTCGGAATTCATATATGGAACCCGGCCCTCAATAGAGGACTCGGCGAACCATCCGCACGATACATACCGGCCCGGGACTCGGTGAAGGAAATCATAACATATGCACGAGCAGAATAGTGAGAAACCGAATGCACATAATTCAGACTCAATAAATTAATCAAACATATTCTCAGAATATCCATAACAGATTACTTATTACAGAATACTTATGTCAAATTACTTTTATCAGAATATTTCTATCAAAGTACTTATATCGCTTTTACTCAATCAGGATACATATTCCAAATTACTTGTAGCATAATCTCTCATATCAGAACACTTAGACCAAATACTCTCATCAGGATATTTATATCAGAATGTTCAGACCAACATACTTATGTCAGAATACGGATGTCAGATTTGCTTAAGTTAGGATTCACCTATCCAGGCTATTAGTTGCCTATATTAGGGAGAACATACAGATCACAAATAGACTCGGGATCATAGAATAGAATAACCCAAAGTATATATCAATGTCATACCCTACTTAGCTCTAGGACATGCCAAAAGAATGAAAGGGTAAGCCTTACATACCTGCGCCGCGACCAACTAGTTACGCTTGTGCCTCCAACTTATTAATCTACATTCAAGAGAATTCATCCATTCATTAGATTCGTTGTCACATACTTGCCCTAATCTTTCAAACACATTCACTTATATTCTGTCGGAATTTCGGCAGCATCTCCCCTGTAAATGTACCAACCCCGAGAATATGGCTCGGCCCAATTCAACAACAACCCAACCAACAACCAAGCTATGGCATCAATAATCAATTCAAGAATACATTCTAACATTAAACGCTCTTTTTACATAATCCGACAACGTCCACAATATTCCTACTAATATCAACGTTTATGCATTCGATTACTAATCCAAGACCATTCAAACAATATTCACGAATGCTTTAAACAATTGACACAATTTTTCAAACAACCCAACAATGCACCATGGAACCCGAAATCTTCCAACTTCCATAGGAACCATCACAACACATTTCTTTCTTCAAACTTCACAAACTACACCAACAAACCACACTTTAATAACATTATTATCATGATTACAAGAAACTACATTTGATTCAAATTGGCTTCCAAAAACAGCCCGCAACAATTACGACACCATCTTAGATCATTAAGCTCTCATTTACATCACATAATCCACAACACAACAACCCAAACATACTAAATAAAATTAGTTCATTCTTTGACATGCAAAACAGTCCATTTTCGGCCAGCCCTTCAACACACACATTCCATAATTTTCATCCATTGTTTGCACATCACAACAACACATAATCATGCTAAATACACTTAATTCATCATTTCTACACACCACACACACACACGGCTACACACACTAATCTCAACTCCAACTTGAATCATCAAGTTCTCATTTTCATCATAGGATACTTATCAACAACAATCAAATTACCATATAAAAATTATTCCATTTTTTTCCTACACAACATGTACACACACGGCCAAGCTTCCAACATGCATATTTTCATGCTTCTCTTCCATTTCCACATACCACAACATACACAAACCATTTATAACATATAAAAGAGGATTAATTCTTACCTTTTCCTCCCACCTTCTTTACTCAACCAAAGTGCAGAAAACAATGAAACGGATGGCCTATCTTCCGAAACAATTACACCACGTTGTAGAGGGCCCTTGAATTAGTAGGAATACCACAAGAAAATAATTTTTGGGGCAAGATTTCATGGAGCCAATTTTCCATGGCTAGGGCCGAATATGGCCCCTTTTTTTTTCCTTCATGTTTCTTGTTTTATTTCTTGAATCCTCTAGAGACAAATAATGAATTGTCTTGTTTTTTTCAAGACTTATACATATATATATATATAGTGGCATGTGAGGGGCACATGCCCCTCTCTAGATTTTTCCTTTTTTTCCATTTCTAGAATTTTCTTCTCTTTTCCTCTTCTTTTTATTTTCTAGATTTTTCTTCAAATTTCCAATACTTGTGAAATGACCATTTTGCCCCTAGCCTTTTCCAATATTTCCATGGGCCATTTTGGAAATTTTCCTTTTTCTCCCTCAACCTCTCACAATACTTCCATACTAATAATAGTCATAAACAATGTCTTCAACCACTCGTACATTGAAATAATTTTGAAAATGATCTCGGCCCTAACTTTCCACGACGGCTTTGGAATTTCCAAACGTTCAAAACATGGGCTATAACATTCCGTTTGTGAAAGTTACGAACGTTTAAACTATTTACTTATCAAAGCATAAAGTACTTAATTCAATTTCATTGAAAGAATAGGGGCCAAAATTAAGATCAGATTTCTAGGAACAGAGTTTCCCCCGAGGCTCGTATCATAACCTAAAAGGTCTAAGACATGCCAAAAGAAAGAAAGGTAGGGCTTTACATACCTTATTTGCTTTTTACGCTTGTCCAAACTCAAATCCCGTTTCCTTCAAGATCTACAATTGGTCACAATTACCAAATATTAATTATAAGCCCTTAGGAATTGAAGCTTAAGTTAACACTTTTCTACAGAAATTTGGGCAGCATCTCCCCGGTAAATTCAACATCCCCGAGATTTCAACTCGGTCAAAATATCAACAACAACACCAACAACAATACCAAAAACATCAACAATCGATTTAAAACGCATTCTAACGTAAATAGTCTTCTTTTCTGCATAATGCAACAACTTCCACTCAAACTTCGCACTTTCAAACCAATATCAACGTTTTCATATTCATTTACTAATTCAAGGTCATTCAAACATAATTCAAAAACATTTCCAACAATCTACACAATATTTGAACAATTCTACCAAAAGACCATACTCCACCCGAAACTCCCACTTCCAACAAGAACGTTCACAACACATTTTTATCTTCCCAATTCATTAATTACACTAACCATTAACATGTTATCAATATTATTTCCGCAAAAACAAGAAGTGATATAAGACTCACATTGGCCTCCCATTCGGCCATGATCATCTCAACATCAATTCGCATTATTAAACTTGCATCACCAACGTAAAATCCTCACAACGACAACCAAAACACTTAGATAAAATAATTGAATCATTATTCTCATGCACTAGCATGCACACGGCCACACACACATGCATACGGCCACCTCCTATACACCCATATTTTCATGAATTCTTTCCATTTTTTCACACTACAACATAAACAAACCATTCATTATACATAAAAGAGAATTAAATCTTACCTTTTCTCCTTAACTCCACAAGTTGGCTAGGGTTGTAATTGATGAAAACCAATAGTTTATTGAATCCAACAACAACTAACAAGGACCCTTCAATTAGTAGGTTTACTAGAAAGAAATATTTTTTTTGGATCAAGTTTCTTGGACTTAAAATTTGCAAGCTATGGCCGAAACTCTCTTGTTCTTGCTCTATCTTGTTCTTGTTCTTGCAAGCCTGGGTGGCCTCGTCTGACCGGAACTCCTGTCTATCCGCGAACCTGAAGCCCTGGAGCTCTGCCTACTCCTGAATACCCTGGGCTATCAAATCTCCTACCTGAGAACTGTGGAGGTGTTCTCCGTGCCGGCTGGGAAGAATGTCTGCTAGGCTGCTGCTGCTACTGAGGCTGCCTACTCCGGAACTCCCCAGAATAACCAGCTGATCTGGCCCTCTTGGGCTGGCTCCGGTCCTGACCTCTGTCGGGCTGCTGCCCCTTATGTCGGTCCTCCATACCCTGGGCGTGCGCCTGTATACGGGCAATATCCATCTCGGGCTGAGCAGCCATCACCAAACAACTGTCAATCAAATATCGGTCCAGCCCCATTATATACCGGTGCATCCTGTCAGTCATATCTGCTACCATAGCGGGTGCATATCTGGCCAATGAGTCGAACTCTAGGATATAATCTCGGACGCTCCTGCCCCTCTGTCTCAGCTGTAAATATTTGTCAGTCCTAGCTCGTCGCAGCTCCGGAGGCAAAAAGGGGCCAAGAAAGGCCTCAGTAAACTCATCCCACATTGCTGGGGGAGCGCCGTCGCCTCTGGAAAACTCCCAGGACTCATACCAATTAGCAGCTACATCGTGCAACCGATATGAAGCCAACTCAACAGACTCGGTCGCAGAAGCCTTTATCAACCGTAACGTACGCTGCATCTGTCTGATGAACTCCTGGGGATCCTCCTCGGGCTTTGTCCCAAAGAACTCTGGAGGATTGCAAGTCAAGAACTCACGGTCTCTCGAGCTATCATGTCTGTCTACACGATCACCCACAAATCCGTGCCTGTAAACCTGCCCTCCTACCAACCTGGTCAGCAACTGGACCGCATCCCTCATGGCCCTATCCTCCGCCCCTGGCTGGGGAGCTGGAGGCTCGGGTACTGGAACCCCGGGAGCTGGCGGTGGAGCCGCCCCCTGATCTACAGCTGCTGCTGCTCCAACCCCCTCTGGTAGTGGCAGTGTAGTGGAGCACTCTAACTCGGGCATCATCTCGGGAATAATCTGGGCACGAGCCCTGGTAATCCTCTGGGCCTGGCTAGTCTCTCCCGCTGCTACTGACTTGCCCTTTTGGGCAGCTGTCGCCTTTTCGGAAGAATAGCGGAAAACATAACAAAATGTTAGGGAGAAGTCATCCTGATAATACAGCTCTATCGCACGATCTAAGATAAGAAAGAAGGGTAGCATCCTAAATGTCCCGTAGCCTCCTGTTTATAGATGTGGTGCACAGCACACCGATAAACAGCACTCTACTAGACATGGTCTGTAGACACTCCGAGGACGAACCGCTCTGATACCACTTTTGTCACGACCCAACCCCGTAGGCCGCGACTAGTGTCCGTGCTGGACAACCGTACGTACCCAATGACCCCAAACCAGTATATAAGAAGAGTATACAGATATAGAAGTCGAACGGCGTTATTAACTATCTCAGATAAGCAGTCATAGCGCGTGGAAGCCGATAAGGCTATCGCAGAACACATTAACCCAAAACATATACACAACCCACATGTATGTCTACAGGCCTCTACGAATAACAACTGAATCATAAGACGGGACAGGGCCCCGTCATACCCCTGAATAACATATACACGTACAATAGAAAAGTCTGTACCAAAATGTGGGCTCCGGACAAGAGAGCACTCAAAGATAGCAGAGTAAAATCCTAAGAGGGCGGGTCAGAAAATTGAGCGTCTGTACCTGCGTGGCATGAAACGCAGCCCCCGAAGAAAGGGGGTCAGTACGGAATATGTACTGAATATGTAAAGCATGGAGTACAGTGAACAAAATCATAACCGGAACAGAAAGTACAGAAAATGAGTGCAATGTACAGAATATCAAAATACATATTTACAAAACATAAATAATGTATGCAAAAACATATGCCATATCCGGCCCCATTATGGGACTCGGTGAACAGAACGTGGTCGCCACCCCGTCACTGGCGCCACAACACAGCATACTCCAGAATAGGGAATATCTCCGTAACATATCATAACATATCAGATGGCCACATCATATCATATCATCAAATGTCAGAATATGTGTACATGGCACAGTATACTCCACAACCCATGTATATGTTATACCTGCCCCGTCACATCGTGGCACGGCGAACAATGCAGAGGAATGCGCGTGATAACATATCCTGGCCCGGGTTCAGTGAAGGAAGCATTGAGGCATCCACGAGTAGAGTAGTGAGAAACTATATGTATCATAAAACATTTACAAAGACTCGATAGAATAGTTGGAACGATAGGTCATTTAGAAAAGAAATTAGACGAGAGTCGTAGTACGTACCTTTCGGATGTTCCGATGAATTATGTCAAAGCAAAACTTTTTGAGATTGTTTGTATATGTTAAAATATATCATAGGACTCAATGGAATAGTTAAAACAACTATCGTTTAGTAGCCGGAACAATAACCAAAGGTTTCCTTTAATTGACACACGGAAATAAGTCTACTAGAACAATACAAGAAGGTCTCGGAACTTGTGGGCCCACCTCGGGTCAAGTCGATAGGGCATACATAAATTACAAATATTAGACCTTATGAAGTCATCCATAAAAGTTGCAGGACAATCCTGTTCCGTTTGTGAAAGTTACGGACGTTTAAACTATTTTCCTATCAAAGCATAAAGTACTTAATTCAATTTCATTGAAAGAACAGGGGCCAAAATTAGGCTCAGATTTCTAGGAACAGAGTTTCCCCCGAGGCTCGTATCATAACCTAAAAGGTCTAAGACATGCCAAAAGAAAGAAAGGTAGGGATTTACATACCTTATTTGCTTTTTATGCTTGTCCAAACTCAAATCCCGTTTCCTTCAAGATCTACAATTGGTCACAATTACCAAATATTAATTATAAGCCCTTAGGAATTGAATCTTAAGTTAACACTTTTCTACAGAAATTTGGGCAGCATCTCCCCTGTAAATTCAACATCCCCGAGATTTTAACTCGGTCAAAATATCAACAACAACACCAACAACAATACCAAAAACATCAACAATCGATTTAAAATGCATTCTAACGTAAATAGTCTTCTTTTCTGCATAATGCAACAACTTCCACTCAAACTTCGCACTTTCAAACCAATATCAACGTTTTCATATTCATTTACTAATTCAAGGTCATTCAAACATAATTCAAAAACATTTCCAACAATCTACACAATATTTGAACAATTCTACCAAAAGACCATACTCCACCCGAAACTCCCACTTCCAACAAGAACGTTCACAACACATTTTTATCTTCCCAATTCATTAATTACACTAACCATTAACATGTTATCAATATTATTTCCGCAAAAATAAGAAGTGATATAAGACTCACATTGGCCTCCCATTCAGCCATGATCATCTCAACATCAATTCGCATTATTAAACTTGCATCACCAACGTAAAATCCTCACAACGACAACCAAAACACTTAGATAAAATAATTGAATCATTATTCTCATGCACTAGCATGCACACGGCCACACACACATGCATACGGCCACCTCCTATACACCCATATTTTCATGAATTCTTTCCATTTTTACACACTACAACATAAACAAACCATTCATTACACATAAAAGAGAATTAAATCTTACCTTTTCTCCTTAACTCCACAAGTTGGCTAGGGTTGTAATTGATGAAAACCAATAGTTTATTGAATCCAACAACAACTAACAAGGACCCTTCAATTAGTAGGTTTACTAGAAAGAAATATTTTTTTTGGATCAAGTTTCTTGGACTTAAAATTTGCAAGCTATGGCCGAAACTCTCTTGTTCTTGCTCTATCTTGTTCTTGTTCTTGCAAGCCTGGGTGGCCTCGTCTGACCGGAACTCCTGTCTATCCGCGAACCTGAAGCCCTGGAGCTCTGCCTACTCCTGAATACCCTGGGCTATCAAATCTCCTACCTGGGAACTGTGGAGGTGTTCTCCGTGCCGGCTGGGAAGAATGTCTGCTAGGCTGCTGCTGCTGCTGAGGCTGCCTACTCCGGAACTCCCCAGAATAACCAGCTGATCTGGCCCTCTTGGGCTGGCTCCGGTCCTGACCTCTGTCGGGCTGCTGCCCCTTATGTCGGTCCTCCATACCCTGGGCGTGCGCCTGTATACGGGCAATATCCATCCCGGGCTGAGCAGCCATCACCAAACAACTGTCAATCAAATATCGGTCCAGCCCCATTATATACCGGTGCATCCTGTCAGTCATATCTGCTACCATAGCGGGTGCATATCTGGCCAATGAGTCGAACTCTAGGATATAATCTCGGACGCTCCTGCCCCTCTGTCTCAGCAGTAAAAATTTGTCAGTCCTAGCTCGACGCAGCTCCGGAGGCAAAAAGGGGCCAAGAAAGGCCTCAGTAAACTCATCCCACATTGTTGGGGGAGCGCCGTCGCCTCTGGAAAACTCCCAGGACTCATACCAATTAGCAGCTACATCGTGCAACCGATATGAAGCCAACTCAACAGACTCGGTCGCAGAAGCCTTTATCAACCGTAATGTACGCTGCATCTGTCTGATGAACTCCTGGGGATCCTCCTCGGGCTTTGTCCCAAAGAACTCTGGAGGATTGCAAGTCAAGAACTCACGGTCTCTCGAGCTATCATGTTTGTCTGCACGATCACCCACAAATCCGTGCCTGTGAACCTGCCCTCCTACCAACCTGGTCAGCAACTGGACCGCATCCCTCATGGCCCTATCCTCCGCCCCTGGCTGGGGAGCTGGAGGCTCGGGTACTGGAACCCCGGGAGCTGGCGGTGGAGCCGCCCCCTGATCTGCAGCTGCTGCTGCTCCAACCCCCTCTGGTAGTGGCAGTGTAGAGGAGCACTCTAACTCGGGCATCATCTCGGGAATAATCTGGGCACGAGCCCTGGTAATCCTCTGGGCCTGGCTAGTCTCTCCCGCTACTACTGACTTGCCCTTTTGGGCAGCTGTCGCCTTTTCGGAAGAATAGCGGAAAACATAACAAAATGTTAGGGAGAAGTCATCCTGATAATACAGCTCTATCGCACGATCTAAGATAAGAAAGAAGGGTAGCATCCTAAATGTCCCGTAGCCTCCTGTTTATAGATGTGGTGCACAGCACACCGATAAACAGCACTCTACTAGACATGGTCTGTAGACACTCCGAGGACGAACCGCTCTGATACCACTTTTGTCACGACCCAACCCCGTAGGCCGCGACTAGTGTTCGTGCTGGACAACCGTACGTACCCAATAACCCCAAACCAGTATATAAGAAGAGTATACAGATATAGTAGTCGAACGGCGTTATTAACTATCTCAGATAAGCAGTCATAGCGCGTGGAAGCCGATAAGGCTATCGCAGAACACATCAACCCAAAACATATACACAACCCACATGTATGTCTACAGGCCTCTACGAATAACAACTGAATCATAAGACGGGACAGGGCCCCGTCATACCCCTGAATAACATATACACGTACAATAGAAAAGTCTGTACCAAAATGTGGGCTCCGGACAAGAGAGCACTCAAAGATAGCAGAGTAAAATCCTTATGAAGTCATCCATAAAAGTTGCAGGACAATCCGGTTCCGTTTGTGAAAGTTACGGACGTTTAAACTATTTTCCTATCAAAGCATAAAGTACTTAATTCAATTTCATTGAAAGAACAGGGGCCAAAATTAGGCTCAGATTTCTAGGAACAGAGTTTCCCCCGAGGCTCGTATCATAACCTAAAAGGTCTAAGACATGCCAAAAGAAAGAAAGGTAGGGATTTACATACCTTATTTGCTTTTTATGCTTGTCCAAACTCAAATCCCGTTTCCTTCAAGATCTACAATTGGTCACAATTACCAAATATTAATTATAAGCCCTTAGGAATTGAATCTTAAGTTAACACTTTTCTACAGAAATTTGGGCAGCATCTCCCCTGTAAATTCAACATCCCCGAGATTTTAACTCGGTCAAAATATCAACAACAACACCAACAACAATACCAAAAACATCAACAATCGATTTAAAATGCATTCTAACGTAAATAGTCTTCTTTTCTGCATAATGCAACAACTTCCACTCAAACTTCGCACTTTCAAACCAATATCAACGTTTTCATATTCATTTACTAATTCAAGGTCATTAAAACATAATTCAAAAACATTTCCAACAATCTACACAATATTTGAACAATTCTACCAAAAGACCATACTCCACCCGAAACTCCCACTTCCAACAAGAACGTTCACAACACATTTTTATCTTCCCAATTCATGAATTACACTAACCATTAACATGTTATTAATGTTATTTCCGCAAAAACAAGAAGTGATATAAGACTCACATTGGCCTCCCATTCGACCATGATCATCTCAACATCAATTCGCATTATTAAACTTGCATCACCAATGTAAAATCCTCACAACGACAACCAAAACACTTAGATAAAATAATTGAATCATTATTCTCATGCACTAGCATGCACACGGCCACACACACATGCATACGACCACCTCCTATACACCCATATTTTCATGAATTCTTTCCAGTTTTACACACTACAACATAAATAAACCATTCATTACATATAAAAGAGAATTAAATCTTACCTTTTCTCCTTAACTCCATAAGTTGGCTAGGGTTGTAATTGATGAAAACCAATAGTTTATTGACTCCAACAACAACTCCACGTTAACAAGGACCCTTCAATAAGTAGGTTTTCTAGAAAGAAATATTTTTTTTGGATCAAGTTTGTTGGACTTAAAATTTGCAAGTTATGGCCGAAACTCTCTTGTTCTTGCTCTATCTTTCCTTTTTTTTTTTTTCTCTTGAATGTTCTAATGATAAGGATTCTTCTCTATTTAATTGTCTTGAATTTAATTCACATGGGCCTTGGGCCATACCCCTATGGCTGTCCACCTCTCATGGGCCTCTTATTTGTTTTTTAAGCCCAATTACTTTGTGGATAATTTTGAAATTCATGAAACCATTTTTCCAAATTTCCAATTTTGCCCTTGGCCTTCCTCAATATTCCCGCATCAATATTCTTTCATAAACAACTCATATATTAAATAAAAGCAAAATATCATCTTATCTCTTGCTAGTCATAATTTTCTCAAATTACCCGAAGGTGCAAAATACGGGGTCTAACAACTTCTTTGCGGCTGTTGTCGTTCCTCAAGATTCTGAGCATGGGCCTGTATTCGAGAAATATCAATCCCTTCTTGCAAAGAGGCCGTCAGACAATATCTAAACTAATGTGGCCCTAAACCACTCACAAATCTATGGACCCGGTCTCCCATGTCGGCCACCATAGTTGGGGCATATCTAGCCAAAGAATTGGATTGCATACTATACTCTCGGGCACTCATGTTTCCTTGCTTTAGATTCAAGAACCTGTCCGCTCTAGGTCGCCGGACCTCGGGTGGCATGTAATGACGAATAAAGGCATCCACAAATTCCTGCCAAACCGGAGGAGGCACATTCTCTCCTCTTGATGCCATCCAATTCTTGTACCATAATACCGCCACATCGCGGAGTCTATAAGAGGCCAACTCCACGGATTCGGTCTCAGAAGCATGAATAATCTTTAAGGTCCTCAACATTTCATCAATGAAGTTTTGCGGATCTTGGTCCGGCTTCGACCCAAAGAACTCCGGAGGATTTAGAGTTATAAAATCACGGGCTCTCGTACTAGTTGAACGATCACTCGGGCCCGCATTCTGTCGTTGTGCCTGAGCGGCAACCAATTGCATTAATAAATGTATGGCCTCGGTCACTTGTTGACCCTAAGCACCCGGTGGAGGGACCGGAGCTGAGGCTCCTCCTTGCTCTTCTACATTGGGCGAGGCCTCATTTTGTGATTCACCTTCCCCTACATTCATCGGGAGCTCTCGTTCTGCCCGCCTTTTCGTCGTAGCTTTGCCCTTCTGGGCGGCTGTAGTTTTTCCCTTTGGCGGCATTCTGAAAGCACAACACACTTTTAGGAAAAATGAAATCTTATATATGGATCTATCGCACGATCTAATAAGAAGAAAGAGGGTCATTTTACTAAATGCCCTGTAGCCTCTTGTTTATTAGCGTGGCGCGCAACACACCATAAACAAGACTCTACTAGACACGGCTCGTAGACACTTCCTAGGACGAACTGCTCTGATACCACTTCTGTCACGACCCAACTAGAGGCCGCGACGGGTAGCCCGGGCTAGTCACCGAGCACCGCTCGTCCTACTACTCATCTTACTAAATTAATGCCCTTTTGTCAGCTTATGCACGAATTATAGGAAAAACATGTTTTATACAAAAACTTAAATGCTTTATATACATTTGCCTCTGGGCCATCAAAATAATATATGTACATATAATGACATCTTGTGAGACCATCTAACCCACACTGCGTATCTACGAGCCTCTACTGACATACTGTATATATAGACGGAACAAGACTCCGTCGTGACCAAAATATATATATATACCAAAAGGAGAATCACAAGCACCTCCGAACAATGGAGTGCTCTCAATCAACTGACAGCTACTAAGAATCTGGATCAAGCTCACCTCCTTGTCTACCTGTGGGCATGAACACAGCGTCCAAAGAAAACGGACGTCAGTACGAATATTGTACTGAGTATGAGAGGCATAACTAATGAAGAAAGACAACAATAATAATATGAGAACATCAATATGAAACATCTGGATCTGAATGACAATCATAAGAGAAGTAATGCATGTTGTCTTACTCATACTCAACATCATATCATATATGCATAATATGTAAGCTGCCCGTCCGTATCGGAACGGTGCGATAATTAATAGCAGTAGCCCGCGTCCAGGCCTCCCGCGTCCGGGGTACCATCTCATGCCGCCAACTAGTGGTGTCTGCCCATGCCAAAAGGTCATGGTGTATCCGTATAGCTGCCCGCCTTGGCGGTGACTGCCCGGCCAACTAGGTCCGGTGTGATGCAATCATGACATGCTTGTAATAAAATACTTATAATGATATGCTTATCAAAATATACTTGTCATCATACATGCATAAAGACTCTAGCACAACTGCATTCTATCGAGGTGACGTAAGGTCATGGACCCTCGATTCCATTATGAACATATATGAGCATTTTGCCTCACCTTGAAGGAAATAATACATAAGGTTAGTGTGAGCAACAAATAACATCATTATCAACATGGCATCATCATATCATATCTCTTTATCTTATATGGGAACTTATGGATATAGGCTTTTAGCTTTCCGGAATATAGGAATTCATGAAGAGGAAAGGAATTCATGCCATTAGAAATAAAGGACTAGCCTCACATACCTTGTCTCTTAGCTACACTATCGATCACTCGTCTTCCTTCGAGGTCACATCGTTACCTTCACGAGAGAATCGTAGTAACATTAGTTAATTAACATTAAAAACGCATCGTTATCTATAGAGAAAATCAGAAGGCATTTCCTTTGTTTCTACTACTTTTCCCCCATTTTATTTCAACTCCCAAACATTTACAACAACACTCATAATATTGCAAGCAACAATCGTCATTTATATGCCTTAAGCAAAATCCACCATTTCTCTCCAATTTCCTTCTCATTTATGGTTATAGCTCGTTATCCCATTTCCTTGTATATAATACTTATTTCATGACCTAAACATCATTTAAAACGTATTCATAATCATAGCATATCAACTTTCATGATTCCATTCAACTATCTTCCAATTGTGACACTATTCACTCATTCAAGATCCATTTTCTATGTTCTTCTATGTTTCAAGTGCCTCAGCTTCCCAATACTTTAAACAACATGGAATGGTCATGAAACTTACCTTGGTTGATGGTGTAACAAGCCTTGAGTTGATTTTCTACCTTAGCACCAAAACCCTATCTCCTCTCCTTTGGTATTTCTTGAAAGAGACAACTTCTACTTGAGTTTCATAAGCTTTGTTTCCTTGATTTGGTGTTGATGATCATTGGTTTCCTTGATTCTCTTGAATTCCTATGGATGAAGTGTTTGGAGAGTTCTAGAGACTTCTTGAGTGGTGTAGATGAGAAAATGAAATAATATGAGCTTATGGTCCCTTTTTAACAACTCAAAATCTGATTTTTAATGAACAGTCGTCGGGGTGAACAGTGGCCATAAACCACACTTTACGGGTCGTATACCAGTTTACGGACCGTATAGTGTGGTCGTATTTAAGCATATCAAAACAGAAAGGTTGGCTGAGGATCATGGCAGTTTACGATCGAGGTTTACGGTCCGTAAACCAGTTTACGGGATGTATACCAAGTCGTATTTAACCATTTTAACATTGGACATAAAGTTGAAATTTTGAAAGGCTGGAGGACGATGGCAGTATACGGTCCGTAAATCACTTTACGGGCCGCATTCTGCTTTACGACCACTGGCTGAATTGAAATTCTACAACTTTCTTTATTCCAAAAATTCATGAATCGTCATTCCCTACTTAGTAAAACACCGCACACTCATACCCTTCATTGATCTATTCATTGTAGACTCACGGAAAATTTTTCCGAGGTGTAACACTGCATTTGCCGCTTCTTGAGCTTCAATTAGAATTGAAAGTGTGGAGTCCCTGTAGCGCAAACTCACACTCTTTCAAGGTGGCCAGAGAGAACACATGGTTCTTAGTTCCCAATGAGGCTCTACCAGTTCTTACATTGAAGTGCGCTAGGACATTCATTAAAGAAAATCCATAAGGAGACCAGGTCCTTGATGTGCCGCGTAATTTCGGCACATGTGGTGACTTTAGCGTTTTTCAAGCATGTTCGTGTCGTTTTTATGTGGTTTTTGGTGTGTTTCAAGTATTAAGTGTTTTTGTGGCAAAAGTTGGAGAAGTTTATGAAAATGTGGCAAAGAAGTGGAGAAAAATAACAACTTACTGAAAAAAGGCAGTTTGACGACACATTAAACGGACCGCAGTACTTCCTGCGGAACGTCAAAAGTACCGCAGACGTGTAATAGAGAGCAGTTCACTGAAGAATAATCATACGGATCAATTATGCGGACCGTAAAATATTGGACGGTCTGTCAAAGTGGAAGCGTAGGAAGTCTACAGAAGACTGTTTGACGGTTAAAAGTAGAAATTTTGACGGAACGTAGGAAGTTTGACTGTCTGCAGAATGGTACCGACGGGTAGTTTTGTCTTTATACTTCTCACGACTTGGACCATTATGAATTACCATTGTAGGGTTTGTTTATGATTATTCTGGCTTAGAAACAATATTTTGACTTAGAGCATTGAATATTCTTTTGTTTTGGGAGCTTTCAAACATCAATTCAAGTATTATTAATTTCTCTTATCATCAAAAGTAAGCAATTATGAATTCTTCAATCTTTTATTCTTTGTTCTTTGTCATGAGTAACTAATCACCCTTACTAAGGTTGTGAACCAAAAGATGGGTGTTTTGTGACTGGGAATTGTGATTGATATATACATAATGGATTGTTAGGGTTTGCTTGTCCTTCGTTATTGATTAATAGTTAGTGGTTGCAAACATTAGCTAGCGCCATAAACTTTGATTTATTTGGGAAAATAATTAGGGTTTGGTAAGAACTAGTAATAAGAACTCAAGGCGTTAACCCTTGTTTAATAAATTCAGGTAGGAATAAGAGGAGTTTACTTGGCATAATTAACCGTTCTTCATATCAACTTTCTTATATTTGGGAAAATCATAGAAAGAAATTGTTACGTATCAGAGATTTTGGATTGTTGCATTGTGAGTAGACTAACGTGAGCTTAAGGTGAACATGAAGTCCTTATGAGATTAAGGAGAGTATTTGATTACTTTAAGCGCGTACCATAAGATTTTGAAGTCATGAATCGGTGAAACTATGTTCGTCGAAGGAAGCGGAATGTAAGTCGTGTTTGGGAGGGTTTTGGCAACAATTGACCTATAATTTGTTTAGTAATGTCTTCAGGGGGACCTATAGGGCCCCTTAGATGGTTAATGAAGTGTTACACAAGTACAAATAAGGTTCCTTAAGGATTTGGGGTTGAACAAATTGATGAGAATAAGTTTCGGGGAAAAATGGATTATACGGTCGGATATACGGACCGTATAATTTCTACGGTCCGTATAATTGGCTGACCTCCATCGTAAGAAAATTCCAAAAAATAGTGAACCTCTTGTGGGATTGTTCGGTCCATTTATACGGACAATATAATTTGTACAGGCCTTATAATTGGTCGTAGATATGGGTCGGGCCAAATTTCTTTTTAGTTATATATCACCGACCCTTTTTCATTTATTTCATTTTCCACTTTTCCCAAACTCCTGAAAGCTCTAGACCCCTCTCCTAAGTACACCCAACCAAACCCAAGAGAGATCAAATAGCAAGAATCAAGGGATTCAAGTGTGAAATGCTCGTTGGGGTATGTAGGATCCAAGAATTTCTTTGGTGTTGAAGTTGGGATTTCATTCAAGTTGGTAACTTGATCCAAAGCTCATTCCTATATGATAAAAGGTTATTTTCCATGTCTATTTCATGTTATTAAGCATGCTTGGTTGTTGAACAACTTGAGTGAGGGGAGAAAGTGGAAGATGAAGTTCAAATATAGATTTAATGATATTTTGAGCAGTAAAAAGACTTGAGCTATCATTGTTAGAATGTCAATAGTGTAATCATGTTATGAAGGGTAAAAATGATGACAAGGAAGTGTTGCATACATGTGTACAACGGGTTGATGCGAAGTTGTCGATATAAATTGATTATGAGAATAAATTTTGAGACTTAATGGAATATAACTACTTGATTATGATATTGTGGATGTTATTATAGTTGTTTGGAAGTTGTTTTGTAATATGGTGGAAGCCGGTGAAATAGGGGAAATGCTGCCCGATTTTCGCTAGCTCTTGAGTTATACTAGTTTGAACTTAAGAGTGTCTTTAAGACCTAACCTTGGTATGAATCCTCTTAAATGTAGATTTTTCCGGACTTGGGAGAAGAACGTTAAGTAGTTAAGTAGAAGAAAAGGTATGTAAGGCTAACCCTTCTTTCTTAAGGCATGATTCCATTGTTGTATACACATATGTTGAATCCATAATGTCTTCCATGACGCCAACATTTCTAGAAGTGCTAAAGCACGTAAATCTTGATACTCATCCTGCGATAGTTGACCCTCTATAGAAATATATATTGATGATGATGATCTTGGCGATGCTTATGTACTCCTATGTGTATATGTATGTATATATGTATGGCCATTATGTAACACCGAACTTGTATGGTCGGGTATGATATTCTCTTCGTGCACACCACTGCAGTTGGGTACGGATAACACCGAGCCTTGCTATGGCTAGGTATGTATGACACCGAACCTACATGGTCGGGTATGGTACTACAATATATGCATGCGTATGTATGGAAGGTTTCCATTAGAAAAAAAGGGTAAGAAAATATGATGAACGTCTCAGGAGGTATATATGGGCTCTCCTATCTCATGGCTCTTCTATCTCATGTTATCCTTTTTGCTATTATTATGTTACTGCTTATGCCTTACATACTCAGTATATTGTTCGTACTGACGTCCTTTTGTTTGTGGATGCTGCGTCATGCCCTCAGGTGGACAGGGAGATAGACTTGATCCTTAGGCTGCTTATCCAGAGACTGCTTAGAGGACCTCCTTTTGATTCAGAGCTGCAGTCGTCAGTACTATTCTTTTGTATACATATATGGTCATGGCGAGGCCTCGTCCCGTCTTTATGAAGTTACATACTCTTTCAAGAGGCTCATAGATAGTTGTGTATAGCTAGATGTCTCTTAGCCTTGTCGGCTCATATTTTGTATATCATTTTGATAGCCTTGACGACTTGCAAATATATATCTATAGGCATAGTTATTGATGTTGTTATAAAAGTGCCATAGCTCAATAGAAAGTGTATTCTTGATGCATAGAAATTATGAGTAGGCCATGTAGCTCACCTAGATATGATTGTGGAAGTATGACGAGAGGTTCCCGGTGGGTTAGCGCCGGGTGCTCGTCATGGCCGTCCAGTTGGGTCGTGACAAAAGTGGTATTAGAGCAGTTCCGTCCTACGTTGTGTCTACGAGCCACGTCCAGTAGAGTATTGTTTATATGTGTGTTGTGCTCCACACTTATACATAGGAGGCTGCAGGCATTTAGGAATGATTAACCTTTTTTCTTCATAGATCGTGCGATAGCCATGATATAAGTGTTTCTTTTTTCTTAATCGTGTGTTATGTATTTCAGAGATGCCTGTAAAGAGAAAAGCTACAGCACCCCAAAAGGTCGAGATAGTGGCAGGGAGGCGTACTGAGGGAGTACCACTGACAGATATAGAGGAGGGTGAGTCCCAGAATGAGGTTCTATCTTGGTCCTCTCACTCTTTGCCTATTTCAGATGAGCATGAGAGGAGCCTCAGCCCCAACTCCAGCACCCCCAATTCCCCCACCAGATGCTACAGGCCAAGAGATGAAAGTGGCTATTCATTTGCTTACTTAGTTAGTCGTCGCTTAGGCCCAGTGGCAGGGTATTAGTCATGATGATAGGGCAGTTAGTGCAAGAGCCTGTGATTTTATTAGCTTGAAACATCCGAAATTCTTCGGGTCAAAGCCGGATGAGGACCCTCAAAGCTTGGTTGATGGAATGTTGAGGACACTTCGGTTAATGCATGCTTCCTACGTCGAATCGATAGAATTGGCCTCCTATAGACTACGGGATGTTGCGGTTCATTGGTATACGATTTAGATGTCTTCAAGGGGAGTCAATGCCCCTCCCCCGATATGGAAAGAATTTGTTGATGCTTTCTTTCGACATTACATGCCGCCAGAGGTTCGGCGTGCTAGAGCCGACAAGTTCTTGAATCTTAGGCAAGGAAGTATGAGTGCCTTAGAGTATAGCCTCTACTTCAATTCTTTGGCTAGGTATGCTCGGACCATGGGTGATCGAGTGCACCGGTTTGTGAGTGGCTTGACTGCATCACTTCAGGACAATATGGACATTTCTAACATTCAAGCCCATGCCCAGAATTTGGAGGAAAGCCAACGACAGGAAAGAAGTGAGCGTGAGTATGATAGAGGGTATAGCAAGAGGGCGAGATCTTCGGGTCTTATTAGTGAGTTTACAGGAGGGCAGAGATAGCAATTTTCTAGGCATTCAGGACATTCCATGATGAGTGCGTCTCTACGGTTTACGGGCCAGAGATTTGATAGATCTATTCACTCCGGGCCGAGTTAGAATTTTAGAGCTTTAGGTTCTCATTACAAGGGCGACTCGGGCCAGGCAAGACCACCTATACCATGATGTTCTCAGTGCGAAAAGTTACATTAGGCCAATGTCGATTAGGCTCAAATGTTTGCTATGCCTGTGGTCGGCCAGTAAATATCTTGCGTGATTGCCCCTCGAGGGATACTAGAAGTACAGTTCAGGCCACAGGGTCTGCAGCTGGGTCTTCATTATCTGTACGCCCTACGGGGCAAGGCTCACAGACACCAATTAGTCTTGGTAGAGGAAGAGGAGGAGCTCCCAGTTCGAGTGGTCCTCAGCATCGTATTTACGCACTGGTTGGATGACAGGACCTTAAGTTCTCCCCTGATGTTGTCATAGGTATATTATCAGTATTTTCTCTTGATGTATATGCATTGATCGATCCAGCCTCCACATTGTCATATGTTACTCCTTATATTGCTGGTCGATTTGGGGTGAAACTGGACTCAATCAAACCTTTCGAGGTATCGACACCCGTTGGTGAACTGATAATAGCTAGTCGAGTATATAGAAATTGTATAGTTGTGATTTGTGATCATCGTGCTTTGGTTGATTTATATGAGTTGAAAATGGTGGACTTTCATATTATTATGGGCATGGATTGATTGGCTACTTGCTATGCAAGTGTGGATTGTAGAACAAAAATGGTTCGCTTCAAGTTTTCGGGAGAACCAGTTTTGGAATGGAATGGAAATACAGCGTCTCCGAGAGGTAGGCTTATTTCTTATCTCAAGGCCAGGAAGATGATTGCTAAAGGTTTTATTTATTATTTTGTCCAGGTTCAAGATATAGCAGCCAAATCGCCGACTCTTCAGTCTGTCCCAGTGGCGAATGAGTTTCCAGATGTTTTCCCGGATGAGCTTCCAGGCCTTCCCCCAGAGCAAGAGATTGATTTTTGTATTGATGCGCTACCGGATACTAAACCTATATCTACTCCTCCTTATAGAATGGCTCCCGCTGAGTTGAAGGAGTTGAAGGAGCAATTGAAGGACTTGCTAGAAAAAGGCTTTATTAGGCCTAGTTTTTCCACGTGGGGGGCACCCGTGTTATTTATAAGGAAGAAATATGGCTCCTTGCGAATGTGTATTGATTACAGGAAACTGAATAAGGTGACGACCAAGAATAAATATTCGCTTCCAATGATTGTTGATTTATTTGATTAATTGTAGGGTGCCAAATGGTTTTCAAAAATAGATTTTGAGATACGGGTATCATAAGGTGCGAGTTAGGGAAAAATATATTCCTAAGACGGCCTTCATAAAAAGATATGGTCATTTCGAATTCCGAGTAATGTCATTTGGGCTAACTAATGCACCGGCAATATTCATGGATTTGATAAACAATGTGTTTAGATCTTTTTCCTAGATTTGTTTGTGATCGTGTTCACTGATGATATCCTTTTATATTCTTGGTCTGAGGCAGAACATGCAGATCATTTACGTACTGTTCTTGGAGTTCTTCAACTTAGGAGTTATTTGTGAAATTTTCAAAGTGTGACTTTTGGTTGAATTTGATGACCTTTTTGGGGCATATTATCTCAGTTGATGGTATTCAGGCTGATACCCTGAAGATTAAGACTGTGAAGACTTGGCCAAGGCCTACAACACCTACAGAGGTTCATAGTTTTCTGGGCTTGGCAGTTTATTACAGATGATTTGTAGAGGGATTTTCTTTTATTTCTGCACCACTAACGAAGCTAACTCAGAAATCAGCTAAATTTCAATGGACGGATGCTTGTGAACGCAGTTTTCAAGAGTTAAAGAATAGATTAGCTTCTGCCCCAATCCTGACACTTCTAGAAGGATTGGAAGGCTATGTTGTCTATTGTTATGCGTCAGGCGTTGGGTTAGGATGCGTGTTGATGCAGCATGGTAAGGTGATTACTTATGCTTCAAGGCAATTGCGGAAACATGAAAAAAATTATCCAACCCATGATCTCGAGTTAGCTGCGGTGATCCATGCATTGAAAATGTGGAGACATTACTTGAATGGTGTTCATGTTGATACTTACACGGATCACAAGAGCCTTCAGTATATTTTAAAGCAGAAAGAATTGAATTTACGGCAAATGCGATGGTTGGAGTTGTTGAAAGATTTTGATGTTAACATCCTATATCACCAGGGGAAGGCAAACGTTGTGGCTGATGCTCTTAGCCTTAGATCTATGGGAAGATTATGTGATGTTCAACCAGAGAAAAGAGAGTTAGCTCGTGAGCTCCAGCAGTTAGCTAGCCTAGGAGTTCGGGTAATGGACTCGGGCAGTATGGGAGCTACCATTCAGAATTCAGCTGTCTCGTCACTAGTAGTTGAGGTGAAAGAGCGCCAGTACGAGGATCCCATGGTACTTCATTACAGAAATACACTTCCTCAGAAGAAAAAGTCATCCTTTGAGATTTCTGGAGATAGAGTTCTCCGATGTCGAGACAGGTTGTGTGTTCCCGATGTTGCAGGATTACGTCATCAGATTTTGAAAGAAGCCCATAGTTCCCGTTATTCTGTTCACCCTGGGGCAACAAAAATGTATCATGATCTTAAACCCATATATTGGTAGAATGGGATAAAGAAAGGCATAGCGGAGTTCATGGCTCAATGTCCTAACTGCCAGCAGGTTAAGATTAAGCATAAAAAGCCAAACGGGTTGTTGCAAGATATGGAAATTCCGACTTGGAAACGGGAAGGGATTGATATGGACTTCATCGCAGGCTTACCTTATTCTCAATGTAAGTATTGTTCTATATGGGTAATTGTGGATAGACTTACAAAGTCAGCTCATTTCCTACCGGTCCGAACTACATACGCAGCGGAAGATTATGCAAAGCTTTATGTTAAGGAGATAGTACGACTCCATGGTGTCCCAGTATCTATTACTTTTGATAGAGGGACACATTTTACTGCCAATTTATGGAAGTCTTTTCAAGAAGGTTTGGGGACTCAAGTGAGTCTTAGTACATCATTTCATCCACAGACTGATGGGCAAGCTGAGTGTACCATCCAAACTCTCGCGGATATGCTACGGGCGGATTTGGAGTCAGTCCATCCGGTTTTCTATGTATAAATGCTTCGCAAGTGCATTGGAGATCATTCCAGAATTGTACCAGTAGATGATGTCCATGTCATCGAGCAATTTTCTTATGAAGAAGTTCCCATTGCCATTCTAGATAAACAAGTTCGAAGACTCAGAAGCAAACATGTAGCTTCAGTTAAAGTTTTATGGAGAAATAATTATATAGAAAAATGTCCTGGGAATTGAAAAAGGACATGAAGTTCAGGTATTCACATTTATTTCCACCTCCAGAGGAGACTCAGGTAGAGACGCCATTGTCCTCAGGTATGTAATGGTTTTTTTGATGTTTTCTTTGTCGTGTGTGGCCTTGGTTGTTGTTGTTGTTGTTGTAGCCCTGTGAGGCGATATATTTTGGGTTGCTGTGACAGGATGGTAGTGCATATTACAGGGAAAACTCTAGCAAAATTTTTGTGGGATCCCCAAGAGTCTAACATTGGAGGACGAATGTTCCTAAGGGGGAAAAATGTTACATCTCAGAGACTTCGGATTGTTGCATTGTGAGTAGACTAACACGAGTGTAAGGTGAACATGAAGTCCTTATGATATTAAGGAGAGTATTTGATAACTTTAAGCGCGTAACATAAGATTTTGAAGTCATATGAATCGATGAAACTAAGTTCGTCGAAGGAAGCAGAATGTAAGTCATGTTTTGGAGGGTTTCACAACAATTGAGCTATAATTTATTAAGTAATGTCATGAGGGGGATCTAATGGGCCCCTTAGATGGTTAATGAAGTGTTATACAAGTGCCAATAAGGTTCCATAAGGATTGGGGGTTGAACGAATCGACGAGAATAAGTTTCAGGGAAAAGTGGATTATACGGTAGGATATACGGACCGTATAATTTCTACAGTCCGTATAATTGGCTAACCTCCACCGTTAAACAATTCAAGAAAAGGTTGAGCCTCTGGTGGGGTTGTACGGTCCATTTATACGACCGTATAATTTGAACGGCCCGTCTAATTGGACGTAGATCCGGGTCGGGCCAGATTTATTTTTAGTTATATATGACTGGACCTTGTTCATTTATTTCATTTCCAACTTTTCCCAAGCTCTTAAAAGCTCTAGAAGCCTCACCTAAGTAAACCCAACAAAACCCAAGGGAGATCAAATAGCAAAAACCAGGGAATTCAAGTCTGAATTACTCACTAAGGTTTGTAGGATCCAAGAATTTCTTTGGTGTTGAAATTGGGATTTCATCAAAGTTTGTAACAAGATCCAAAGCTCATTCATATATGATAAAATGTTAGTTTCCATGTCTATTTCATGTTATTAAGCATGCTTGGTTGTTGAACAACTTGAGTGAGGGGAGAAAGTGGAAGATGAAGTTCAAATATAGATTTAATGATATTTTGAGTAGTAAATTAAGTTGAGCTATCATTTTTAGAATGTTACGAGTGTAATCTTGTTATGAAGGGTAATAATGATGACAAGGAAGTGTTGAGTACAAGTGTACAACGGGTTGAAGTGAAGTTGTTGATATAAATTGATTATGAGAATGAATTTTGAGACTTAATGGAATACAACTACTTGATTATGATATTGTGGATGTTGTTATGGTTGTTTTGAAGTTGTTTTGTAATGTGGTGGAAGTCGATGAAATAGGGAAAATGCTGCCCAATTTTCGGTAGCTCATGAATTGTACTAGTTTGAACTTAAGGGTGTCTTTAAGACCTAACCTTGGTATGAATCCTCTTAAATGTAGATTTTTCCGGACTTGGGAGAAGAACTTGAAGTAGTTAAGAAGACGTAAAGGTATGTAAGGCTAACCCTTCTTTCTTAAGGCATGATTCCATTATTGTATACACATATGTGAAATCCATAATGTCTTCCATGACGCCTCCATTTCTAGAAGTGCTAAAGCTCATAAGTCTTGATACTCTCATGAAATCGTTGACCTCATCCTGCGATAGTTGACCCTCTAAATAAAGATATATTAATGACGATGATGTTGACAATTCTTATGTACTCTTATGTGTATATGTATTTATATATGTATGGCCATTATGTAACATCGAGCTTGTATGGCCGGGTATGATATTTTATGCGCGCACACCACTACAGTTGGGTACGGATAACACCAAGCCTTGCTATGGCCGGGTATGTATGTGTTACACCTCGGAAATTTCGTATCTGTTGATTTGTGGATAGGTTAATGTGAGCTTAAGGTGATTATGAAATCCTTACGACGTTAAGCGAAGGATTAGATAGCTTGAGGTTCATCTAATAAGATTTTGAAGTTCTATGAATATGTGAAGTTTAGTTTGTTGAAGAGAGCGAAACGTAAGTCGCGTTCGGAAAGATTCCGCTATGATTGAGCTAATGTTTATGTGGCGATGTTTTAAAGGGCTAATATAGATCCTATTGTATGGTTAATGAAGTATTATACAAGTGCAAAGAAGGTTCCATAAGGATTGGAGATCAAACGAGTCGAAGAAAACGAACTTCGGGAAACTGGGGATTATACGGCCAAACATACTGGTCGTATAAAACATACGGACCGTATGTTGGACCGTATAATCAGCCTAGAATAGCATCCCTCTCTGGACAAAATCTACGGCTAGACATACGGTCAGTATAATTTATACGGACCGTATGTTGGTCCGTAGAAACTGGTCGGGACAGATTTGTATTATTAATTCGGGATCAAGTTTCATTTTATTTCATTTCCCTTTCACACCCCTTATCTCTAAAACATCTCTCTACACTACTCTCACAAGAATTCAAGAGATATTAGCGATCAACAACATCAAACTACGTGAATCAAGTGTAAGAAACCCATTAAAGTTCATCCAAGGCAAGGAATCCAAGTGAAGGTGAAACTAGGGTTTCGCTCAAGTGAGGTGTTTTCACCCAAGGTTCATCCCTACACCATCTAAGGTAATATTTATGGTATTTCCATGTCTTTTAAGGTATTTGAAAGTTGAAACACTTGGATTGTAGAGGGATATAGAAAAAATGGGTCATGAATGTGGGAATAGTATCATTGTGAGTAATAGCTTGAATTGAGTCATGATTCTTGATGTGTTGTGATATGGTTATGTTATAAATGATGTTAAGAACATGGGATAGGCATTGTATATGAATGAACGTAGTCGTGTGTTATGACCATGGATATGGATGATTGGATGTGAATTGAGAAATATAGATAATGTGGATGAATAAAGACTATTGTTTTGATATTGTGAATGTATTATTGACGTTTGGGAGTTAATTTACGATATGGAGGAATGTCGTATAAATAAAGGAGATGTTGTCCAATTTTCTCTAGCTTTAGTCATGTATGCTACCTATCGGTTTTCTAATGATAGTATTACTCTAATGAAGTTAGAAACGCGAGCATTGAAGGAGAACGTGCAAGTGTAGACTAGTTGAATGGGAAGGTATATAAGGCTAACCCTTCTTTCATAAGGCATGGTTCTTTGGCCAAATATCTATTCTCCTATGAGCCTATGATGCTCTCCAAATGATTCTATCTTCATAAGCTACAAAGCTTATAATTTTTGATATGCATTATGATTGTACTAAATTCCTCATATGTCGAATAATCCTATAAGGAGAGATGATAATGATGACGACGATAATAGCGATAACGATAATGATGACGATGGTAATAGTGATAATGCTAAAGATGCCTATGAGCTTATATGTATGTGTGCCTATGTATGGCTATTATTGTTATACCCCGTATTTTTGTACGTCGAATTATTCGTAAGCTAATTGACATAAGCTAAAGACGAGATTATTTTTGGGATATGAAATAAAGTGCTTTTAATTCCCGATTTTAACTAGTACACGATTTGTTTATAAATTTCAATTAGTATAAAAATATTAATGGAGACTAGGGATTAATTAACTAGAATTAGATTATTAAGTGGAAATTAGTGATTAACTAAGATTAATTAGGTTAGCTAATTAGATAATTAAAGTGGGCCCCACCGATTTTTAAAAATAAAATAAAAATAAAAAAATAATAGAACAAAACCATAAATTGATGAGTCATTAGTGAGGGACACGTGTCCATCATAGGGGCAGCATATAAAAGGATCAAAATGACTCACAAATCACATTTTCATCTTCATAATTTGACAAGTAAAGTTCACCACAAGTCATCGCAACTCACGACCATGGCTTTCCCTTAGCCGAGCTCAAGACTTTGGTTGGAGAAAAATTAAACTTCCAAGAGGTTCTAGATATTCAGGTGGTTAGCAACGTGAATTAATCCGTTGAGGGTAGCGAGAACGTTTGTTATTTGAAGCTACAAATTTCAGCAACGTTAAGGAGCCATGCTTGGTAAGGTAAGAAATTGTGTGTTGATGCTAAATCGCTGTTTGGAGCGTGTTGGGCGCTGTTCTAACTTAATAATGGTGAATTAATTTTGATTAGGGTTATCGTTATTTTTTTCATGGGTTATGCGACGAAGGTGAAGGAATTTGATATTTAAAATTGAAGTTGTATTTGTTTTATGGGCTGTTTGGGGCGTGTTGTTATTCTTGTGTGAATTGGAGGATTAAGTGAAGTTGAGATTATGCGTTGTGTGGTTGTAATGGTTGAACTATTATAAAGTCGTTTCGATAAAGGGTTATGGCCATAAATTATTAAGAGTAACTCGAATATGTCGTAGCCGTCATGTTATCGATTATTGAATGTTGTGATGTGTGGGCTGATTGGATTGTTATGCGGGCTATTCGGAGTATTATTGAATCATGTCGTAGCTAATATTGATATAGTATTTGAACGTATGGTTGTTGCTGTTAACTTGGTCGTTTTATAGATGACTTGAATGTAATAGGAATGAGCAATATAGAGGAAATGCCGCCCAATTTTCTAGAAATCAGTTACTAACGTTAAAGTACGCTTTGTGCCTTTCCATAGCTTAACGATAGTCTTGACCTTTTAATATAGGTTGAGAAACTTCGGGTAGCGTATATGTATTGTATCACGGATTAAGCGCCAAAGGTATGTAAAGCTAACCCTTCTTTCTTTTTTGGCATGATCTTTATGAAACAAACAGACGACGTATATATATGACTCCAAAGAAGCTCCTATTCTTAGAGCCACTAGGATGGATAATGTTCTTGACTCCAAGAACTTACTTTATTATGTTTTGATACGTATTTATGATTTCTGAAGTTATATTTGATATGTTCCCTAGTGACACTCGAAAGATACTTGATATGACTATTGTCCTAATTTTCAAATGATGGTTCATTTTGATTATTCTATTGAGTCTCATATATAATTTAGTTTGCATATGGTTGCTCACTACTCTACTCGTGCATGCCTCAATATGTCTTTCACTGAGTCCCGGGCCAGGATACGTTTTCGTGCACAGTTTCACTGCATTGTTCACCGAGTCCCTCACTAGAGGGCTGGGATACGATATATATATATATATATATATATATATATATATATATATATATGATGTGATGATGTGATGGTGTGATGATGTGATGATGTGATGGTGTGATAATGTGATTATGGCGCCAGGGATGGTATGTGGCGACCTTATTCACCGAGTCCCATAATGGGCCTGATATGATATATGGTATTGATATGCATGATTTTCATTTCATAAGCCAAGTGTATTGATATTTTAAAAGTCATACTTGTTTCTGGTAATCTCTATTTCAGTTATGATCCTCTTTATTGTATTTCATGCTTTATATACTCAGTACATATTTCGTACTGACCCCCTTTCTTCGGGGGAAAGCGTTTCATGCCCGCATGTACAGATAGTCGGTTTGGTGACCCTTCAGCATAGGACTTCTACTCAGCTGTCTTAGATAGCTCCGTTGTTCCGGAGCCTAGACTTTTGGTACAGATCTTATGATGCATATATATATGTTTACCTAGGGGTACGGCGGGGCCCTGTCCTGTCATATTTCGCTATCGATATTCTTAGAGGTCTATAGACATATGTGTGGGGTGTGTATAAGTTTGTTCAGCTGTGTCTATACGATGTGCTATGGATATGTTCGTATGTAGTGGCAGCCTTGTCGGCTTGCGTATCATTTTATGATTTGATCAGTTGTGACTCCTCACGAGACGGTTATCTGGACATATATATGTGATGACGTTATGAACCTTCGGAGTTCTTTTGCAAGTTTCCATATTGTTCATAGTTTCAATTTGGCTATATCTAACAGGTACGTATATGAGTGTCCTGCTCGAGCACTAATCATGGCCCACGGGGTTGGGTCGTGACAATTATGAAACCCCGAGCTTATATGGCCAAGTAGAATATATAGATGTATAGATATATATATGACGATGCGCACGCACCACTGCAGTTGGGTACGGATAACACTGAGCCTTTGTAAGGCCAGGTATGTTCAACACTGAGCCTTTGTAAGGCTAGGTATGTATGATCACCGAGCCTAACCATGGTCGGGTACGTAAAACACCGAACCTTCGTGGTCGGGTATGTTATGTACATGATATGTATACGATATGGATATGTATAGGATATGGATATGTATAGGGTATGGATATGTATAGGATATAGATATGAGTATGAATACGGACATGATACAAATACGAATAAAAATATGTATATGAATAAGATTATGGATACGAATGTAAATGAGTACGTATATGAATACGGATACGGATACGGATGTATGTACACAATCACGCACTAGAAATGGAAAGTCCCTATGAAAGGCTAGTAAGTGCTTATCACGATGATACTACTATCTCCCATCTTATGATATTTCTTATGTTGCTTATTATGCTTCTATATTGATATTGATCATGCTTTACATACTCAGCACATTCTTCGTACTGACGTCCTTTTGTTTGTGGACACTGCGTCATGCCCGCAGGTGGCCAGGGAGACAGGCTTGACCCATAGCTATATTTCTCAGGGACTACATACCGGAGCTCCTTCTCATTCGGAGCTATAGCTTTTGGTATTGATTCTTTTGTGTACATATTTATGGGCATAGCGGGGTCCTGTCCTGCCTATATGATAAGACATACTCTCCTTAAAGGCTCGTAGACATGTGTATATAGTTAGATGTGTTTGGCCTTGTCGGCCTATATTTTGTATACCATTTTGTTAGCCTCGTTGGGTTATGTACATTGATATGGGCATAGTTGCAAATGTTGATATAAATGCATTAATTGTCCAACGGGATTAGTACGATTGATGAGTAGAAAGCATGATTTATTATGTGGTTCACCTAGATATAAATAAAAAGGTATGTTAAGAGGTGCCCGGGTGGGCTAGCACCTGGTGCCCGTCGCGGTCCTCCGGTTGGGTCGTGACAAAAGTGGTATCAGAGCAGTTCTGTCCTAGGGTGTGTCTACGAGCCGTGTCCAGTAGAGTCTTGGTTTTGGGTGTGTTGCACGCCACACTTATAAACAAGAGGCTGCGAGCATTTTAGGAATGATTAACCTTCTTTCTTCATAACACCGTGCGATAGAGCTATGAAATAAGAACTTCCTTCTCCTTAACCGTGTATTGTGTATTTCAGAGATGCTTGTAAAGAGAAAGGCTACAGCAGCCCAAAAGGGCAAGACAGTGGCAGAAAAGGGGGCTGAAAGAGCACCGCCAATAGTTGTAGAGGAAAGTGAGTCCCAGAATGCGGCTCAATCTCAGTCCTCCCAGACAGTACCTATTTCTGAGGAGCGTGAGGGAGCCTCAGCTCCAGCTCCAGCACCTCCGGCTCCTCCACCGGATGCTTCAGGCCAAGATGTAAAAGAGGCCATTAATTTTCCTACTCAATTGGTTGCTGCCCAGACTCAACGGCAATGTATGGGGCAAGGTGATAGGGCTGTTAGTGGAAGGGCCCATGAATTCATTAGCTTGAACCCTCCGGAATTCTTTGGATCAAAGCCGGATGAGGACCCTCAGAATTTTATTGATGGAATGTTGGGGACGCTTCGCTTGATTCATGCTTCGGACACTGAATCAGTGGAATTAGCGTCCTATAGATTGAGGGATGTTGCGGTTCGTTGGTACATGGTTTGGATGGCTTCACAGGGAGCCAATGCGCCTCCCCCGGTATGGAAAGAATTTGTTGATGCTTTCCTCCGACATTATTTGCCTCCAGAAGTTTGGCGAGCTAGAGCCGATAAATTCTTGAATTTGAGGCAAGGTAGCATGAGTGCTTTAGAGTATAGTCTCCGCTTCAATTCTTTGGCTAGGTATGCTTCGGCCATGGTAGCGGATATGGGTGACCGAGTGCACCAATTTGTGAAAGGCCTAGGGGCACATTTGATGGATAGGTGTTTGACTGCGTCCCTTCAGGACAATATGGATATTTCACGCATTCAGGCCCATGCTCAAAATTTTGAAGAAAGCCTACAACAGCAAAGAAGTGAGCGTGAGCATGATAAGGGACATAGCAAGAGGGCTAGATCTGCGGGTCTGATGAGTGAGTATAGAGGCGGGCACAGATAGCAGTTTTCAAAGCATTTAGGTCATTCTATGACTAGTGCGCCTCCACGGTTTTCAGGACAGAGATTCGATAGATCTACTCGTTCCGGGCCGAGTCAGAGTTTTTCAGGATCTCAGTTCAGAGGTGATTCGGGTTAGGCGAAGCCACCCGTACCACGATGTTCCCAGTGTGGGAAATTACATTGGGGTTAGTGTCGATCGGGTTCGGCGATTTTCTATTCATATGGTCGTCCCGGCCATATTATGCGTGATTGCCCTTCAGTTGGTGGTAGAGGTAAGACCCAGTCCTAAGGGTCGGTAGTCAGATCTTCATCATCTGTACGCCCTATGGGGCCAGGTTCACATGCGCCAGTTGGCCATGGTAGAGGCAAAGGGAGAGTCCCTAATTCTAGCGGTCCTCAGCACCGTATTTATGCTTTGACTGGACTCTAAGATCTTGAGTCTTCTCCTAATGTGGTCACAAGTATATTATAGGTATTTTCTCATTATGTATATGCTTTGATAGATCCGGGCTCCACATTGTCATATGTTACTCCGTATATTGCGGGTCGGTTTAGAGTCGAACCGGAGTCGATCAAAGCTTTTGAGGTGTCTACACCTGTTGGTGAATCACTAATAGCTTGCCTAGTATATAGAAACTGTATAGTTGTGGTTTGTGACCGTCGTACTATGATTGACTTGCATGAGTTAAAAATGGTAGACTTTGATGTTATTATGGTCATGGATTGGTTGGCTTCTTGCTATGCCAATGTCAATTGTAGAATGAAAATGGTTCGTTTCCAATTTCCGGGAGAACCAGTTTTAGAATGGAAAGGGAATACTATGTCACCAAAAGGTAGGTTTATTTCCTATCTAAAGGAAAGGAAAATGATCACAAAAGGTTGCATTTATCATCTAGTGCGGGTTCAAGATGTAGAAGCTGAACCGCCGACTCTTCAATCAGTTGCCGTAGTAAATGAATTTCCGGATGTGTTCCCGGAAGAGCTTCCAGGCCTCCCTCCTGAGCGGGAGATTGATTTTTCTATTGATGTGTTGCCAGACACTAAGTCTATATCTATTCCATCATAAAGAATGGCTCCCGCATAATTGAAAGAGTTGAAGGAACAATTGAAAGACTTGCTTGAGAAAGGCTTTATTAGGCCTAGTTCATCCCCGTGGGGAACACTCGTATTGTTTGTCCAAAATAAAGATGGCTCATTGAGAATGTGCATTGACTATCGGCAACTAAATAAGGTGACGATTAAGAACAAATATCCCCTTCCGAGGATTGATGATTTATTTGACCAATTAAAAGGTGCCAAATGGTTTTCCAAGATAGATTTGAGGTCCGGGTATCATCAAGTGAGAGTTAGGGAGAAATATATCCCTAAGACAACCTTCAAAACAAGATATGGTCATTTTGAGTTCCGGGTAATGTCATTTGGGCTAACTAATGCACCGGCAGTATTTATGGATTTGATGAACAAGGTGTTCAGGCCCTTCCTAGATCTATTTGTGATTGTATTAATCGACGATATCTTGGTGTATTCTAGATCCGAGGCAGAATATGCGGAACATTTGCGTACTGTCCTTAGAGTTCTTCAAACTCGAGAGCTATTCGCCAAATTTTCTAAGTGTGAGTTTTGGTTAAACTCAGTGACATTTTTGGGGCACATCGTTTCAGCCGATGGTATTCGGGTAGATAGCCAAAAGATTGAGGCCGTGAAGACTTGGCCAAGGCCCACAACTTCAACGGAGGTTCATAGCTTTCTGGGCTTAGCAGGTTATTACAGGAGATTTGTTGAAGGTTTTTCTTCTATTTCTGCACCACTCACAAAGCTGGCCTAGAAATCAGCAAAGTTTCAATGGACATATGCTTGTGAACGTAGTTTCCAAGAGTTAAAGATAGATTGACTTCTGCCCCATTCCTGACACTTCCAAAGGGATTGGAAGGATATGTTTTTTATTGCGATGATTCAGACATTGGGCTAGGCTGTGTGTTGATGCAAGATGGTAAGGTGATTGCGTATGCTTCAAGGCAATTACGGAAACATGAGAAAAATTACCCAACCCATGATCTAGAATTGGCTGCAGTGATTCATGCATTAAAGATGTGGAGACATTATTTATATGGTGTCCATATGGATATTTATACAGATCATTAGAGCCTTCCGTATATCTTCAAGCAGAAAGAGTTGAATTTGCAGCAACGACGATGGTTGGAATTGCTAAAAGATTATGATGTAGATATCTTATATCACCCCAGAAAGGCAAATGTTGTGGTTAATTCTCTTAGCCGTAGATCTATGGGAAGTTTGTATGATGTACGACCAGAGAAGAGAGAAATGGCTCGTGAGCTCCAACAGTTAGCTAGCCTAGGAGTTCGAGTAGTGGACTCAGGTAGTAGGGGAACTACCATTCAGAATTCAGCGGTCTCGTCGCTAGTAGCAGAAGTGAAAGACCGACAATACGAAGATTCCATGCTAATGCGTTACAGAGATACACTCCCTCAAAAGGAGGAGTCATCGTTTGAGATTTTAGGAGACAGAGTTCTTCGATGCCAAGGCAGATTATGTGTTCCTGATGTGGCAGGTTTACGCCACCAAATATTGAGAGAAGCCCATTGCTCCCGTTATTCTGTCCACCCTGGAGCGACGAAAATGTACCATGATCTTAAATATATATATTGGTGGAATGGGATGAAGAAAGATATAGCGGAATTCATAGCTCAACGTCCCAACTGTCAACAAGTGAAAATCGAGCACCAAAAGCCGGGCGGATTGCTACAAGCTATAGAAATCCCAACTTGGAAGTGGGAAGTGATTAACCTAGATTTCATTACAGGCTTACCCCGTTCTAAACGTAGATATGATTTTATATGGGTGATAGTGGATAGACTCACAAAGTCAGCTCATTTCTTACCAGTCAGAACGACATATGTGGCGGAAGATTATGCAAAGCTATTATCTCTGATTGAGGGACCCAATTTACAGCTAATTTTTGGAAGTCTTTCCAAGAGGGTTTAGGGACTCAAGTGAGCCTTAGCACGGCATTTCACCCGCAGACTGATGGACAAGCTGAGCGTACCATTCAGACTCTTGAGGATATGTTGCGGGCATTATTCCAATTATTCTTGGGAGACTGTAATGACCCGTTTGGTCGTTATAGTGTTTTGACCCATTTGACCTTGTTGACCCTTTTCTTGATTCCGGTTAGTACGACCTAAGTCATTGGTTTGGGTCCCAAGGTCTTCGGGGATGTTTTGAGTCTCGAGTGAAGGCTTAGTTTCATAGTGTTGGGGTTGACTTTGTCAACACTGGGTTAAAATGATCTCTTTTGAGAATTTCGAGGTCACGGGTGAGTCCGTAATATGGTTTACGATCAAAGCGCATATTTTGTGTTTGGGAGGTTCTAGATGCGATTCGAGGGCTAAAACAAAGATTTGAATATTTCAGAATTTTGGGCACCCGCTGAAGCAAAAATTTAGGGCAGAATGCCCGTTTTTAAGTGCAATTTCAAAGTCTTTTCCCTCACAAATCGAAAAGCACTTCCCTAGAAAGTGAGAGGCTATTTCCCTAGGGCTAGGGTGGAGGTCCTCCTTAAAGATATGCGCAAACCCTTACATGATTCATTATTTTCCCTTCTTCAAATCCCATGACAATCTTAAGCTCTATTAATGGTGGGTGAAAGATTAGTACCCAAGAATTGATGAAACCTTCAATAGTTGAAGGATTGGGGAGATAGCAATGGAGAAGCATTCACAATCACTTTGGGGTAAGCTTCTGACCTAGTATTCGCTATTTATTATCGATTATCATCATCTCATAGTCATCTTACACACTAATTGTGAAGAACAAATGGGTTAAGAACCCTAGGGCTAAAATAGAAAAGATGAATTTGGATAACTTGCAATGAATAGAATTCCATGAAATTAAGATTGAAGGATAACTCGATGATAGGTAACATTATTGTGCACTAAGTTTTCCGTTTTACCCTCATGAACCCGGAGTCATATTGTATGGGTATTTTGGGTATTTTCTAAAAGTATAGAAATATGGGTATCGCTGGACTTGTTTAGACTCGTAGAGTACTATTTAGACTATATTATATCTGAATTTTTAATAAAATTACAAATTTTCCCACGTGGTTCAATTTTGGCTATTTTCGGTCCATTTTGGGTTTTGGGTAAAACTATGGCAATATGGGTGTCCTTAGATTCGTATTCTAACATATAATTTGTATTTGATAGACGTTAATGTTACACCTCGGAAAACTTCATGTCGTTGTGCGGTGAATAGGCTAACGTAGGTTAACGTGTATATGATGTCCCCACTAGTAAGAAGGGATACTTAATGATTCTAATTAAGATTCCAAAGACATCTGGGGAAAAAGAGAAGAAGCTTGATGGAGGAAGTTAAGGTAGAGAATATTGAACATAGTGTACCAACAGGTATTCCTGGTAATTTACAGGGTTAGAAGTTTAACCGATTGAACCGACGCAGACTGGGCGAATTCAAGGAAGTCTGCAGACCCCGGAGATTATCGACGGACCGTCGATCATGTCGATGGGCCGTTGATACGCTCAAATTACACCTATTAGTTGTATAACGCGGACGTTATCAAATATAGTAACACAACAAGGTTGGGGTCGAATCCCACAGGGAATATGGTGTGAAAAGGTTGCTAAAGTCGTAGAATGCTAAATTTAGGTCTAATGTCTTAATCCGATGATTTTGGTAAAAGTTGGGTTTTTTATGACTAATTTCTAACTAATTGCTTTGGGTGGTAATTTATGGTAAAAGAAACTAAGGTTGTGTCCCCGTTAGATAGAGTGTATGATCATGGGTATTGGTCTTTATATACTTCTAATGGATCATTATATGAATGCACTTAATCTCTATGTGAATCTATACTATTTTCCAATAAATAAAGATTATTTCTTCTTATGATTTTCCCAAATATAAGAAAGTAACTTTGAAGAACGATTAATCATGCCAAGTAAATTCTTCTTATTCCTAAGTGAATTTATTAAATAAAGTTTAAAGCTTTGAGTCCTTGTTATTGTTACACCTCGAAAAATTTCGTATGTGTTGACTTGTGAATAAGATAATGTGAGCTTTAGGTGATTGTGAAATCCATATGACATTAAGGGTAGTATTGGATATCTTAGGGTTCATACTATAAGATTTCGAAGTTATACGAGTATGTGAAATGTAGTTCAATGAAGTGAAATATAAGGACCGTATAATATTGTACGGACCGTATAAGTGGTCCGTATAAAATCCACCGGGCAAATTTTTAAGTTTTGTATAAATAGATGCCCTTGGTTCTTTTATTACATTTTTCATCTTCTACAAGTATTGAGAGCTCAAAACCCTTCTCTAAACTTATTCCACCCCAATCCAAGAGAAAACAAAGATCAAGAGGCAAGAATCAAAGTTCTTGTAGAAAATGAAGGCTAAATGTAACGTTTGTGATGTTTTTAAGTAGTGAGCTAACTTGAGTCATGATTACTAGTATAATATGGATATAATCTTGTTGTGGAAGGTAATAATGGTGATGAATAAGCATTATATGAAAATGTGCTAAAATGGGTATGAAGTTGCTAGTATGAGTTGAACATGAGGGTGAATATTGAAGGCTTAGTGTAATGTGATTACTTGATTTGGATATTATGAGTGTATTATGGATGTTATTGTGGTTGTTGGGAGTTGTTTTGTGATATGGTGGAAGTTGAAGAAATAGGGGAAATGATGCCCGATTTTTATTAGACTATGAATTATTCTAGTTTGAATTTAAGAGTATGATTAAGGTTTAACCATGGTATGAATCCTTCTAAATGTAGATTATTCAAGCTTCAACGGTGAACGTTAGATAGTTACGAAGACAAAGAGATATGTAAGGCTAACCCTTCTTTCAATAAGGCATGGTTCCTTGGCTATATATATCCTTTCGTGAGTTCTATAATGTCCTCCAAATGATTCTCTCTCTAAACCTACTAAAGCTCATGATCCTCGATAATTTCATGATTCCATTGCATCCTTTATTTGATAGTTGATCCTCCAAGGGTAGACGTAACAAAAACGATAATGGTAATGATGTTGATGATACTTATGGACTCTTAAGTATATGTGTCTAAGTATGTATGACTATTATGTAACACCGAGCTTATATGGCCGTGTATGATATCTATTGCGCGCACACCACTGCAGTTGGGTACGGATGACACTGAGCCTTGGCAGGGCCAGGTAAGTATAATCACCGAGCCTTGTCATGGCCGGGTATGTGAAACCTGTTATATCCTGTATTTTCGAACGTCGGATTATTTGTAAGTCGAGGTGGGGCCCACACGTCAAGATTTTTTTTGGGACATGTGACAAGTTATATGAATCGCATATGTAAAGTTAAACACAACTCGTGAAGGGCCCTGGGGACAAATCAAAGTGGAAGCCCTCCATACGGATATTTTTAAGAAAACGTTTTCGGATGACCTGACTTGGAGGGGCAAAATCGGCATTATAAGTTTGGAATTTTGGAAAACGCCCAGAAATAAAAGTTGTAGATATTTGAAATAGCGTTCCAACGGTAGATCGTGGGCCTATAGGTGACATCGGTACAAGGAGATATGGACGTTTTAAGGTTGAAAGGTCAGTGGGCTAGGCCCAACTCGTGACCAACCGAGTTGGCCCAAAAAACAAATGAAAAAAAAAAATATTAGGCCCAATGTTTAAGGGGTGGCCGGCCAAGTGAGGCCCAACCCATAGTTTAATTAAATTTCCATGTGCTAATTAATATAAGAGCCTTGCATGAGTCATAAAGCATAGAAGTTTCAAGAAAACTTGAGAGAAAGAAAAGAAAGACCAAGGAGAAAACTCCATGGCCATTTCGGCCAAGATGGGGGAATTTTCCCCCCATGAAATATTGTTCTAAAAATTATTTTCTTGTTGTATACCCACTAATTCAAGGGTCCTCTACAACTTGGTGTAATTATTTTGGAAGATAGAACCCTTGGTTCATCAAATGCACACCTTGGTCAAGTGAAGAAGTAAGGAGAAAAAGGTAAGAATTAATCCCTTTTTGTGTGGTATGAAGGGTTTATTTATGTTGTAGTATGTAGAAATGGTTAGAATTCATGAAAGTATGGAAGTTTGTATGGTGTTTATATGTGTGTAAGTAGCCGTGTGCATGTGAATATTGTATAGCCAAAATGAGTTAATTTTATGTTGTATTTTAGTTGTGGTTATGGTGAAAATTATATTGGGAATGAAAGTTGAATGAATTTTGGTTGAAGTTGGAATGTAGAAGATTATGTCACTTTAGAATGATTTTGTGATATTATGGAAATGAAGTTGTTAAGATGTGAATTATGATTATGGTTGATGAAATTGGAAGATGGAAATATGTTATGGATAGGTAGGTTGAATATTAGAAGTTTTGGATGAATTATGACTTTGGTGGAAAGTTTGTATATTTTGTATACCTTGTGAATATTTTGTGGAAATGATATGAAATATTTCCAAATTGAATTGTAATGATCTTGATTAGTAAATGAATATGAGAAGGTTGATATTGACTTGAAAGTGTAAAGTTGGTTTGGAAGCTGTTGCATTATTTGAAAAAGAAGACAATTTATGTTAGAATGCATTTCTAATGGATTGTTGATATTGTTGGCATTGTTGATTGGGTTGGTTGTTGCTATTTGAGCCGAGTTGAATCTCGGGGATGTTGTATGTATAGGGGAGATGCTGCCCAAATTTCCGTAGACAAGTATTGGCAAAAATTGAACCTTTAGGCCCTATGATTAATATTTGGTAAACATGACCAAATGCATATTTCGGACGAAACGGGATTTGAATTTGGAAAGGCGTAAGGAGCGAATAAGGTATGTAAAGCCTACCCCTTCATTCTCAGGCATGTTCTAGACGTAATAGGCTCGGCTGCGAGCCTTAGATACGACTCTGTTCTTCGGAATTCGAGATTGAAATCCGCTCCATTTCCTTCAGTAAGATTGAATCAGTTTTCTTATAACTTGCCCTTAAAGTAAACTTTATATATGCAACTTTCCTAAACGGAGTCGGTATGCTTCTAAATGATTATGGACGACCTCATAAGGTCTATTATCTGTAATTTACGTACGCCGCCTCGAGTTGGTCCGAGGTGGGCCCACAAAGCCCGATACTTTCTGTATAACTTTAACTACCTTGTTTCTGTCCGATTTTCTCAGACAACATCTGGACTAATATTCTATCCGTTATATGGCAAGCGTTATGACTATTTTCAAAAATCTGACAAAATATTTTTGACATCTGGAAATCTGATCCTGGTAATAATCTGTCGTGCCATCCCAAGTGATATATAGGCGCGTATTTTGAATACTGTCTGAATACTTTGATTTGACCTGCCGTTTGGCCTATTTCAGTTCCATTGAGTCTGTATAATAATCTGTATGTATGTGGTTTCTCATTAATCTGTTCGTGGATGCCTCAACGCTTCCTTCACTGCGCCCAGGCCAGGTTCTGTTATCGTGCATATTCCACTGCATTGTTCACCGCGTCCCTCGGTGTGCGGGCCGGGATATGTTTACATCTGTATATGATATTATGGTGTGTGTATGGGGTTGGCGGCCAGGATGGCATATGATCTGATCTGTCTGTCTACCGCGTCCCGTACTAAGAGGGCCGGGTTCTGTTACCGCGTCCCTCATGAGAGGGCCGAGATCTGTATGTATGTATGTATATGCTATCTGCATCTGTATAAGCATATGACTCTGTATGACTCTGCATGCATGATTCTGTCTGTCCGTGTGGATTATGATTCCGTCCGTCCGTCTGGATTATGATTCCGTCCGTCCATCTGGATTATGATTCTGTCTGTCCGGCTGGATTATGATTCTGTCCGGTACATTTCTGCCCGTCCGTTTGGATTATGATTCTGTCCGCTATATTTCTGTGCTTCTGGTTCAGACTATGATTATATTTGTTATATTTTCGCTTTACATACTCGGTACATTTTTCGTACTGACCCCCGGTTCTTGGGGGGCTGCGTTACATGCCCGCAGGTATAGACGCACCCGGTGATACGCCGCCAGTCTAGGACACTGATTCTGCTGTTTTGGGAGAGCTCCTTTGATCCGGAGCGTGTACTTTTGGTATATATCTTCTGACATCTATATATTCTGTATGTATGGTAACTTGGGGTACGGCGGGGCCCTGTCCCGTCATCTGATTCTGTATGTCCAATTAGAGGCCTGTAGATATGTATGTGGGTTATGGGTTGTCACTGTTCAGGTAGGTATGTACGAGTTTGCTATTCTGTCTGCTATGATAGCCTTAACGGCTTAAGTGTAAGTCTAAGTATGCTTATGTATGTATATGTTCTCGTGCGCTGTATTTTATTTTATTATGGATCCGTGTACAGCTAATGTGAATTAGTTTTTTTTTGGGCACGCCAACTCTGGTAGGTAATTACGTACGGGTATCCAGTTAGGATACCAGTCACGGCCCACGGGGTTGGGTCGTGACAAAACCACCGAACCTCCATGCTCGGGTATGCTATAGACATGAATATGTATATGAATACGGATGTGAATATGGATACAGATAAAGATATAAGTATATGTGTATATGTATGTACACGAGCACGCATTAGAAATTGAAGGTCCCTATGAAAGACAAGTAAGTAATTATGATGATGACTCTACCATCTCCTGATTCTCCCATCTTATGCTATTTCTCATGCTATCTCTTATGCTCCTATTATCATGTTGATTATGCTTTGTCACGACCCAGCTAGGGGCCGCGATGGGTACCCGGGGCTAACTGCCGAGCATCGCTCGTTCTGCTACTCATCATGCTCATTAACAACTCTTTTATCGATTTTATATTCAATCGTAAGAAAATCATGTTTCATTTGTAAACATAAATAGTTTCATATACATAAGCCCTTTTGGCTATCAAAATAATATATAAATAATTATACCATATTGACCCTGTCAGACCACATAACCCAAACTGTGTATCTACAAGCCTCTACTGAAGTACAAAACGCATAGACGGGACAGTACCCCGTCGAGCCCAATATATACAAATATACACAAAAGAATAGTCAAGCACCTCCGGAACAAGGAGTGCTTTCAATCAGCTCACAGCTCCTACGAGTCTAGTTCAAGCTCACCTCCCTGTCTACCTGTGGGCATGAACACAGCGTCCAAAGAAAACGGATATCAGTACAAATATTGTACTGAGTATGTAAGGCAAGAATGAAACAAATATAATGGGAGGTTCATAAGCCATAAGAGAAAGATTAACCTGCAACAGTGTTGTAAGCAAATACATCTCGTACATATATCATATTTTACATAATCATGGTACATATGTCATCACATCACATATCTCGTCACATCATATATCTCGTCACATCACGTATCTCGACACATCACATATCACATCGTTATCGCGCGACCGGGTAACCATCATATGCCGCCCACTAGTGGTGATCATGCCCGGCCCTCTAGGCTTGGTGTAACATCGCAGCCCGTCTTAGCGGTGACATGCCCGGCCATCTAGGCACGGTGGAACCATTTGCAGCCCGCCTTAGCGGTGACATGCCCGGCCATTCTGGCGCGGTGGAACTTTATCATCACATAATCAATCATTACCTATCACTATTGCACATTTCATGAACGTATCAAAATCTTATCATAACTTTGCATTTTCATACATAACATAGGCATATTATAATCTAGCATTATTGATCATCTTATAAGCATACCTTGGCTTTACTTCATTACAAATTTGGCATTAGGAGCATACATTAGACTTTAAGGACAACCATAGCTATGTCGGGGTGACGTAAGGTCGTAAACCCCCAATTATATTATGAACATCTAGGAGTGTCTTGCCTCACCTCGAAGGAAATAGTGCATAAGGTGAGTGTTAACAATAATGACATCATCAGCGTTATGGGATCATCATATCATGAACTATCGAATCTCTATACTTTAACTCATTATCACCTTCATCATACTCATATGTAATTTAGTATATTTAAGGACTCATAAGTTCCATCATATAAGAGGATCATGGAAAGCTTGAAAGATTCATGCCTTTGAAGAAAGGGATAAGCCTTACATACCTTTGACGTTTAACTAAGCTATCGCTTGCGTGTTCCTCTTTAATGCACACGTTCTACCTTCAAGAGAATTTATATTGTCATTAGCTAAGCAATCATAAGGACGGGATTTTTAAAGCTAGGGAAAATTGGGCAGCACTTCCTTTATTTATACTACTTTCCCCATATTATATATCAACTCCCAACACTCACAACAACATTCACAATATTGCAAACAACAATCATCATTTATATACAATGACCATAATCCACCATTTCTCTTCCCTTTCCCCACCTTTATGGTTATAGCTCGTCATCGCGTTTCCTCATGTATCACACTTATTTCCATGGCCTAAATATCATTTATAACGTATTCATAATCACAACACCCCAACATTTATCATTCAATCCAACTACCATCTAAACATGACACTATTCACTCATTAATGACCCATTTCTTATGTCTTTCTACAATTCAAGTATCTTAACCTTCCATTACCTTAAACAACATGGTTTAGTCATGAAACTTACCTTAGATTATGGTTGAACAAGTCTTGAGTGGAGTCTCTCCTCTAGCACCCCAAACCCTACTTCACCTCCCTTGGGTTTTCTTGATTTGGATGACCTTTACTTGGGTTTCATACACTTTGTTTCATGGTTTTAGTGTTATTGATCTTGTTTTTCCTTTGATTCTTTTGTGGAGGAGTATTAGTGAGTATTCTAGATGTTTCTTGAAGTGTGGAGTGAGAATGAAATGAATTGGAATGAAAAAGGGTCCCTTATACTTAAACTAAAAATCTGGCCGACCATGTTATACGGACCAACATACGGCCCGTACTATTTATACGAACCGTATGTTTGGTCCAGTAGCTGCTGCCCTCCTTGGCTAATTATACGGTCCAACATACGGCTGGTACAATTTATACGGACCTTAGGTTGGGCCGCATAATGCCAGTGGTTCCGTTTTCGTTCTCGTCGACTCGTTTGATCTCCGATCCTTATGGAACCTTCTTGGCACTTGTTTAATATCTCAATATCAATCTTAGGGGCATTATCACTCTTCTCTGAGACATCATTATGCCATCATAGACTTGTTGCCCGAAATTCTTATCCGATACACAACATATGATTCGCTTTCCTTGGCAACTTTCTTTCCTTGCATTATATGCCTTTGAAATCTCGTTAAGGGTCGTCAAATACTATTTCTTACTCATCAAAACATCGCATACGCTATGTCCTTTGTTAGCCTATTCACTGTACATATATAGGGGGGTTTTCCATGGTGTAACATTCTCCCCCCCTTTTGGAACATTCGTCCTCGAATGTGAAAACACTCGGGAATTCTACGCAAATTTCGCCAGAGTTTCCCCTGTAATTTGGCACTACCAACCTGTCACAACAACCCATAATATCATCGCTTCACAGGGCTACATCACAATACCAACATATCTATGGCCACACACGACCAAAAGCATAAAGATAAAGCATACATACCTTATAATATTAGCGTTTCATCTTGGATCTCCTCTGGGGGGTTGGAATAAATGCGGGTATTTGGACTTCATCTTCTCTTCTGCCTCCCAAGTCATTTCTTCCCAATTGTTGTTTCGCCATAAGACTTTGACTGAAGCTACCATTTTTTTTCGAAGTCTTCGCACTTGCCTGTCTAGAATAGCAATAGGTACTTCTTAATAGGTTAGCTTTTCTGTTACTTACACATCGTCTATCGTAACAATCTTTGTGGGATCTCCAATACACTTGCGGAGCATCGAAACATGAAAAACTGGATGGACTGATTCAAGCTCCGAGGGTAAGTCCAATTCATAGGCCACATGACCCACTTTGCGGATAATTCTATAGGGTCCAATGTATCTAGGACTTAGCTTCCCTTTCTTACTAAATCTCATCACCCCTTTCATCGGCGATACTTTCAAAAATACCCAATCATCAACCTGGAATCCAAGTCTCGTCGGCGATTGTCTGCATAAGACTTTTGGCGACTTTGGGCTGTTAACAATCAATCTCGGATCACCTCAACTTTTTCCACCGCTTGTTGAATTAATTAAGGGCCTACTAGTTGTGTTTCCCCTATTTCGAACCATCCGATTGGGGATCTACATTTCCTTCCATTAAGGCTTCACATGGAGCCATTTGAATACTGGAATGATAGCTATTATTATACGCAAATTCGATTAACGACAAATGATCGTCCCAACTTCCACCAAAATCTAGCACACATGCTCGTAGCATATCTTCCAAGGTCTGAATAGTGCGCTCGGCTTGTCCATCGGTCTGCGGATGAAATGTCGTGCTAAGTTTCACTTGAGTGCCTAGACCTTCTTGGAAGGACTTCCAGAACTTGGCTGTAAATTGTGCTCCTCTATCTGTAATAATAGATAATGGAATACCATGAAGTCGCACAATTTCCTTGAGATATAGTCTCGCATAGTCTTCTGCTGAGTACGTGGTTCTAACTGGAAGAAAATAGGCCGCTTTTGTCAATCTGTCCATGATCACCCATATAGAATCATACTTGCCATGAGAACGAGGTAACCCCACAATAAAATCCATGTTGATCACTTCCCATTTCCAAGTAGGGATTATATTGCTTGTAATAAGCCTCCTGGCTTCTGATGTTCGACTTTTACTTGTTGGCAATTTGGGCATTGTGCTACAAATTCGGCTATGTCTCTCTTCATGACATCCCACCAATACATCATCTTGAGATAATAATACATTTTGGTTGCACCTGGGTGAATAGAATACCGAGAACAATGTGCTTCATCTAGAATTTGTCGGCGCAATTTTGCTACATTCGGCACACATAGCCGGTTTCGGTATTCAAGAATCCCATCCATAGAAACTTCAAATGAAGATTTATCTTTTCCATAAGATGTGTCTCTATAACGACATAATTGAGGATCTTCATATTACCGTTCTTTTACTTCCATCTCCAAGGATGAAATTGTGGGATCATTGATACTAATCCTTGCATTACCTGTCACACCCCGACATTTCGAGGGTGTGATGGGCACTCGACCCTTACTTAGGGCCGAGCGAACCCTCAGATTCCAACTATACAGAAAATCACATCAAACTTTCTAAATTGGATAAGGTAAAATGCATAGTAATTTTTTTGAAATATTCTTTCAAATCAAACAAATACATATAATCATACAGAATCCAGTACATAACTCAGACCCACATATCGGCTGATGGAGCCGCTTACAGACGAACAACCAATACTCACGACACTGTCTGCAAAGTCTCTAACATAATCCAGAACCATAACATACGGACTCTGACTCGGCAGCACTCCAGAAGCAAATGGAGTTGGCTAACCCCGCTGGATCATCTCCTGTAATAACTTTAGCTCATCTAGGAGTTCCTGCGCGGCATGAAACGCAGCCCCCGAAGAACAGGGGGTCAGTACGAAAATGTACCGAGTATGTAAAGCAAAAATATCACAAGTATAATCATAGCCCGGACCAGAAGCACAGAAATATATGCAGAAATATAACAGGCATAATCGAAACCAAATCCAAGGCAGACATACCGAGTTTGACTGGCAGAACCATCGCACAGAGATGGGCACAGATGTAACTCATACCATCATAATCAGAGACAGAGGTACAGAATGGAACAGACTGAGTCGTGGTCCGAATCCGATTACCAGACGTACAACATGCAGAAACGTAATTTACCCGGACAGACAAAAGGGTAGTGGACGAAACCATAATCTTATCAGACAGACTGAAATGTACGAATAGAATCATAACCGTATCGGACAGACCGAGGCGTAACAGACAGAATCGAAGTCCAGACGGACAGACAAAATCATATTCCAGACGGGCAGATAGAATCATGTTTCAGACGAACAGACAGAGTCAGATTCCCGACGGATAGACAGAATCACATTTCAGATGGACAGACAGAATCATAATTCATAGTCATATAGAGTCATATGCCATATCAGAATGTTGTAGCGTATCGGACCAGGTGTTGCCACCTGTGAATCATATGATGTTTACAGAGAGTGTGCCACCTCGAGCTCAGCCCAGTACAGTGGTCACACCATACACAAACATATCGTATCAGATCATAGCATATCATATCATATCAAAGTACGCGTCTACAAGGGGTATGCTACCTCGAGCTCGGCCCAGTACAGTGCTCATCCCATGCAGAGACTGCCCGTTTTTCCCGCTCGAGCTCTGCCCAGTACACGGGTCACGGACCAGTCTCGGGAGCTCGAGCTCCGCCCAGTACACTCCCAACGCGTCTGCCTGGTATCAAATCACAAAGCGCAGATACTATCCGCTTTGGGGATCGAGCTCAGCCCAGACCACCCCTCACGATTTTATTTCAGAACATCATGGACAACAAAGGGAAATAGCGCACGACAAGATAGCTTTGTCCGGCTCAGTGAATACACATGGTAAGGCTTGCACGAACGGAGTAGTGAGAGACCAGATACACATATTCTCAGCCTCGACAGATACAAACACTTATTGACATCGGAGGATTATAAACGTATTTCGGAACGATCAGAATTGATACATAATATTTACGGATACGTTTACCACAAAATCGTTACGAACGTTTCAAAACAGATTTCGATCGACGGATCAGTTCAAGAAATCGAACAGTAGTCATTAGGCACAAACATAACCTTTTGGATGGCACGATGGAATATAACAACACAGAACGTTCGGAGTCATTTTACGTATCCAAGCGTTTCATAGGACTCGCGAGAGTGATTGAACATACTATCGGAATATCCGTACAGATTGTTCGATCAAAATATCCATATCCGAATAATTATATCAAAAATAGCCCTAGCACGGTACTTGTATTGGAATGCCCATACTCGGATACTCATGTCAGCAAAAAGGGCATACAGTCGAATTGTAATAGTGTGCACGATCAATAACCCGGCCCGGAGGACCAGTGAATGATGTCATAATAATGGGCACGAGCGGAGTAATGAACGACTGATGCAATTTACAAATCAGAATAGCTATAGGGCCCAATATAGTCATATGTCGGCCCGTGAATCCAACTAGTCTGAACAAGTGGTCAACACGGGGTTATTTCACAAACGTTCTTCCACAATTATGTTTGTAGTCAAAATGTAAGTTAGAATGTCGAAATACTTTTATAAGTTTGATAAAATCATAAGTTGACCCAATGGTCAAAATATTTTGGATAATTAATCAGACGGGGTCCATTTCACAAAAATATTTCTAAAATGGTCGTTGTGGTTCAAAATATAGTTTAAAATACCGCAGCGACCAAAACATTATTTTATAGTGGTCAAATTCATAAGTGAAAGCCTTTTTCCAACGTTATGCAAAAATAAACCTTATAGGGCAAACAGAAGGGTTTCGGACTTAGCGGGCCCACCTCGGGTCAAGTCGAGGTGGCGGACATGATTTACGGACATTTGAGGTCTACGGAATCATACATAGAGGTTTCGAAGTGATATGACCATGTTTGCACAAGTTTCGAACGTTAGGTTACTTTCTAGCCAAAATAGTGTCCTTAAGCTTCAATTGAATTGAGTGAATAGTAGTCATTTTCTAAATCGGATTTCGAGGAGCAGAATTACTCCCGGGGTTCCGATATCGACCTAACATACTAAGACATGCCAAATGAAGAAGTAGGGAGCCTTACATACCTTTCTTACTTCGTACGCTCGCTCAGGCTCGATTCCCGTTTCGTCCAAAATCTGCAATTGGTCATTGTTACCAATTAGAACCTTCAAGACTTAAGAATGCACTTAACTTCATTTTTGTCTACCGAAATTTCGGCAGCACCTCCCCTATAAATATAGCACCCCCGAGAAACATCTCGGCTCAAATAATAGCAACAGCAACTCAACAACATCAACAAAGTCACAATATAGCATAATATAGGGCAAGTAGTCCTACTTTTCGACATAATGCGATAACGCTCATTCCGACTTCACACTTCCAACTAAGCTTAATATTTTCATATTCATCATTAATCAAAGTCATCACCGTATAATTTAGAAACATTTCATATCGTTCTCACAAAATATTAACACGATATACAAAATATACAATCTTTCACCAAGATCATATTCCCTCCAAAACTTCTACGAATTCAACAAAACTTCCCAAATCACATTGTCTTCCTTCCAAATTCATTACGACAACATTAGTTCCCATTCCAGCATCTTACTTTCACACTTACACAAAAATCATATAAAATTCATATAATTTCTCATAATCACATACAAACAAATTCAATGCCAATTCAATTCATTAAACCTTCATCTACATTATAGGGATTACAACAACACAACTAACATGTTAAACAAAATAACTCCATCATTATTTCACCATAGCCTAACTCACGGCCAACATGGGAATTTTCCAACTTCATCCAATTTCATTCCACTTTCATTTCCAATATACATTACATGCTATACACAACTAGAATTTAACATATATTCAATTCACCACAAACACACATTGTATACACACACACGGCCCTAAACTATATTCCACACCCACTTTGAAATCTTCCATTTTTCCATACTCTCAACTCATTTCTACATACTACAACACAAACAAACCTTTATAACATAATAATATGGAGTGAATTCTTACCTTTTCTCTTCAACTTCTTCACTCAAATATGTTGTCCCATTGAAGAAACTAGTGCCCTTTCTTCCCAAATAATTGCACCATGTTGTAGAGGGACCTTGAATTGGTATAAATACCACAAGAAAACAATTTTGGATGCAAGATTTTTGGGGTGCAAATTGAGAGGGGCAGGCCGAAACTCCCCTCTCTTGCTCTTCATCTTTTGCTTTGTTTTGCTTCTTGATCTTTCTAATGGATAAGTGTATATATAATATGCTTGTCTTGATCTAGTGATCACATGCAATTCACATGACCTATTTATTGGTTTTGGGCCATGGTTTGGCTGACCACCCTTAGATTTGGGCCTTAATTTTTTTTTCAATTTTTCTCTTGGCCCAATTCGTTGAAAGCTCGTTTTGCAATTCCCGAAACTAATTTTCAAAATTTTGATTTTTGCCCTTGGCCTTCCTCCGTGTTTCCACACCACTATTTTTCATGAACAACACACCCATATGTGAATTCAAATCAACATATGGCCTTATTCTTTACAAGTCACAATCATTCCCAATTTTTCCGAATACGCGAAAACGCGGGATATAACATCACCCAAATCGATTACACGTACTCCAAGATTAGCTAGTTGGTTGAGCTCATGAACCATCTCTCTCTTTTCCGGAGGGACTTCACATAAACTGCCCATTGATCGGCGGCTAAGCGCATCGGCTACTACATTCGCTTTTCCGGGGTGGTATAAGATGTTCACATCATAATCTTTTAACAATTCTAACCACCGCCTCTGTCGCAGGTTCAACTCCTTTTTCTTGAAAATGTATTGAAGACTCTTGTGATCCGTATAGATATCAACATGCACACCATACAAATAATGCCTCAATATTTTTAAGGCATGAATAACCGCAGCCAATTCGAGATCATGAGTTGGATAATTCCTTTCATGTTTCCGCAATTGTCTCGAAGCATATGCAATAACTTTACCATGCTGCATCAATACGCATCTTAACGCCACTCCGGAAGCATCACAATACACAACATAGCCCTCTTACCCTTCTAGAAGTATTAAGACCGGAGCTGAGGTCAATCTGCCTTTCAACTCTTGGAAACTGCGCTCACAAGCATCATTCCACTGAAATTTGGCTGACTTCTTGATTAGCTTCGTCAATGCGGCTGAAATAGATGAGAAGCACTCTACGAATCTTCTATAATAGCCTGCCAAACCCTGAAAACTACGAACTTCTGTAGGCGTCGTAGGACTTAGCAAAGTCTTTACAGCTACAATTTTCCGAGTGTCGACTCGAATGCCATCATCTGAAATAACACGGCCCAGAAATGTCACAGAATTTAGCCAGAACTCGCACTTCGAAAATTTTGCATACAATGCTCGGGCACGAAGAATGCCAAGAACAATTTGCAAGTGATCCTCATGTTCCGATTCTGTGCGAGAATACACCAGAATATCATCAATAAATACTATCACAAATAAGTCCAAGAGAGGCCTGAATACATTGTTCATCAAATTCATAAACACGGTCGGAGCATTTGTCAACCCAAATGACATCACTTTGAATTCGTAATGGCCATATCTCGTTCTGAAAGCTGTCTTGGGAATATCCGCTTCTCTAACTCTCCCTTGATGGTAACCCGACCTCAAATCTATTTTAGAAAACCACTTGGCACCTTGCAATTGGTTGAATAAGTCATCAATCCTTGAAAGAGGATATTTGTTCTTTATCATCACTTTGTTCAGCTGCCTATAATCGATACACATTCGTAGAGAACAGTCTTTCTTTCTCACAAACAAGACCGGTGCTCTCCATGGTGATGAACTGGGCCTAATAAACCCCTTTTCAAGCAAGTCTTTCAACTGCGCCTTTAGCTCTTTTAATTTTGCCGGAGCCATTCGATAGGGAGGAATAGAAATAGGCTTGGTGTCCAGCAACACATCAATGGCGAAGTCAATCTCTCTTTCTGGAGGAAGACCTGGAAGTTCGTCGGGAAACACATCTGGGAATTCATTCACTACCGGAACTGATTGGAAAGTTGGCGGCTTTGCCTCGGTGTCGTGAACCCGAACTAGATGATAAATATAGCCCTTGGCTATCATCATTCTTGCCTTAAGGTAGGAAATAAACCTACCCTTTGGAGAAATTGTACTACCCTTCCATTCTAGCACGGGCTTTCCCGGAAATAGAATTTGGACCACTTTCAATCAGCAATCAACATTAGCATAACATGATGCCAACCAATCCATGCCCATAATTACATCGAAATCTAACATTTCCAAATCAGTCATGGTCTGGCGATCACATATCACAACTACACAATTTTTGTACACTTGTCTTGCTATCACGGGATCACCAACCGGAGTAGACACCTCAAAAGGTTTGACTGGCTCAGGTTTCACCCCAATACAACCAGCAACATAAGGAGTAATATAAGAGAATGTAGAACTCGGATCTATCAATGCATACACATCACGGGAGAATATAGACAATATACCTGTAACCACATTCGGAGAGGACTCGAGATCCTGCCGTCCGGCTAAAGCATATACACGGGGCTGAGTGGCACCTGAAGTAGATGCTTCCCCTCTGCCTCTACCTCGACCTACTTACATCTGACAAGTCTGCCCTACCGGGCGTACTGATGAAGAACCAGCTGCTGAGCCTATGGGCTGAACCCCACCTCAACTATACCGCGAGGGACAATCTCGCATCAAATGCCCAGTCTGTCCACAACCATAACAAGCATCCGTGTCCTGGGGACATGGCCCTGAATGTAACTTTCGGCACTGGCTACATCGTGGAACTAGTGGTCTCCTCTGACTGTAATCACCCCAAACTGAGAACCCGAAGCTCTCGAACTCTGACCCTGTCCTGAAGGAAAAGAGCGATCAAATCCCCTATCCGTGAATTGTGGAGGTGCACTAGTTACTGACTGACCTGAATGTCTAGAATAGGTCTGCCTCGATCCCCCTCTATAATCACTGCCTGTGTCCATAGATCTAGCCCTTTTGCTTTGTCTTCTATCAGTATCGCGATCACCCCTTTGTGGTTGTTGTCGTCCCTCTATGTTCTGGGCATGGGCTTGTATTCGGGAAATATCCATCCCGTCTTGTAACGAAGCCGTCAAACAATCTTTGAACAAATATGGCCCCAAACCACTCACAAATCTATATACCCGATCTCCCATGTCGGCCATCATAGTCGGGGCATATCTAGCCAAAGAATTAAATTTCAAGTTATACTCCCGGGCACTCATATTTCCTTGCCTCAAATTTAGAAATCTATCCGTCCTAGCTTGGCGGACCTCGGGTGGTAAATAGTGACGGATAAAAGCATCTACAAATTCTTTCCAAACCGGAGGAGGCGCATTCTCTCCTCTTGATAATACCCAGTTGTTGTACCATAAAACTGCCACATCCCGGAGTCTATAAGATGCCAACTCCACCGATTCAGTCTCGGAGGCATGGACAATCTTCAATGTCCTCAACATCTCATCTATGAAACTTTGTGGGTCTTCATCCGGCTTTGACCCGAAAAACTCCGGAGGATTGAGACTCATAAAATCACGGGCTTTGGTGCTTGCTGCTCGATCACTTGGGCCTGCATTTTGTCGTTGTGCCTGAGCGGCGACCAATTGTGTCAATAAATGAATGGCCTCGGTCATCTGTTGTCACACCCCGACTTTACTAGGGTGTGATGGGCACCTGACCCCATATCCGGAGCCGAGCGAACCTGCTGACTCTTATTACATAGATAAACTCTCGTATCAATTAAGAAATAAATACATAGTAAACTCTCAATATATTTTTTTTGGAAAGTATATCATCATATGGAACGCGAGACATGAAACGTAATAACATTTTGACTGGTGAAGCTGTCTACCAAGCTGACACTCTATACTCATGCCTCTGTCAGCAAAGCCTCTAGCATTGAACAAGGACATCATAGCATAGTACGCTGACTCGGCTACACTCCAGGGCCAAGTGGAGCTCGCCAACTTCGCTGGAACACCTTCTATAATGACTTCGGCTCATCTGGGTGTACCTGCGCGGCATGAAACGCAGCCCCCGAAGAAGAGGGGTCAGTACGAGCAATGTATTGAGTATGTAAGGCATGAACGACAACACAATGAGAGGTACCAGTGGGGATAATCACAAAGGAATCATATGGCATCTCATAGAGTACATATCATGTCATATCATATCGTGTCATATCATATCATATCATGTCATATCATATCATATCATGTCATATCATAGCATATCCTGTCGTATCATATCATAGCATGTCATATCATATCATAGGGAGACATATAGCATATCATAGGCTGACTGAGATACCTGTACATGTGAATGTCACTTAGGGCAGAAACCATGCATGCTTATTTAGTCATATCATATCATTGCGCCGAACAAGTCGGCTCGCCCACATTGCGCCGAAATATGTCGGCTCGCACATATATCCCGCGTCCGGGCATCCCGCGTCCGGGATGATAATGCCAGCTGACCAGGTGGCGATGAAACATGTTTCCCTTCCCCATGTCCCCATATACATGTATCCCTTCCCCCCTCCCATTTACATATATAGCATGCATGAGAGCCCAAGGAAAGTCATGTGTCTATCGGAGTGACGTAAGGTCGGTAACCTCCGATTTTATTATGGAATCATCTTGGTCGTCATGTCTCGCCTTGAAGGAACAATTATAAGGCCAAATTTAACAACAACAATCCGAGAATGGAACTCGGCCAAACCAACAATAATATTAGCAATTCATTCTAGCAACATCCCATCATTCAATTCAATTTAATTCACGTAATCTTTCCACGACTTAATCAACATATTACTTTGCCCGAAACACTCCAATTCAACAACAACCGTGTATGTCATCATCATTCATGTATGCTAACTTCAACAACAACCTTCATTCCTCATCACATAATTCATAATGACGACAACTAGAATGTCAAATAACATCGATTTACCTTAACTTACCAAAACGCCTATTATTTGACCATAACCACTTCTTACATATTTTCATGCATTTTCATCCATCTTTTCTATATATTAAAACAATAAACAACATACTACATATAATTAATTTAATCCTCTCACACAACACAACACATGTACACGGCCAACACTACCCCATACGGCTACCATTCCAACATATTATATTCATGGTTTTTCATTCATTTTACGTTATGGATTTCACCACACAACAATTAAACTACCAAAATAAAATCAATTCATTACTTCTACACCACCACTACTACATTCGGCCATACCACCAACATTACAATTTCATAGATTTCATTCATTTCCACACTCCACAACATATACAACAATCAAATAACATCAAATAAAATTTGTTCATCATCCTTGCACCAAAGGAACATGCACACGGCCATATCTTCCAACACACAACCTTTCATGGTTTTCATCCATTTTCATTCACCATAACACGTCCAAAACATCCATAAACATGTAAAGGAGGATTGAATCTTACCTTTTTCCATTCATCTTCACTCTCGGCTAGGCTTGGAGAATCGCAATATCAAACAGTTTTCTTGTTCCAACAACTACTCCACGTCGACGAGGGCCTCTTTGTTATATCCTGCATTTTCGAACGTCGAATTATTTGTAAGCTGAGGTGGGGCCCACACATCAATATTTTTATTGGGACATGTGAAAAGGTATATAAATCGTATATGTAAAGTTAAACACAACCCGTGAAGGGCCCTGGGGCCAAATCAAAGTGGAAGCCCTCCAAACGAATATTTTTAAGAAAACGTTTTCGGATGACCTGACTTGGAGGGGAAACAACGGCATTATAAGTTTAGAATTTGGGAACATTCCCAAAGATAACAGTTGTAGATAATTGAAGTAGCTTTCCAACGGTAGGTCGTGTGCTCCCAGGCGACGTCGGTACAAGGAGATATGGACATTTTAAGGCGGAAGGGTCAAGCAGGGCAGTGAAATGGGCCCAACCCGATTCCAATCCGGGTCAGGCCCATTTCCTTATTATTTAAGGGAATTTTCAGCCTCCTCCTCCACATTTCAGATCAGAAAAGATCCAGAAAATTCCATTAGAGAGAGAGAGAAAAAACTTCAAGGCTAAGAAGGTCATTTTGATCAAAATCCGAGCTCCGAATCCCGAAGCTCATGAAGAGAAAAACGTTGTACGTTGCGTTGCCTTCAATTTGAGATAAATATTGGTCTTGGGGGATGAAATTTTCGTGGTGGATCTTCTGATAAGGTATTTATAAAATTCCTTTTATGTTATTGAAGTGTTTATTTAGAGTTTTAACGAATTAGAACGGAGAAAACAACATTATAAACTCGTTTGTTGTTTTGTTGAAATTTATGGGTGAGGGGCTGTTTTAATTGAAATTGATGGACTGATTTGAATTAATATTTTGGTTGTTTTAATCATGGATTATGTGAGGAGAGTGAAGGAACTTAATGGTTATTAAGTTGTTGTAGGAAAACATACAACTTTGTTATGGTTTATGTAAAAATGGAAATGAAAGTATCAAGAGGAAAATTATGATTATTGTGGATGAATTTGGAAGGTGGAAATGTATAATGAACTTGTATGTTGAAGGTTAGGAAAAATTGGAAAAGTAGTGGCTTAATGGAAAGTTTGAATGTTCGCATACCTTATGAATATTGGGTGAAAATGGTATGGATGCTTCCGATGTATGTTGTAATGAATTTGGTGGGTGATGAATATCAAAATAACAAGTTTGGTTCGGAAATGTAAGTTTGAAACAAAAGATGTGTCGTTATGCCGAAACGATGGCTAGTGATGGCATAGTGTGTGTTTTAATGTCTGTTGTTGTTTTTGCTGTTGTTCTGGGTTGTTGTGTAGTGAATTGAGCCGAGCTAAGTCTCGGGGATGTCTTATATACAGAGGAAATGCTGCCGAAATTTCGGTAGGCAAACATGTGTTAAGTTGGATTATTGAAAAGTTTGAAACTAACAAATGGTAAACTTGACCATTTCTGGATTTTGGACGAGATTGGGATCGACGCCAAGCGAGCGTAAGGCGCTATCGAGGTATGTGAAGCATTTTCCTTTGTTCCTAGGCATGTTCTGGATGTGATAGGCTCGGCCGCGAGCCTTAAGTACGACTCCGTTCCCCGGAATTCGAGACGGAAAACCGCTCCAATTCCTTCAATTCAATTGAAGCTATTTTCTTACAAATTGCCTTTAAAGTGAATTTTTGTACAAAACTCCCCTAAACGGAGTCGGAACACTTCCAAACGATTATGGATGACCTCATAAGGTCTATTAGCGATAATTTACATATGTTGCCTCGAGTTGGTCCGAGGCGGGCCCGCAAGGCCCGATATCTTCTGTAATACTTTAAATACTTCCGTTTTGTCCGATTTTCTCAGAAACCATCTGAACTATTATTTTGATTATGATAGAACTATTTTTATGAAATTCTTATAAAATAACTTCTGAACATCTGAGAATCCGATTCTGATAATAATCTGTCGTGCCTTCCCAAGTAGGATATAGGCGCGTACTATGCATACTATCCGTATACTCTGATTTTGGCTCGCCGTTTGGCACCCTTTAGTCTGATTGAGTCTGTATGTATGTGGTTTCCCATGGATCTGTTCGTGGCTGTCTCAATGCATTCCTTCACTGCGTCCCGGGCCAGGTTCTATTATCGTGCATATTTCTCTGCATTGTTCACCGCGTCCCTCGGCGTACGGGCCGGGATCTGTATGTCTGTATGATACTATGATTTGTGTATGGGGATGGCGGCCAGGATGGCATATGATCTGATCTGATTCTGTCTGTCCACCGCGTCCCGTACTAAGAGGGCCGGGTTCTGTTTACCGCGCCCCTAGACAGGGCCGGGATCTGTATGTCTGTATGCATGTGCCATCAGTATGTATATAAGCACATGCCTCTGTATGATTCTGTATGATTCAGTATGATTCTGCACTACTCTGCATGCATAATTCTGTCAGGTATACTTCTGTCTGTCCGTCTGAACTACGACTATGTCTGTATGTCCGTATGGATTCTGATTCTGTATGTCCGTATGGATTCCGATTTTGTATGTCCGTATGGATTCCGATTCTGTCTGTCTGGACCATGATTATGTCCGTCTGTCGGGACTATGACTCTGTCTGTCCGGCTTATGAGCCAGTCTAGTATATTTATGCGCTTCCGGTCCAGATCATGATTATGTTTGATATGTTTCTGCTTTACATACTCGGTACATTTTTGTACTGACCCCCGGTTCTTCGGGGGCTGCGTTACATGCCCGCAGGTACAGGCGCACTCGGTGACACGCAGCCAGTCTAGGGCACAGGTTCTGCTATCTTGAAGAGCTCCTTTTGATTCGGAGCATGTACTTTGGTATATATATCTTTTGTTTTCCGTATGTTCTGTATGTATGGAAGTTCTGGGTACGGCGGGGCCCTGTCCCGTCATATGATTATGTATGTCTGTAGAGGCCTGTAGATAGATGTGTGGGTTACGGGTTTCGTCTGTATGTTAGCCTTATCGGCTTATCTGTAAATGTCTGCATGTTCAGGTATATATATATGTTTGCGCGCGTGCCGTATCTGTATCGGCCTACTTCTGTAATATCCGTTTGAAAAAAAAAATCTGTACGATACGAAATTCGGTCAGGTAGGTATGTACGGGTACCCAGCTAGGGTGCCAGTCGCGGCCCACGGGGTTGGGTCGTGACAGAAGTGGTATCAGAGCGGTTAGTCCTCGGAATGTCTACAGGCCGTGTCTAGTAGAGTCTTGTTTATCGATGTGTTGTACACCACATCTATAAACAGGAAGCTACAGGGCATCTAGGATGTTACCCTTCTTTGAATCTTACATCATGCGATAGAGCCAGCTGTAGGATATGAATTCCTTTCGACTAACTTTTAATTTCAGCCAAAGGACGACATCGACAGAAGGCAATGGCTGATGATATTGGAGGCCGCACAGTACTCAGGTAAGCAATAATATGAAAGCTGTGTGTCGGAGAAGTTGTTTGATGTGTGGTAGAAATATAAAGTTGAAGATTGAACAGAAAAGTGAACAGGAAGGAGCCTCCGATGTTGTTCGAGTTGGGCATGTGAGGTAAGCCTCGACATCTGTATAATTTTATCTGTAATTGTTAGCCCCGTGTGGCTACGAGACGACATGATATGATGTATATATATATGCGTATATGTGTTGGCCCTGTGAGGCATGGTTGGTATTTCTTGTGTACAGGTTTCGGATAGTAAGAAATACAGAGGAACCTCTGCCCAAATATTTTTTCCAGAGATATGGAAGTAAATATATATAAAGTAAGTACAAACAGGTTCCGCGATACTTGTCGGAATTTAGTTTTCTTCTGTCGGTGGTTGGAGAGCACCTTATGGTGATATTTTATCAGATTTCACCGACTATTTGGAGACGGAATTCGTGGGACGAAGACTTAAATCTGTGGCCTGTCTGTAATTGTATGTATATGTGTATGAAAGTGAATATCGGAGATTCAGAAAGGCAATATGGTAATTGTGCAACTTAGCCGGGGGTGGGACCCGCTACAAAAATTTTTCGAAAATTTGCTAAGACCCCGATTTGCCCTAAAATTATGTGACAAAGGTCCTGCAGGGCAATTGACAAAATTATATCAGCCCTAACGCGTCAAAATGCATGAAAGTTTCGGGGTTAAGCGTGCTCAAGCCAGAGCAATTCTGGGATGGGTGACCCCCCTGGGAAGTAATGCAAAATTTTGCACAAGTGTAAGTATGATAGATATAAATGAAAATTTGGGGTAATCTAAAGGAAAAGAGAATGTGTGGAGTAATTAGTGCCCTTACAGGAGTCGCGCAGAACGAGGCGGACTAAATGGGCAAAAAGAAAAGGTGCAACACCGCTCGGGAAATTGAGCGGATTTGAATAACAGTCAGAGACGTTCGCCAGTAAGATACTAGTAAATATATCTGTAGGTGTGTATGTGTGTGTGTATAATTTTCGTTTGGTGCCCATATGGATCAAGAGCCGAGTCCCGACAACTAATGTTGTGATAGACGAAAGGTTTTACTAAACCGAATACATGAAACGACGCGGAGACGGGGATTCGAATGTCATCAAAGGATAGAAAAACCCCTATTCCATTATGACTCGGTCTGGTATGACGATGTCTGAAAAAGAAAATGAGTATGGATAGTAGGAAAGATGAAAGATAAGAAGTGTGAATAAGCGGAATCTTTGAAAAGGTCGATAAGCGACACGTAAGACGATTTGTATGATAACTTGGCGAACAAGTTTACAAATAAGGGAAATTTTCATAAAACACTGGAGCCTTAATAGGAGTGATCTGATTCTAATTCAGATCCTATCTGTTATACTTCTGCACCCCCGATTCTGATAAGGCTCTGCCTATTACGCCTCTGTACTTCTGAACTCGATTATGTTCCCGTCTGATAAATCTTTGTACATCTGATTCTGAATACGTTTCTGTTTGACACACCCCTATACGATTGACTCTGATTACGAATCTGTCTGACACGCCTCTGTGTGTCTGATTCTGGATATGAATCTATCTGATACATCTCTGTACGTCTGATTTTGATCACGCGTCTGTCTGATACATCTCCGTATGTCTGATTCTGATTATGACTCTGTCTGATACATTTTTGTACGTCTGATTCTGATTTCGAATCTGGCTGATACCTCTTTGTACGTCTGACTCCGATCTCATGTTTGTCCGACATACTTCCGTACATCTGGCTTCGACTATGAATCTGTCCGATATGCTTTTGTGCGTCTGGCTCTAGTTATGAACCTGTTTGATGTAACGTGAAATTATGATAACGTTGTAAGGAACCGAGAAGTGTGACAAGAGGTGAAAGATGTTGATAGCAATCGTAACGTTGAAAGGAATTTTGAAAGAAAGGAAGGAACCTCCCCGAAGTGTCACGAGGCCCCCTAAGGTCAATCGAACATTCGAGGACGAATGTTCTAAAGGGGGGGGGGGGGGGGGGGAGAATGTTATATCCTGCATTTTCGAACGTCGAATTATTTGTAAGCTGAGGTGGGGCCCACACATCAATATTTTTTTTGGGACATGTGAAAAGTTATATGAATCGTATATGTAAAGTTAAACACAACCCGTGAAGGGCCCTGGGGCCAAATCAAAGTGAAAGCCCTCCAAACGAATATTTTTAAGACAACGTTTTCGGATGACCTGACTTGGAGGGGCGAAAACGGCATTATAAGTTTAGAATTTGGGAAAATGCCCAGAGATAAAGGTTGTAGACAATTGAAGTAGCTTTCCAACGGTAGGTCGTGGGCTCCCAGGCGACGTCGGTACAAGGAGATATGGACATTTTAAGGCGGAAAGGTCAAGCTGGGCAGTGAAATGGGCCCAACCCGATTCCAATCCGGGTCAGGCCCATTTCCTTATTATTTAAGGGAGTTTTCAGCCTCCTCCTCCACATTTCAGATCAGAAAAGATCCAGAAAATTCCATTAGAGAGAGAAAGAGAAAACTTCAAGGCTAAGAAGGTCATTTTGATCAAACTCCGAGCTCCGAATCCCGAAGCTCATGAAGAGAAAAACGTTGTACGTTGCGTTGCCTTCAATTTGAGATAAATATTGGTCTTGGGGGATGAAATTTTCGTGGTGGATCTTCTGAAAAGGTATTTATAAAATTCCTTTTATGTTATTAAAGTGTTTATTTAAAGTTTTAACGAATTAGAACGGAGAAAACAACATTATAAACTCGTTTGTTGTTTTGTTGAAATTTATGGGTGAGGGGCTGTTTTAATTGAAATTGATGGACAGATTTGAATTAATATTTTGGTTGTTTTAATCATGGATTATGTGAGGAGAGTGAAGGAACTTAATGGTTGTTAAGTTGTTGTAGGAAAACATACAACTTTGTTATGGTTTATGTAAAAATGGAAATGAAAGTATCAAGAGGAAAATTATGATTATTGTGGATGAATTTGGAAGATGGAAATGTATAATGAACTTTATGTTGAAGGTTAGGAAAAATTGGAAAAGTAGTGGCTTAATGGAAAGTTTGAATGTTCGCATACCTTATGAATATTGGGTGAAAATGGTATGGATGCTTCTGATGTATGTTGTAATGAATTTGGTGGGTGATGAATATAAAAATAACAAGTTTGGTTCGGAAATGTAAGTTTGAAACGAAAGATGTGTCGTTATGCCGAAACGATGGCTAGTGATGGCATAGTGTGTGTTTTAATGTCTGTTGTTGTTTTTGCTGTTGTTCTGGGTTGTTGTGTAGTGAATTGAGCCGAGCTAAGTCTCGGGGATGTCTTATATACAGAGGAAATGCTGCCGAAATTTCGGTAGGCAAACATGTGTTAAGTTGGATTATTGAAAAGTTTGAAACTAACAAATGGTAAACTTGAACATTTCTAGATTTTGGACGAGATTGGGATCGACGCCAAGCGAGCGTAAGGCGCTATCGAGGTATGTGAAGCATTTTCCTTTGTTCCTAGGCATGTTCTGGATGTGATAGGCTCGGCCGCGAGCCTTAAGTACGACTCCGTTCCCCGGAATTCGAGACGGAAAACCGCTCCAATTCCTTCAATTCAATTGAAGCTATTTTCTTACAAATTGCCTTTACAGTGAATTTTTGTACAAAACTCCCCTAAACGGAGTCGGAACACTTCCAAACGATTATGGATGACCTCATAAGGTCTATTAGCGATAATATACATATGTTGCCTCGAGTTGGTCCGAGGCGGGCCCGCAAGGCCCGATATCTTCTGTAATACTTTAAATACTTCCGTTTTGTCCGATTTTCTCAGAAACCATCTGAACTATTATTTTGATTATGATACAACTATTTTTATGAAATTCTTATAAAATAACTTCTGAACATCTGAGAATCCGATTCTGATAATAATCTGTCGTGCCTTCCCAAGTAGGATATAGGCGCGTACTATGCATACTATCCGTATACTCTGATTTTGGCTCGCCGTTTGGCACCCTTTCGTCTGATTGAGTCTGTATATATGTGGTTTCCCATGGATCTGTTCGTGGCTGTCTCAATGCATTCCTTCACTGCGTCCCGGGCCAGGTTCTGTTATCGTGCATATTTCTCTGTATTGTTCACCGCGTCCCTCGGCGTACGGGCCGGGATCTGTATATCTGTATGATACTATGATCTGTGTATGGGGATGGCGGCCAGGATGGCATATGATCTGATCTGATTCTGTCTGTCCACCGCGTCCCGTACTAAGAGGGTCGGGTTCTGTTTACCGCGCCCCCAGACAGGGCCGGGATCTATATGTCTGTATGCATGTGCCATCAGTATGTATATAAGCACATGCCTCAGTATGATTCTTTATGATTCAGTATGATTCTCCACTACTCTGCATGCATAATTCTGTCAGGTATACTTCTGTTTGTCCGTCTGAACTACGACTATGTCTGCATGTCCGTATGGATTCTGATTTTGTATGTCCGTATGGATTCCGATTCTGTATGTCCGTATGGATTCTGATTCTGTCTGTCTGGACCATGATTATGTCCGTCTGTCGGGACTATGACTCTGTCTGTCCGGCTTATGAGCCAGTCTAGTATATTTATGCGCTTCCGGTCCAGATCATGATTATGTTTGATATGTTTCTGCTTTACATACTCGGTACATTTTTGTACTGACCCCCGGTTCTTCGGGGGCTGCGTTACATGCCCGCAGGTACAGGCGCACTCGGTGACACGCAGCCAGTCTAGGGCACAGGTTCTGCTATCTTGAAGAGCTCCTTTTGATTCGGAGCATGTACTTTGGTATATATATCTTTTGTTTTCCGTATGTTCTGTATGTATGGAAGTTCTGGGTACGGCGGGGCCCTGTCCCGTCATATGATTCTGTATGTCTGTAGAGGCCTGTAGATAGATGTGTGGGTTACGGGTTTCGTCTGTATGTTAGCCTTATCGGCTTATCTGTAAATGTCTGCATGTTCAGGTATATATATATGTTTGCGCGCGTGCCATATTTGTATCGGCCTACTTCTGTAATATCCGTTTGAAAAAAAAAAATTGTACGATACGAAATTCGGTCAGGTAGGTATGTACGGGTACCCAGCTAGGGTGTCAGTCGCGGCCCACGGGGTTGGGTCGTGACACTCTTAATTAGTATGAAAGCATGAAGAAATAAATTTTCTATGACCAAATTGATGGGGCTGGTTCGGCCAGCCCCCCCTAGCCGTTTGCCTCTTTTTTTTTTTCTTCATGTTTCTTGAAATTTCTAAAGTGGAAGAATGATTTCTTTTTTGTCTTGAATTAAGAGAGGGACTTATCTATATATATATATATATATATATATATATATATATATATATATATATATATATATATATATATATATATTATGAGCATGTGAAGACCACATGCTTTCTTTCTAGAGGATTCTCCTCTTTTCTTGATTTTTCTCATTTGGTCAAGGAAGACCAAATATCTTCCTTTTTACACTTTAGTCCATCCATATTTACACTTTGCCCCCTTCACTTATGAAATGGCCACTTGCTCCTTTCTTTATTTCCTACAGAATTCCTCCATTTTTCTTGAATACTTGTGAAATTACCATTTTACCCTTAGACTTCCATGATATTACCATAGGTCATTTTGCGAATTTTTTTCTTTTTACCTGTGGCCTTTCCCAATATTTCCATACTACCGACGTACACAAATAATATTCTTAACAACTCGTACATCAAACAACTCTTGAAAATGATCTTGTCCTTAACTTGCCACGACTTTCTCGAATCATCCGAATGTACGAAATACAGGATATAACATCCTCCCCCCCTTTAGAACATTCGTCCTTGAATGTTCGACTGATCTTGTGGGGTCTTGTAGCACTTTGGGAGGGGGTTCCCTTATAGTTGCCCTTTTCTCCATGTCTGTTCCTTATCCTTTACCTTATTTTCTTTATAATCAAACTCCTTGACTTTTCATGAGTCACTGCTCTATGTTATAGGTTTTTCTAACTCCCTGTGTCACCTCATTATCCTTGTTCTTTCCGGGTCCTTCCTTTCCTATTATTGTCTCGTCACCGCGCCTTAACGGAAGCCATGTCTTAGTACACAATCCTTACTTAACAATTCGATGTAGCCATAGGCTATTTCTTTATCCTCGGGTCTATCTCTTAATATACTCATTGTTATTTCGCTTCTACTCTGCTCCCAAGTATTCTTGCGACACGCCGACCTATTTTAAACTGTGATTCCAAGCTAATAGATTTCCTTGTCTGACACTTGATAGTGTTGCAATTCCTTTTTAGGTTTGATATAATATGGTCTCCCCCCTTTAGGGGCTCCTTATATGCTAACCGCCTTCGATTACCTTCCTTCTCTTGCTATTCCTTCATATGGGTTCCAAAGCTCGTAAACTATTCCCTTCTAACACATAGACCTCATCCCTCCTTAGGTCATCCTCTCAGAACAGCTCTCCCATGCCTATGACAACCATACATTTATTTCTTTATATTCCTTTCAAAACTAGAACTTCATTACTCCGCCGCTAAGCTTAATCCTCCCTTTCTCTTACTTCACATTCCTTATCGCGGTTACTATTCCCTACTTATTGGAATCGGTCCTCAAACTCCACATTTTGTTCCTTTTTTTTTACCTGTATTACCACACTCTATCCCTCCGTCTTCGATTCCTTTGTTTGATTAATGCCCTCCTTGCCATGGTGCCGGTTATTGGAACTCTGAGATTCACCTATACAATCATTTTGAAATATCCTACATCCTTACATATATATGGATATGATTACTATCAGCTAACCCACAAAGTATGTCCAAATGTTGTTTAAGCCTATCCTAATTCTAGGGCTGTAATGTACTCCCTGTCTCTTTACCGAGCTAATCCACCTCGTCTTACGCGTCCTCTTAAGGTTTCCAGCTATCCCATATACTCTAGTTTTTCCTTAGGCTACCCTAGCTTTTCATTTGTCTCTTATGTCTCGATTCATAAAATTTCTTGTCAACTTCCCAGGGGGTCACCCGTCATGAAATTGCTCCCACCTGAGCACGCTTAACCCAAAAACTTCACTGAAATTCAGTGTCTTAATGCTGATATTTTTGCGTCCGCTCCCTCACATGACCTTTATTACATGTTCTGGAGCAAGTCAAAGTCTTACAGATTTCGGGACATTTTCGTAACACGTCATTTCTTGTGTAATTACTATTTTGCCCTTTTTGATTTCCAACGCTCACCTTATGGCTAACTCCTATCCTGGACTTCCAGATTCCCGATGGGAGCGACCTCACCTTCGTCGCCACGCCCAAATCCATAACCTTTCTGAAACAACGCATCTCACTTATTACCTGTTTACAGTATCTTCTGTCCCCGTCTCTTCCTGTTAGGCGTATCTATTCTGACAGACCTCCTTTTCCATTCTTACTTTTCAAAATCTGTATGCGGCCAATGTCATCAATGCCTCATAAAGCATACGACTACATGGCACATCTCCGCCATCCAGTACTTCCAGTTCAGGTAACAGAACAATTATGTCAGGACTTACCTCTATAAGCTTCCACAGCCTCGCTCGCTTTCTTTCGTTGTACGTATAGCTTGTATGGGGAAATCTTATTCCTTATGACTTGGCTCTATCGCACGATCTAAGACTGAAAGAAGGTCAACAATTCCTAAATGCCCCGCAGCCTCCTGTTTATAAATGTGGCCGGCTTCACACTCATAAACAGGACTCTACTGGACACGACTTTGCAGACAACCCCTTAGACCGACCTGCTCTGATACCACTTTGTCACACCCCGACTTTACTAGGGTGTGATGGGCACCCGACCCCATATCTGGAGCCGAGCGAACCCGCTGACTCTTATTACATAGATAAACTCTCGTATCAATTAAGAAATAAATACATAGTAAACTCTCAATATTTTTTTTTTTGGAAAGTGTATCATCATATGGAACGCGAGACATGAAACGTAATAACATTTTGACTGGTGAAGCCGTCTACCAAGCTGACACTCTATACTCATGAATCTGTCTGCAAAGCCTCTAGCATTGAACAAGGACATCATAGCATAGTACGCTGACTCGGCTACACTCCAGGGCCAAGTGGAGCTCGCCAACTTCGCTGGAACACCTTCTATAATGACTTCGGCTCATCTGGGTGTACATGCGCGGCATGAAACGCAGCCCCCGAAGAAGAGGGGTCAGTACGAGCAATGTACTGAGTATGTAAGGCATGAACGACAACACAATGAGAGGTACCAGTGGGGATAATCAGAAAGGAATCATATGGAATCTCATAGAGTATCATGTCATATCATATCGTGTCATATCATATCATATCATGTCATATCATATCATAGCATGTCATATCATATCATAGGGAGACATATAGCATATCATAGGCTGACTGAGATACCTGTACATGTGAATGCCACTTAGTGCGGAAACCATGCATGCTTATTTAGTCATATCATATCATATCATTGCGCCGAACAAGTCGGCTCGCCCACATTGCGCCGAAATATGTCGGCTCGCCCATATATCCCGCGTCCGGGCATCCCGCGTCCGGGATGATAATGCCAGCTGACTAGGTGGGGATGAAACATGTTTTCCTTCCCCATGTCCCCATATACATGTATCCCTTCCCTCCTCCCATTTACATATATAGCATGCATGAGAGCCCAAGGAAAGTCATGTGTCTATCGGAGTGACGTAAGGTCGGTAACCTCCGATTGTATTATGGAATCATCTTGGTCGTCATGTCTCGCCTTGAAGGAACAATTATAAGGCGAGATTATCAATGAAGAATATCATCACGGGGAAACATGAAACAGGATTATAACATTTTATTTCATATACTTTGAAACCTTCAAATAGTCATTATCCAAAATAGCTTAACATTTCATATCGTCGTAGTCATGGTAAGAACATATCCTTGACATACTCGTCATAGACACTTTATCATGTCTGGCATCATTATTATCGCCATAGTATCGTAGTCGTTGTTTTAATCATAAAAACTTTCAAAATCGTAAAGCTTGGATTTTGGAGAAAAATGAATATTTTGGAAAACATTTATAACTTTTAGAAAGGAAATCATGTTTTGAATTCATAACTTCTAGCTTTTGAAAACAAGGACGTTATGGGAGCATTTATAAGACTATATCATATGATTCATGCCATAGAAAGAAAGGGCTTAGCCTTACATACCTGCGCCGCGCCTTACTAGCTACGCTTATCGTCCAACTTGTTAATCTACATTCATAGGAGTTCACACATTCGTTAGATCATTTGTCATATACTTGCCTTAACCTTTCAAACACATTCATTTATATTCTGCCGAAATTTCGGCAGCATCTCCCCTGTAAATACACCACCCCCGAGATTCTAACTCGGCCAAATATAACAACAACAATCCGAGAATGGAACTCGGCCAAACCAACAACAATATTAGCAATTCATTCTAGCAACATCCCATCATTCAATTCAATTCAATTCAATTTAATTCACGTAATCTTTCCACGACTTAATCAACATATTACTTTGCCCGAAACACTCCAATTCAACAACAACCGTGTATGTCATCATCATTCATGTATGCTAACTTCAACAACAACCTTCATTCCTCATCACATAATCCATAACGACGACAACTAGAATGTCAAATAACATCGATTTACCTTAACTTACCAAAACGCCTATTATTTGACCATAACCACTTCTTACATATTTTCATGCATTTTCATCCATCTTTTCTATATATTACAACAACAAACAACATACTACATATAATTAATTTAATCCTCTCACACAACACAACACATGTACACGGCCAACACTACCCCATACGGCTACCATTCCAACATATTATATTCATGGTTTTTCATTCATTTTACGTTATGGATTTCACCACACAACAATTAAACTACCAAAATAAAATCAATTCATTACTTCTACACCACCACTACTACATTCGGCCATACCACCAACATTCCAATTTCATAGATTTCATTCATTTCCACACTCGACAATATATACAACAATCAAATAACATCAAATAAAATTTGTTCATCATGCTTGCACCAAAGGAACATGCACACGGCCATGTCTTCCAACACACAACCTTTCATGGTTTTCATCCATTTTCATTCACCATAACACGTCCAAAACATCCATAAACATGTAAAGGAGGATTGAATCTTACCTTTTTCCATTCATCTTCACTCTCGGCTAGGCTTGGAGAATCGCAATATCGAACGGTCTCCACGTCGACGAGGGCCTCTTAATTAGTATGAAAGCATGAAAAAAGAAATTTTCTATGACCAAATTGATGGGGCTGGTTCGGCCAACCCCCCCTAGCCGTTTGCCTCTTTTTTTTTTCTTCATGTTTCTTGAAATTTCTAAAGTGGAAGAATGATTTCTTTTTTGTCTTGAATTAAGAGAGGGACTTATCTATATATATATATATTATGAGCATGTGAAGAGCACATGCTTTCTTTCTAGAGGATTCTCCTCTTTTCTTGATTTTTCTCATTTGGTCAAGGAAGACCAAATATCTTCCTTTTTACACTTTAGTCCATCCATATTTACACTTTGCCCCCTTCATTTATGAAATGGCCACTTGCTCCTTTCTTTATTTCCTAGAGAATTCCTCCATTTTTCTTGAATACTTGTGAAATTACCATTTTACCCTTAGACTTCCATGATATTACCATAGGTCATTTTGCGAATTTTTTTCTTTTTACCCGTGGCCTTTCCCAATATTTCCATACTACCGACGTACACAAATAATATTCTTAACAACTCGTACATCAAACAACTCTTGAAAATGATCTTGTCCTTAACTTGCCACGTCTTTCTCGAATCATCCGAATGTACGTAATACGGGATATAACATCTGTTGACCCGAAGCAACCGGTGGAGGAATTGGAGCTGGAGCTCCCCCTTGCTCTTCCATATTAGGCGGGGTAGAAGAAGTGTTAGACAAGGCCTCATTATGTGATTCGCCTTCTTCTATATTCATCAGAGGCTCTCTTTCTACCCGCCTCTTTGCCGTAGTCTTGCCCTTCTGGGCAGCTGTAGCCTTTCCCTTTGGCGGCATTCTGAAATCATAACACACTATTAGGGAGGATTAAATCTTGTACACGGCTCTATCGCACGATCTCATGAGAAGAAAGATGGTCATTTTTTCTAAATTCCCTGTAGCCCCTTGTTTACTGATGTGGCGCGCAACACACCATAAACAAGACTCTACTAGACACGGCTCGTAGACACATCCTAGGACTGAACCACTCTGATACCACTTTTGTCACGACCCAGCTAGGGGCCGCGACGGGTACCCGGGGCTAACCGCCAAGCACCGCTCGTTCTGCTACTCATCATGCTCATTAACTACTCTTTTATCGATTTTATATTCAATCATAAGAAAATCATGTTTCATTTGTAAACATAAATAGTTTCATATACATAAGCCCTTTTGGATATCAAAATAATAAATAAATAATTATACCATATTGACCCTGTCAGACCACATTACCGACACTGTGTATCTACGAGCCTCTACTGAAGTACAAAACGCATAGACGGGATAGGACACCGTCGAGCCCAATATATACAAAAATACACAAAAGAATAGTCAAGCACCTCCGGAACAAGGAGTGCTTTCAATCAGCTAACAACTCCTACAAGTCTGGCTCAATCTCGCCTCCTTGTCTACCTGTGGGTATGAACACAGCGTCTAAAGAAAACGAACGTCAGTATGAATATTGTACTGAGTATGTAAGGCAAGAATGAAACAAATATAATGGGAGGGTCATGAGCTATAAGAGAAAGATATAACCTGCAAGAGTGTTGTAAGCAAATACATCTCGTACATATATCATATTTTACATAATCATGGTACATATGTCATCACATCACATATCTCATCACATCATATATCTCGTCACATCACGTATCTCGACACATCACATATCACATCGTTATCCCGCGTCCGGGTAACCATCATATGCCGCCCACTAGTGGTGATCATGCCTGGCCCTCTAGGCTCGGTGTAACATCGCAGCCCGCCTTAGCGGTGACATGCCCGACAATCTAGGCACGGTGGAACCATATGCAGCCCGCCTTAGCGGTGACATGGCCGGCCATTCTGGCGCGGTGGAACTTTATCATCACATAATCAATCATTACCCATCACTATTGCACATTTCATGAACGTATCAAAATCTTATCATAACTTGGCAGTTTCATACATAACATAGGCATATTATAATCTAGCTTTGTTGATCATCTTATAAGCATACCTTGGCTTTACATCATTACACATTTAGCATTAGGAGCTTATATTAGACTTTAAGGACAACCATAGCTATGTCGGGGTGACGTAAGGTCGTAAACCCCCGATTATATTATGAACATCTAGGAGTGTCTTGCCTCACCTCGAATGAACTAGTGCATAAGGTGAGTGTTAAAAATAATGACATCATCAGCGTTATGGGATCATCATATCATAAACTGTCGAATCTCTATACTTTAACTCATTATCATCTTCATCATACTCGTATGTAATTTAGTATATTTAAGGACTCGTAAGTTCCATCATATAGGAGGATCACGGAAAGCTTGAAAGATTCATGCCTTTGAAAAAAGGGATAAGCCTTACATACCTTTGACGTTTAACTAAGCTATCGCTTGCCTGTTCCCCTTTAATGCACACATTCTACCTTCAAGAGAATTTATATTGTCATTAGCTAAGCAATCATAAGGACGGGCTTTCTAAAGCTCGGGAAAATTGGGCAGAACTTCCTTTATTTATACTACTATCCCCATATTTTATATCAACTCCCAACACTCGCAACAACATTCACAATATTGCAATAAACAATCGTCATTTATATACAGTGACCATAATCCACCATTTCTCTTCCTTTTCCCCACCTAAATATAATTTATAACGTATTCCTAATCATAACACCCCAACATTTATGATTCAATCCAACTACCATCCAAACATGACACTATTTACTCATTAATGACCCTTTTCTTATGTCTTTCTACAATTCAAGTATCTTAACCTTACATTACCTTAAACAACATGGTTTAGTCATGAAACTTACCTTAGTTGATGGTTGAACAAGTCTTGAGTGGAGTCTCTCCTCTAGCAACCCAAACCCTACTTAACCTCCCTTGGGTTTCTTGATTTGGATGACCTTTACTTGGGTTTCATACACTTTGTTTCATGGATTTAGTGTTGTTGATCTTGGTTTTCCTTTGATTCTCTTGTGGAGGAGTATTAGAGAGTATTCTAGATGTTTCTTGAAGTGTGGAGTGAGAATGAAATGAATTGGAATGAAAAAGGGTCCCTTATACTTAAACTAAAAATCTGGCCGACCATGTTATACGGACCAACATACGGTCCGTACTATTTATACGAACCGTATGTGTGGCCGTATGTTTGGTCTAGTAGCTGCTGCCCTCCTTGGCTAATTATACAGTCCAACATATGGCTGGTACAATTTATACGGTCCGTAGGTTGGGCCGTATAATGCCCAGTGGTTCCGTTTTCGTTCTCGTCGACTCATTTGATCTCCGATCCTTATGGAACCTTCTTGGCACTTGTTTAATATCTCAATATCAATCTTAGGGGCGTTATCACTCTTCTCTGAGACATCATTATGCCATCATAGACTTGTTGCTCAAAATTCTTATCCGATACACAACATATGATTTGCTTTCCTTGGCAACTTTCTTTCCTTGCATTATATGCCTTTGAAATCTCGTTGAGGGTCATCAAATACTATTTCTTACTCATCAAAACATCGCATACGCTTTGTCCTTTGTTAGCCTATTCACTGTACATATACAGGGGGGTTTTCCATGGTGTAACATGGTTTACATACTCAGTACATTACTCGTACTGACGTCCTTTTATTTGTGGACGCTGCGTCATGCCCGCAGGTGGCCAGGGAGACAGGCTTGATCCATAGCAAACTCCACTACCACATCGAATCTCCACTAGCAAACTCCACCACCCCCAAACTTATGTTTTTAACATCTACTCCACATTTAATTCACCCCTAACTTAGGCATTTTGCCACATTTATCTAGTAGCATCAATGAGGGAACGAGTGTGAAGATGGATTAATTGCACAACGGGTAAGGTTTCATAATTGACTAGCCAAGAAAAAGGTCAAAAAGGGAAACTAGGGATATTTTCAATTTTTGGTAAGGCTTATTTAGGCAAAGTGACTATTTACACAAAGAAAGCCTAAGATCATCTCACAACCAAACTAACTTTTGGATTTCAAACATGACCAACCGGGCAAGTCCTGGATTATACATGCATAAAAGGAACCAAACTAGAAACTCACACACACATTGGCATAAGGACAATTACTTTTACACTTGTGCCCTCCTAAGTAGTCATTCATCACACACAGTACCCCAACAATTGTAATGTCATATAAAGAATCAATCATGTGAACCAATAACTATTCTAAGTATGCATTTTTGAAATCTTTGAGAGGTACAACATTTCCAAAAAACCATAACAACACGCTATCATTTACAGAGTAACACCAAATAATTCAAAACTACTCTACTCAACCTAAGCAACATCCTAAAATGCCAGTTTCAACAAAATAAAACCCCCCTCGAGAAAATAACTCCGGCAAAGAAAAGCCGAGAGGGTTCCTAAACACATATTGTTACGCCCCAGAAAATTTCATGTTACTAAGGCTGCAGACGGCTTAATGTGAGCTCAAGGAGGAGTAAATATTACAAGTATAAAGGATAAAATTCTACTGTATTAGCATGAGGATAGCATGAGTATGATATTTGGAATTCGTACAATACGATTGGAATGATACGTTAAAAGATATATAGCCCTCGTAATCGTAAGATGAGGTGGGGTCCACATGTCGAGATTTTATAAAGGACATATGACAAGTTATATGGATGATATATGTGAAGTGAAACACAAATCAAGAAGGACCCTTGAGCCAAATCAAAGTGGAAGCCCTCCAAAAGGATGTTTTTAAGTTACGTTTTCGGGTGATCTGACTTCGGGAGGCCATAACCCCATCATTATTTGGGAATTTGGGAAAACTCTTAAAATGAAAGTTGTAGATAATTGAAATACATTTCCAACCATAGGTCGTGGGCCTGCATGTAACTTAGGGATAAAATGTTATGGATGTTTTAAGGCAGAAAGGTCAAGCTGGGCAGTGGGCTCGGCCCAACCTGATTCCAAGTCGGGTCAGGCCCACTTCCCTTGCTATTTAAGGGAAATTTTCAGCCTTATCTGCCTCATTTTCATACCAAAGGTCCAGAATATTTTAGATAGAGAGAGAGGAGAGTTAGAGAGAGAAAGTGGAGAATCGATCAAGTTCGAGGCCCCGAATCCCGAGGCCCGTGAAGGATAAAGTGTAGTACAAGTTGTTGCCGTCGTTTTAATCTAAACTTTGAACTTGGGGGATGTTGGTTTCGTGGTGGCTGCTCATATAAGGTATGTTTAAGATGTTCTTACCATGATCATTGATAGATTTGACGGGTTAGAATAGAGGAAATGACATTGAAAGTTCGGTTATAATTTTTGGATATCAAATGACATGGGGGCTGTTTTGGTATGATTAAATGGATAGAATTAGCTGGATATTGTTATGAAATGATTGTTGATATGTTGTTGATAAGTTGATGTTCTTGAATTTGGGAGAATAAAGTGTATGAAGATATCATATACGAGGCGTATACTGGGTTGTTTTGGTGTATATCTTTGGGAGTTGATGCTTTGACTTTAAAGAGAATTATATGAGATAGTTGTTGTTGTTGTTGGTTGCTGATTGTGTTGTTAAATTGAATTGGAATTAGAGGGAAGCGAAGATTACAGGGAAAATGCTGCCCGAATTTACGGAAGTTAATTACGAGCTTAGAGAAGTATATGAACCTTTTTCAAGGTCTAAATGTTTCTTGTGATGGCTTATTGATATTGTACTCCTATTCCGTTCTGAAAGGAACACCCATAAGGTGCCAAGTTGAGTTGTGCATATGGTTTTACTAATGATTTCGAGGAAATGAGTTTTATACTAAAGGAAACATAAAGTTTGATTTTCAAAACCATTCCGAAGGGGGTGCGAGATTTTACTACTTCATTTCGTTTACGATTTATGTCTACCTTCCATAGTATCATCCCTTTGTACTGATTTGATCACTTATTCTTTGGGTAGGGCAATAAGATGAAATTGAGTAGAATATAAGTAGTAAGAATTTGATAGCAATTCTACCTTCAAACCTGAAAGTAAGTCCTCCTAAGTCTAGTGAGATACAAATTTGATAACTTCTTATGAAAGTCTAAGGCTAATAACTGGATTGTGATGACTTGATTAGTGACTTATGATATAAATTGAAATTGATATTTGTGTATTGAGTTTGAGTTGATATTAAGCCGGAAGCGGCTGCCCGAAGGGGCCATCATTATTAAGCCGGAAGCGGCTGCCTGAAGGGTCCATCATTACTATGCCGGAAGTGGCCGTCCGAAGGGACTATTCTATTAAGATATCGGAAGCGGCATAAGTGTTGGATTACATTATTTACTTAAAGATTGTTTTGAGACTTCGTGTGCACATTTATGTTTCTTCCAGCGAAGGCTGAAGGTATTGAGTTAGGTTGGGATTTCTTCTTTCCTAAGTAAAATTATAACTATGACTTGTTACCACTTTACATACTTAGTACATTGTCCGTACTGACGTCCTTTTGCCTGGGGACGCTGCGTTCATGCCCGCAGCCCCAGATTGTTTGGCAGGTTAAGTGTATAGCTAGGATGCTTGGACGTCAGCTGGGATTGGCAAGTTCCACCTCATTCTGGAGCTGTGCTGAGTCATGTCTAGATATGCGTGATTTTGGGTATGTCAGGGCCCTGTCCTGGCTCATAATGTTCAGTTCACTTCTTAGAGACTTCTGCAGACAGTGTCCTGTGGTATGTTTGTCGAGATGTCGACAAAGTAATGTAAGTTGAGTCATTTGTGGAATTTAAAAGAGTATGTATTTTAGATGATTTCAAGTGGTTTAAAGTACTTATTTGATTGAAAGTTTTCATAATTGTTATAAAGATATGATTTTTATTTAGAAAAGTTTCATGTTTTTAAAAGTTTTTGAAATGACAGGTTTTGATAGAGCGAATGGCTAAGGGTTCGCTCGACTCTAATGAGAGTCGGGTGCCCGTTATGCCCTACCATTGCTAGGGTGTGACACATATTTACTCTACAATACTATCAAATAGTCCCACCCCCAACTAAAGAATCATGCACTGCCCTCAGTGCATCAACGTAAGCATAGACAAGACAAGGGATAGGACTACCTGAGGCACTAGACTGTGCGATGCTCCTCTTGTTGTGCCCCCACCACATCAGTATCGGTGGGTGCTTGGTCAATTTTGCTGCTGGGAGGCTTGGTCTGAGTCTGCGAAAGTGGGTCCGCTGGTGGAATAGATGTCCCATCCTCCTCTGGTACCTTAATGCTAGGTACTGTCTGCTCAACAGGGGGATCCAAACTACTCGATCCCCTGTGCAGTGGAAATCAACCATAGATAGCTGCGTGGCATGCCTCAGCTGGCACTCTTCTAACTCCACTGGGTCGACCCCTTCACCATCTTCTTCTAATCTCGGCCTCTTGCCTCTATCTTAGGAGGGGGACTCCTACCTTGAAAGTCGCACCACTGGCACCAACGATGCCAAATCAATCAGCATTGCTGATTGAGGGGGATTTTCAAACATTCCCTACTCCTTTACCTGAAGCGCAAAGACGTCGTCCTTCAGATGAGTAGTATCTTTCTTCACTGCTTTCAGGTCTGCTGATGACGATCCCTTCTCCAACTCAAGTACTCGCCTCTCAATACCATCAATTCTGGAGTGAATTTGATGGTGTGACTGGGTAAGGGACTCCTTTACCAGCTCCATCTCCTTCCGAACTGTCTGTGCCATAACTTACTCCAACTTCCCTAATAGGCTAGTGATCTGTCGATCGGCTTTGTCCGCCTTTACATATTAGTCATGGAAATTCTGTCTATTAAATGGGATAATTACACCTCCAGGAAGTGCTGTAGATATGGAGGTGACTCTGGTAGCAGGTGGGGCAGTCGTGGGGACCGGCTCAGTAGCAACCCCAGGGGCTGCGAATGAGGTGGGGCCTGACGATGACTCTGGAACGGCTGTAGGAGATGGTACTGTTGTGGCGGCGGTCTCAAGACCCTCTGGGGTCTTATCTAATGTCATGCCCTCATCCTCATTCTGGTCAGACTTATATCGCACAAATTTTGGGGCTCCGCCTCGAGCTGCTGCTAACTTATTCTTAACCTTTTTATCTTGGCTCTTTACCAAACTGTAGATGTGTTTTGCCTCAAACATATGGTCCCAGGATGGAAACTTCTGGATGTCAGCCTTCAGGCAAAGGGTCGTAATCAAGCATGGGAAGACCAACGAAAGGCCCGGCTAAGTTACTCGCATTCGAACATCATCGGCTATCAATTTCCCTATATCAATTGCATAGTGGGACATGACGGAAGCCACTAGAATCGCCTGGCTTATAGTGAACTGATTATCTATCTGAGTTTGTTGTAGTCTATGTATTAGGACACTTCATCAGAATTGTGCCTCCACTGAAAGATCTTTCTTTTTTATCGGTGCACTAGACTTGGTGCGCTAAACTGGATTCCCTCTAGAAATCACCAAGGCCACCCACGGTACTTCTCTCATCATATCAGTCCTGTTCCCCACCAATCTATAGTCTAACTCATCAGTGTTTTTCGGCGGTTCATAATTGTCCCCGAAATAGAATCGGTTGATGGCCTTGCTAGAGAAATCAATCCTTACACCTCTAATAGTCACCTTTTGGAGGCATATCACTGTCTTTACTTGTTGGGATGGCTTGTACCTGTTGTTTATCTACGCCGCATAGTTGGTGTAGAACTCTCTCACAATTAATGGTACATATATGTCGAGTGGCTGGCTAAGGAATCCCCATCCATGGTGATAATTGATAGCTTATATGTTTGGGAAATGTTCCAACCCTTCAAAACTTATCCGCCTCTCCTCATAGATGTTCCGGCGGAAACGCTGTCCTCCTTCCTTTGGCTCTAGCCCTTTGCATATATTTCTTTCGAGCATTGGACCGAGAACCTAACAGCATGTTCATACCTCCCCTTCATTCTGTTGTCATTTAGGCTTGCCGCCTCTTCAGCATCAGACTCTTCTGGCGCATTAGTCGCCTCCTCTCGACTAGACAGGTTAGAGGAGCTTGATAAGTGCTTCCCATCACTGTTGGTCCCTTTATCAGAGGGGGGATTTAACAGAGTTTGGGCTGCTCTTCGCGGCCTCGTGTTTTATGTGACAGGAGCCTGGTCTTCATCACTCACATAGTCCTGATCACGGAGCCTAATTATGACTTGGGTTCGGCCTTGCTCTCGGCCCTGTCCTGTGCCCCGGGCACAACTTATTATGACAGCCATACCTGGCCTTTTACGCTATTGATTTACGCCCGTAAAAATTACACGGCGTATATCTGTCCGCAGATCTGCGATGAGGAATTGATCTGATGATCCTAGGTTTACGCATCTTTTTACGGTCCATATAAATTACACAGTCCGTATGTTATGGCGTAAATCAAGGACAGAAAGATCTTTTACCTAACTCATGTTCTACGCTTCCATCTACGGACCGTATGTTTTATACGGATCATAGATTCTGGCGTAGATCATTAACAGAGAATTATTTTTTTCTTCTTCAATTTATGCTTCCATCTACGAACCGTATGTTTTATACATACCATAGATTCTGGCGTAGATCATCTCCAGTTTCTACCTTTTGCATCCTGCACCAAAACAAACATTACCCTATATGCTGCAATAGTGAAAAAAAAAACATTCCACTTGGGTTGCCTCCCAAGAAGTGCTTGATTTAACGTCACGGCATGATGGTGGTAGCCATTCACTCCTTATCTGCATACCCCAGATCATTGTTCATTCCGAGGTGCTTCAACCGGTATCGGTCAACAATTCTATCATCCGAAACCATCCTGTGATAGTGCTTCAACCTCTTCCCATTCACTTTAAATGTCCGAGTTCCATCTCCGGACTTTAACTCAATCGCTCCATGGGGTGAAACACCTACCACCTCAAACGGACCAGACCACCTTCATTTTAGCTTATCCGGTAGCAACTTCAACCGAGAGTTAAATACCAAGACAGGATCACCCTTGTAGAACTCTCGCTTCAGGATTTTCTTGTCATGATATTGCTTCATCCTCTTTTTATATAGTGTTGCACTCTCATACGCCTAGTACCGAAACTCATCCATCTTATTTAGTTGAAACAACCTGAGCTTAGTCGCTTCTTCCCAATCCATATTCAATTTGTTCAAAGCCCACATAGCCTTGTGCTCAAGTTCAACCAGCAACTGACAAGCTTTTCTGAAAAACAAGCTTAAAGGGTGAAGTCCCAATAGGAGACTTGAAAGCAGTCCGGTATACCCATAGAGCATCATCGACTTGTGGGCCCAATCTGTCCTATTTGCATTCACAGTTTTTGCTAGAATACTCTTGATCTCCTGATTGGTACTTCAATTTGCCCACTTGTCTGAGGATGATAAGGTGTTGCCACCCTATGTTTTACACCATATTTCTCCATAAATCCCGCGAAAGTTCTATTACAAAAGTGGGATCCACCATCGCTGATTATAGCCCTCGGAGTACCCAAGCGAGTAAATATGTTCTTCTTGAGGAACCTCATAACACTCTTAGCCTTGTTATTAGGTAAAGCCACTGCTTCTACTCATTTTGACATATAATCCACAACAACCAAGATGTATTTCATGCCACCCGAACTCACAAAGGGTCCCATAAAGTCAATCACCCAGACATCGAGCACTTCTACCTCCATAAAAAAATTCATAGGCATCTCTTGCCTTCTGGCTATATTCCTTTGCCTCTGACATTGATCACAAGACCGCACCAATAAGTTAGCATCATGAAAGATAGTCGGCCAGTAATAACCGCATTCAAGAACCTTAGCCGCAGTCCGGTTACCACTATGATGACCACCAACAGGAGAGTCACGGCACGCCTTTAGAATCGCCATCACTTCACTTTCAGGAACAAAACGCCGAATGATGTTGTCAGCGTATGTTTGGAACAAATAAGTCTCGTCCTAATAGTATTGCCGAGAATCCGGCAAGGACTTCTTCTTTTGGTAAGCTTTTATTTCTTCTAGAACTATGCCTTTTACCAAATAATTAGCAATGTCAGCATACCACGGTGCTACCTCCATCGACACAACCATCACCTTCTCATCTGGAAATGCATCATTTATATCTAGCTCATCAGAAGGTCTCCCAGCTTCCTCAAGCCGAGAGATATGGTCAGCAACCTGATTCTCGGTGCCCTTGCAATCCTTCACCTCAAAATCAAACTCTTGCAGCAATAGTACCCATCGGATCAATCTCGACTTTGCTTCCTTCTTTAACATAAGCTATCTTAATGCTGCATAATCAGTGCATACCACGACTTTGGACCCAACCAAGTAGGCCCGAAAATTCTCAAAAGCAAACATATTTGAAAGCAACTCTTGCTCCATTACTGTGTAATTCATCTGGGCAGCATTCAGTGTTCTTCTTGCATAATAGATCGGGTGCATAATTTTATTGTGCATCTGCCCAAACATAGCACCTATTGCGAAACTACTAGCATCACACATCATTTCAAAGGGCAAGGACCAGTCAGGAGCAACAATAATAGGAGCAGTAGTGAGACGCTCCTTTAACTCCTCAAATGCCTTCCGACACTTATCATCAAACACAAACTTAACCTCCTTTTCAAGAAGCTTGCACATCAGGTTAGCAATCTTGGAGAAATCTTTGATGAAGTGCCTGTAGAACCCAGCATGTCCCAAGAAAGTTCGGACACCTTTGACTGAGATAGGTGGTGGAAGTTTTGCAATCACATCAATTTTTCCTTGATCAACCTCAATTCCCTTTTTAGAGATTTTGTGACCAAGGATGATCCCTTCATTCACCATAAAATGGCACTTCTCCCAATTTAGCGTGAGATTTTTCTCCTCGCATCTTTTCAGCACTTGACTCAGATGGCCAAGACAATCTTCGAACGAATCACCCACAACAGAGAAGCCATCCATGAACACTTCCAAGAAGTCCTCTACCATGTCAGAGAAGATTGACATCATGCACCTCTGAAAATTGGCTGGTGCATTACACAAACAAAAAGGAATTCGGCTAAGCGCAAACGTCCCATAAGGACAAGTAAAAGTAGCCTTCTCCCGATCTTCTAAAGTTATGTTGATCTGATTGTAGCCCGAATAACTATCAATGAAGCAATAGTAGGAACGCCCCGCTTGCCGATCAAGCATTTGATCAATAAAAGGCATAGGGAAATGGTCCTTACATGTGGCAGTGATGAGCTTGCGATAGACCATGCAAACTCTCCATCCGGTGACAGTTCTTATTGGGATCAGCTCACTCTTTGCATTTGGTACAACAGTGATGTCGCCCTTCATAGGAACACATTGGACTGGGCTCACCCATTTACTATCAGCAATCGGGTAAACCACTCCCGCATTTAACCATTTGATGATCTCTTTCTTGATGACCTCTTGCATATTCTCGTTCATTCTCCTCTGATGCTCTACACTCGGTTTGCTATCCTCCTCTAACTGGATTTTATGCTTACAGATCCCAAATGGGATACCCCAATGTCTGTTGTGGTCAGACCAACAGCACGCCTATATTCCCGCAACACCTTAAAAAGCTGTAGGATCTGCTCCTCAGTCAGTAAGGCTGAAACAATCACCGACAATGTATTGTCCAGATCAAGGAACTCATACTTAAGATATGGCTCAATTATCTGCGTTCACCAGATCAAGATTTAGCTTCTTTGGGTGGTAAGAATATGAACCCAACCCAACAAGTGAATTAATTGTCTTCACATAACCTTCCATGTCCTCAGCATTAAAGTTCACAAGAATACCAGCTAGAGCTTCACCCAAAATTTCTTCTTCCATTTTGAACTCCACCGCTTCATCAACAACATCAAATGAATCAATTACCGAAACTCCCTCGTAAGCACTTGGTAACTTCATCCCCTTGCTAGCCTAAAAAGTAACTTTTTCATCGTTGACTCGGAACTTGATTTCATTTTTCTCTGAATCCATCAGTTCTCTCCCTGTAGCAAGGAAGGGTCTCCCCAGAATAATAGGAATGTCCCAATCAACAGCACAGTCAAGAATCACAAAATCAGCGAGCAACATAAAGTTACCAACCCGCATAAGTACATCATTAACCACCCCAACAGGTCATTTGATAGACGTATCAGCCATTTGTAACCTCATAGTAGTCGGCCTTGGCATCCCCAAACCTGATTGTTTGTATATAGCAAGTGACATTAGATTAATACTCGCCATATTATCACACAAAGTTCGAGCAAAATCATGGTGCCCAACAGAACAAGGAATAGTGAATGCCCCAGGATCTCCCTTTTTCTGAACAGTAGTAGTTGAGATGATAGAACTCACAGTGTGAGTCAAACTCACGGTTTCATGTTAAACTGTTTTCTTCTTGGTCAGCAGGTCCTTCAAATATTTAGCAAAACCGGGCATCTCCTTGACAGGTTCCAAGAAGGGAAAATTTAGAGATAACTGCTTCAACTGATCATAAAACTTCTCGAACTTAGCATCCTTCTTCTTCATTACCAACCTCTGAGGAAAAGAAGGTTTAGACTTGAAAAGCTGAGTCAAAGGACGGATAGCCATCATCTGAAATAACACGGCCCAGAAATGTCACAGAATTTAGCCAGAACTCGCACTTCGAAAATTTTGCATACAATGCTCGGGCACGAAGAATGCCAAGAACAATTTACAAGTGATCCTCATGTTCCGATTCTGTGCGAGAATACACCAGAATATCATCAATAAATACTATCACAAATAAGTCCAAGAGAGGCCTGAATACATTGTTCATCAAATTCATAAACACGGTCGGAGCATTAGTCAACCCAAATGACATCACTTTGAATTCGTAATGGCCATATCTCGTTCTGAAAGCTGTCTTGGGAATATCCGCTTCTCTAACTCTCCCTTGATGGTAACCCGACCTCAAATCTATTTTAGAAAACCACTTGGCACCTTGCAATTGGTTGAATAAGTCATCAATCCTTGGAAGAGGATATTTGTTCTTTATTATCACTTTGTTCAGCTGCCTATAATCGATACACATTCATAGAGAACAGTCTTTCTTTCTCACAAACAAGACCGGTGCTCTCCACGGTGATGAACTGGGCCTAATAAACCCCTTTTCAAGCAAGTCTTTCAACTGCGCCTTTAGCTCTTTTAATTTTGCCGGAGCCATTCGATAGGGAGGAATAGAAATAGGCTTGGTGTCCAGCAACACATCAATGGAGAAGTCAATCTCTCTTTCTGGAGGAAGACCTGGAAGTTCGTCGGGAAATACATCTGGGAATTCATTCACTACCCGAACTGATTGGAAAGTTGGCGACTTTGCCTCGGTGTCGTGAACCCGAACTAGATGATAAATATAGCCCTTGGTTATCATCATTCTTGCCTTAAGGTAGGAAATAAACCTACCCTTTGGAGAAATTGTACTACCCTTCCATTCTAGCACGGGCTCTCCCGGAAATCGAATTCGGACCACTTTCAATCAACAATCAACATTAGCATAACATGATACCAACCAATCCATGCCCATAATTACATCGAAATCTAACATTTCCAACTCAATCAAATCAGTCGTGGTCTGGCGATCACATATCACAACTACACAATTTTTGTACACTTGTCTTGCTATCACGGGATCACCAACCGGAGTAGACACCTCAAAAGGTTTGATTGGCTCAGGTTTCACCCCAATACAACCAGCAACATAAGGAGTAATATAAGATAATGTAGAACCCGGATCTATCAATGCATACACATCACGGGAGAATATAGACAATATACCTGTAACCACATTCGGAGAGGACTCGAGATCCTGCCGTCCGGCTAAAGCATATACACGGGGCTGAGTGGCACCTGAAGTAGATGCTTCCGCTCTGCCTCTACCTCGACCTACTGACATCTGACAAGTCTGCCCTACCGGGCGTACTGATGAAGAACCAGCTGCTGAGCCTATGGGATGAACCCCACCTCAACTATACGGCGAGGGACAATCTCGCATCAAATGCCCAGTCTGTCCACAACCATAACAAGCATCCGTGTCCTGGGGACATGGCCCTGAATGTAACTTTCGGCACTGGCTACATCGTGGAACTGGTGGTCTCCTCTGACTGTAATCACCCCCAAACTGAGAACCCGAAGCTCTCGAACTCTGACCCTGTCCTGAAGGAAAAGAGCGATCAAATCCCCTATCCGTGAATTGTGGAGGTGCACTAGTTACTGACTGACCTGAATGTCTAGAATAGGTCTGCCTCGATCCCCCTCTATAATCACTGCCTGTGTCCATAGATCTAGCCCTTTTGCTTTGTCTTCAATCACTATCGCGATCACCCCTTTGTGGTTGTTGTCGTCCCTCTATGTTCTGGGCATGGGCTTGTATTCGGGAAATATCCATCCCGTCTTGTAACGAAGCCGTCAAACAATCTTTGAACAAATGTGGCCCCAAACCACTCACAAATCTATATACCCGATCTCCCATGTCGGCCATCATAGTCGGGGCATATCTAGCCAAAGAATTAAATTTCAAGTTATACTCCCGGGCACTCATATTTCCTTGCCTCAAATTTAGAAATCTATCCGTCCTAGCTTGGCGGACCTCGGGTGGTAAATAGTGACGGATAAAAGCATCTACAAATTGTTGCCAAACCGGAGGAGGCGCATTCTCTCCTCTTGATAATACCCAGTTGTTGTACCATAAAACTGCCACATCCCGGAGTCTATAAGATGCCAACTCCACCGATTCAGTCTCGGAGGCATGGACAATCTTCAATGTCCTCAACATCTCATCTATGAAACTTTGTGGGTCTTCATCCGGCTTTGACCCGAAGAACTCCGGAGGATTGAGACTCATAAAATCACGGGCTTTGGTGCTTGCTGCTCGATCACTTGGGCCCGCATTTTGTCGTTGTGCCTGAGCGGCTACCAATTGTGTCAATAAATGAATGGCCTCGGTCATCTGTTGTCACACCCCGACTTTACTAGGGTGTGATGGGCACCTGACCCCATATCTGGAGCCGAGCGAACCTGCTGACTCTTATTACATAGATAAACTCTCGTATCAATTAACAAATAAATACATAGTAAACTCTCAATATTTTTTTTTTGGAAAGTATATCATCATATGGAACGCGAAACATGAAACGTAATAACATTTTGACTGGTGAAGCCGTCTACCAAGCTGTCACTCTATACTCATGACTCTGTCTGCAAAGCCTCTAGCATTGAACAAGGACATCATAGCATAGTACGCTGACTCGGCTACACTCCAGGGCCAAGTGGAGCTCGCCAACTTCGCTGGAACACCTTCTATAATGACTTCGGCTCATCTGGGTGTACCTGCGCGGCATGAAACGCAGCCCCCGAAGAAGAGGGGTCAGTACGAGCAATGTACTGAGTATGTAAGGCATGAACGACAACACAATGAGAGGTACCAGTGGGGATAATCACAAAGGAATCATATGGCATCTCATAGAGTACATATCATGTCATATCATATCGTGTCATATCATATCATATCATGTCATATCATATCATATCATGTCATATCATAGCATATCCAGTCGTATCATATCATAGCATGTCATATCATATCATAGGGAGACATATAGCATATCATAGGCTGACTGAGATATCTGTACATGTGAATGTCACTTAGGGCGGAAACCATGCATGCTTATTTAGTCATATCATATCATTGCGCCGAACAAGTCGGCTCGCCCACATTGCGCCGAAATATGTCGGCTCGCCCATATATCCCGCGTCGTGGCATCACGCGTCCGGGATGATAATGCCAGCTGACCAGGTGGCGATCAAACATGTTTCCCTTCCCCATGTCCCCATATACATGTATCCCTTCCCCCCTCCCATTTACATATATAGCATGCATGAGAGCCCAAGGAAAGTCATGTGTCTATCGGAGTGACGTAAGGTCGGTAACCTCCGATTGTATTATGGAATCATCTTGGTCGTCATGTCTCGCCTTGAAGGAACAATTATAAGGCCAAATTTAACAACAACAATCCGAGAATGGAACTCGGCCAAACCAACAACAATATTAGCAATTCATTCTAGCAACATCCCATCATTCAATTCAATTCAATTAAATTTAATTCACGTAATCTTTCCACGACTTAATCAACATATTACTTTGCCGAAACACTCCAATTCAACAACAACCGTGTATGTCATCATCATTCATGTATGCTAACTTCAACAACAACCTTCATTCCTCATCACATAATCCATAATGACGACAACTAGAATGTCAAATAACATCGATTTACCTTAACTTACCAAAACGCCTATTATTTGACCATAACCACTTCTTACATATTTTCATGCATTTTCATCCACCTTTTCTATATATTACAACAATAAACAACATACTACATATAATTAATTTAATCCTCTCACACAACACAACACATGTACACGGCCAACACTACCCCATACGGCTACCATTCCAACATATTATATTCATGGTTTTTCATTCATTTTACGTTATGGATTTCACCACACAACAATTAAACTACCAAAATAAAATAAAATCAATTCATTACTTCTACACCACCACTACTACATTCGGCCATACCACCAACATTACAATTTCATAGATTTCATTCATTTCCACACTCCACAACATATACAACAATCAAATAACATCAAATAAAATTTGTTCATCATGCTTGCACCAAAGGAACATGCACACGGCCGTATCTTCCAACACACAACCTTTCATGGTTTTCATCCATTTTCATTCACCATAACACGTCCAAAACATCCATAAACATGTAAAGGAGGATTGAATCTTACCTTTTTCCATTCATCTTCAGTCTCGGCTAGGCTTGGAGAATCGCAATATCGAACAATTTTCTTGTTCCAACAACTACTCCACGTCGACGAGGGCCTCTTAATTAGTACGAAAGCATGAAGAAAGAAATTTTCTATGACCAAATTGATGGGGCTGGTTCGGCCAGCCCCCCCTAGCCGGTTGCCTCTTTTTTTTTTCTTCATGTTTCTTGAAATTTCTAAAGTGGAAGAATGATTTCGTTTTTGTCTTGAATTAACAGAGGGACTTATATATATATATATATATATATATTATGAGCATGTGAAGAGCACATGCTTTCTTTCTAGAGGATTCTCCTCTTTTCTTGATTTTGCTCATTTGGTCAAGGAAGACCAAATATCTTCCTTTTTACACTTTAGTCCATCCATATTTGCACTTTGCCCCCTTCACTTATGAAATGGCCACTTGCTCCTTTCTTTATTTCCTAGAGAATTCCTCCATTTTTCTTGAATACTTGTGAAATTACCATTTTACCCTTAGACTTCCATGATATTACCATAGGTCATTTTGCGAATTTTTTTCTTTTTACCCGTGGCCTTTCCCAATATTTCCATACTACCGACGTACACAAATAATATTCTTAACAACTCGTACATCAAACAACTCTTGAAAATGATCTTGTCCTTAACTTGCCACGACTTTCTCGAATCATCCGAATGTACGAAATACGGGATATAACATCCTCCCCCCCTTTAGAACATTCGTCCTTGAATGTTCGACTGATCTTGTGGGGTCTTGTAGCACTTTGGGAGGGGGTTCCCTTATAGTTGTCCTTTTCTCCATGTTCGTTCCTTATCCTTTACCGTATTTTCTTTATAATCAAACTCCTTGACTTTTCATGAGTCACTGCTCTATGTTATAGGTTTTTCTAACTCTCTGTGTCACCTCATTATCCTTGTTCTTTCCGGGTCCTTCCTTTCCTATTATTGTCTCGTCACCGCGCCTTAACGGAAGCCATGTCTTAGTACACAATCCTTACTTAACAATTCGATGTAGCCATAGGCTATTTCTTTATCCTCGGGTCTATCTCTTAATATACTCATTGTTATTTCGCTTCTACTCTGCTCCCAAGTATTCTTGCGACACGCCGACCTATTTTAAACTGTGATTCCAAGCTAATAGATTTCCTTGTCTGACACTTGATAGTGTTGCAATTCCTTTTTAGGTTTGATATAATATGGTCTCCCCCCTTTAGGGGCTCCTTATATGCTAACCGCCTTCGATTACCTTCCTTCTCTTGCTATTCCTTCATATGGGTTCCAAAGCTCGTAAACTATTCCCTTCTAACACATAGACCTCATCCCTCCTTAGGTCATCCTCTCAGAACAGCTCTCCCATGCCTATGACAACCATACATTTATTTCTTTATATTCCTTTCAAAACTAGAACTTCATTACTCCGCCGCTAAGCTTAATCCTCCCTTTCTCTTACTTCACATTCCTTATCGCGGTTACTATTCCCTACTTATTGGAATCGGTCCTCAAACTCAACATTTTTTTCCTTTATTTTTTACCTGTATTACCACACTCTATCCCTCGGACTTCGATTCCTTTGTTTGATTAATGCCCTCCTTGCCATGGAGCCGGTTACTGGAACTGTTATAACCCGTGTTTTCACACGTTTGGAAAGACTTGAATTATATTGGATTCTTGAGATATAAGGTCAATTTGATATTTTGTTGAACATAGGAGTTATGCACGAAAGAATAGAGTCATGAAGTGTGGGACAAGACTAAGGGTAATTTTGGAATTTTGGAAATTTGTTCCGGGAATTACAAAATACGATCCACAAATTATTGGGCTTGCAAAATAAGAAGAAAATTTAAGGCCCAATGCATTGTAATGGCCGGCCATGGTGGCCCAAGCCCAAAACTTTGTATTAAATTTCCATAAGATTAATTGGCATAATGGCCTTGATCCAAGCCCATTAAGTGGTCATGTGCTTGGTCATGTGACCAAGTCATTATAAGATATACATTAGAAGGTTCAAGACTTAGAAGCAAGATCAAAAAAATCAAGAACAACACAAAGAAAAAAAAAAGGCTCTCGGGTTTGGCCATGGAAAAATAGCTATCCAAAATCTTGTTCCAAAAATTTTTCTTTTGTGGTTTTCCTACTAAGTTAAGGTTCCTTTGTAACTTGGTATAGTTGGTTTGGAGTGGGGAGCATCCAATTCACCAAAGTGATCATATATCCAAGTGAAGAAAACTTGAAGAAAAGGTAAGAATTTCTACCTTTTATTTGTGTTATGAAGTTTTGATTGTGTTGTAGTTTATGGAAATGTGTTGATTGTATGAAGAAATGGAAGTTTGCAATGTGGGTTTGGTATATGACTTGTAGCCGTGTGTATATGCATGTTGTATAGCCAAAAATGTATAGAATTCATGTTGTATTCTAGTTGTGAATGTGATGGAATTTATGTTGAGAATGAAAGTGGAATAAATTTGATTGAATGGAGAAAAATAGCATATGGCCGTGTGGTGTATTTGACTTGGGAATGAAATGGATTAAGTTTGTTTAGAGTATTGGAGTGTTGTTGTAATGCTTGATATGTAAATGAAGTTAGAATGATATAAGTTTGTATTGAATTGGAATGTAGAAACTTATGTCGTTTTAGTATGATTTTCCGACGTTAAGGAAATGAAGTTGTTTGGTTGCTAATAGTAATGATCAGTGATGAATTTGGAAGTTGGAAACTTGTTATGAAGTTGTATGCCAAAGATTTGATGTTTTGCATAAGTTATGATTTTGGCGGAAGATTGTATATCATGTATATCGAGTGTATATCTTAAGGAAAACGATATGAAATGTTTCTAGAACTATATGGTGATGATCATGATGGTTGTTGAATATGAAATTATTGATCTTAGTTGAAAGTTGGGTTGAATTGAAGATTATGTCAACTTGTGAGAAAAATGACTAGTTGAAGGATATTTGTGTTTTTAATGTTCATTGTTGATATTGTTGTTGTCGTTTGGGTTGTTGTTGATGATTTATAGCCGAGTTGAATTCTCGGGGTGTCATATGTATAGGGGAAGTGCTGCCGAAATTTCGGTAGCCAAATATGCTTAAAGTTGAAATAATGGCATTAATAATTCACAATTGGTAAACTTGACCAATTGCAGTTTTACGACGAAACGGGAAGTGAGATTGGAAAGGCTTAAGGAGCGTGAAAGGTATGTAAAGCAAACCCAATTCTTCCCTTGGCATGCCCTTAGTGTATTAGGGTCGGATCCGGGCCTCGAAGGACCTCTTGGCCCTCGGAATCCGCAAGATAAAATTTCAGTTTTTCCTTCAGTAGAATTGAACCATTTTGATACGCTTTTTCTGAAATTATGCAATTGTGCTCTAAATTACTCAGAAAGTCATAGAATGTCTGTATAACCTTCGTAGATGATATTATATGTTTAGAGGGCACAATTTGAGCCCGACGCCTTATTTGTTCTGAGGCGGGCCCATTATTTACGGTTTTGCCCCTAATGTGTTAAAGCTTCCTTTTTAAGCGATTTTTGAAAGAAATGTTTTAATTACCCTACTAATCGCTTAACGAATATTATTTTAAATATTCTGTTAAATATTATAAATTATTTTGACACTCGGAATGACTTCAGTAAAGTTATATTTCTGTCAATTATTATGATATCCGAATTGTATTAATTCTGACTCCGTCCGACTCCATTTGATTTGTTTGCCTTTGCTACGCCTCATCGAGTCTTTGAAAATACTTATGATATTTTTAAATTGCATTAGTCTCTCACTACTCCATTCGTGGATGTCCCAATGTTTCCCACACTGAGCCCGGGCCAGGATATGTTGTCAAGCGTGATTCTCTGCATTGTTCGCCGCGCCCCGAGGTGAGGGGGCAGGTATACGCGTACATGGGTCTGTGGAGTATGACGTGCCATGTCCGCCTATTCTGATTTGATCTGTTATGTTATGGCCATTTTGATATGACATAATATGATACGGGGCCACGCCCCTTTTTCTGATTCCTCTGTATAGTGGCACCAGCGTCGGGAGGGTGACCACGTTCTGTCTGCCGAGTCCCGTGGCAGGGATCGGATATGATATGACATATGTTTCTGTACACATTCTGTCTGATTTGGAAATATGCATTTGACACTCTGGATTTTGTACCCATTTTCTGTAATCATTATGATTTGACTTCTGTGATTCCGCTTTACATATTCAGTACATATTTCATACTGACCCCCTTTCTTCGGGGGCTACGTTTTCATGCCGCACAGGTACGGACGACAGGTTTGCTGATCCGCACGTTTAGGATCCCATTTCTGCTATTTTGGGGCGCTCTCTTCTACAGAGCCCATCTTTTGGTACAGTCTGTCACTGCTATCTGGATATGTACATTATTCTGGGTATCACGGGGCCCTGTCCCGTCTTATGATTATGATATGTTCTGTAGAGGTCTGTGGATACATCTGTGTGGGTTCTGTACATATGTTTGGGATGTTTTGTTTTATGATAGCCTTATCGGCTCCTGTGTGCCAAATCCGCTCTTCTGCTAAATTCTGTAGCATCCACCAACGTTATTATTATATTATTATTCTGATAATATGCTAATTTGGGTATCGGGTACGTATAGGTGCCCAGCTAGGGTACTGGTCGCGGCCCACGGGGTTGGGTCGTGACAAAAGTGGTATAAGAGCAGTTCGTCCTCGGAATGTCCACAGACCGTGTCTAGTAGAGTCTTGTTTATCGGTGTGTTGTGCACCACACCTATAAACAGGAGGCTACAGGGCATTTAGGATACTACCCTTCTTTCTGTCTTAGATTGTGCGATAGAGCTGTGTTATCAGGATGACCCCTTCCTAACGAGTGGCTATGTTTGCAGATATGCCTCCAAAAAAGGCAACAGCGGCCCAAAAGGCCAAGTCAGCAGCCTTGGGAGAGACTAGCCGAGTCCAAAGGATTACCAGGGCCCAGGCACATATTGCTCCGGGGACTTTGCCCCAGACAGAGGGTTCGTCTACACCGCCACTCGTGGAGGAGATTGGGGCGGCCGCAGCCGCAGATCGGGGGGCGGCTCCACCGCCAGCTCCCACAGTTCCAGTACCTGAGCCTCCAGCTCCACGGCCAGGCACTGAGGATCAGTCTATGAGGGAGGCAGTCCAGTTGCTGACGAGACTTGTGGCAGGGCAGGTTTAGGGGCATGGACTGGGAGGTGACCGGGCAGTCAGGCGTGATAGTTCGAGAGCCCGTGAGTTTTTGACTTGTAACCCTCCAGAGTTCTTCGGGACAAAGCCCGAGGAGGATCCTGAGGAGTTTATCAGGAAGATGCGACGCACTCTAGATTTGATTAATGCTTCCGAGACAGAGTCAGTCGCGTTAGCTTCGTACCGGTTATATGATGTGGCGGCAAACTGGTACGAGTCATGGGGGCTATCCAGGGGGGACGGCGCTCCTCCAGCAGTTTGGGGCGATTTTTCTCAGGCATTTCTTGGACATTTTCTGCCCCCAGAGTTGCGACGAGCCAGATCTGATAGATTCTTATTATTGAGGCAGAAGGGCCGCAGTATCCGGGACTACAGTTTGAAGTTTGATTCCTTGGCCCGATATGCACCTACTATGGTGGCTACTATGGCGGACCGGATGCATAGATATATTATGGGGCTGGATCGGTATTTTGTTGATAGCTTCTTAGTATTGGCTGCTCAGCCCGGTATGGACATTGCCCGTATCCAGGCCCATGCCCAGGGCATGGAGGATCGGGGCAGAGGAGGACACCAGCCTGACAGGGGCCAGGATCGGAGACAGCCCAAGAGGGCCAGGTCATCTGGAGATTTTCGGGGCAGACAGCCCCAACAGCCGCAGCAGCCTAGCAGATTTTCATCTCAGCCGGCGCAGAGCGCGCCTCCCCAGCCTACCGGTCGCAGATTTGATAGCCCAGGGTATTCAGGAGCAGGCCAGGGCTCCAGGGCTTCAGGTTCACGGACAGATAGGGGTTCTGGTCAGATGAGGCCACCCAGGGTTCAGTGTTCTTTTTGCGGCAGATACCATACGGGAGAGTGCTACAGAGCCACCGGTGCATGCTTTTCTTGTGGCCGTCAGGGCCATTCTGTGAGAGATTGCCCGTACAAGGGTAGTTCGGGTGGTGCAGCGCAGCCTACCGGATCAGCCGCTGGGTCTTCATCTTCGTCAGTGGCTATACGCCCTACGGGGCAGGGTATTTCGGCACCAGCGGGTCGCGGCAGAGGCCGTGGTGGAGCTTCTGGTATTAGCGGTCCTTCGAACCGCATTTATGCTTTGGCCAGCCGCCAGGATCAGGAGGCATCTCCTAATGTCATCACAGGTACTTTATTGGTCTTCTCTCGATCTGTGTATGCACTAATTGATCCAGGTTCGACTTTATCATATATTTCACCCCTTGTTGCCGGTAAAATTGGTATTATGTCTGAACCTATGGAGCCATTTGAGGTAGCCACACCGATAGGGGATTTTGTTGTAGCGAAACAGGTTTATAAAGACTGTTCTGTGATCGTTTGTGACCGTGACACTAAGGCAGATCTGGTAGAGTTAGATATGACTGAATTTGATGTTATTATGGGTATGGATTGGCTAGCTTCCTGTTACGCTAATGTTGACTGCCAGAATAAGGTAGTTCGCTTCCAGTTTCCCGGGGAGCCAGTTATAAATTGGGCTGGTAATACAGCATCGCCGAAAGGTAAGTTTATTTCATACCTTAAGGCAAAGAAAATGATCAGAAAGGGTTATATCTATCATCTGGTTCGGGTGCAAGACTTGGACGCCGAGACGCCGACACTTCAGTCAGTCCCCGTGATTAATGAGTTTCCAGATGTTTTTCCCGATGAGCTTCCAGGTCTTCCTCTAGAGCGGGAGATAGACTTCTCTATTGACTTACACCCAGACACTCAGCCTATCTCTATTCCTCCGTATAGAATGGCGCCTGCAGAGTTAAAAGAGTTGAAGGAGCAGCTGAAAGATTTGTTGGATAAGGGCTTCATCAGACCCAGTACTTCGCCTTGGGGAGCCCCGGTATTATTTGTGCGTAAGAAAGACGGGTCGCTGCGTATGTGTATTGATTATCGGCAACTGAATAAGGTAACTATAAAGAATAAATACCCCCTCCCCAGGATTGATGATTTGTTTGATCAGCTGCAGGGCGCTAAGTGTTTTTCGAAGATAGATCTTCGATCCGATTACCACCAGGTGCGAGTACGAGAGGCCGATATCCCTAAGACAGCTTTCCGGACCCGATATGGGCATTACGAGTTCAGGGTTATGTCTTTTGGGCTGACAAATGCTCCCGCAGTATTTATGGATTTGATGAACCGGGTATTCAGGCCATTCTTGGATATGTTTGTAATTGTATTCATTGATGATATCCTGGTTTATTCTCGGTCTGAGGCGGAGCACGCAGATCATCTGAGATCGGTATTAGGGGTACTCCGGCATCAGAAGTTATATGCGAAATTTTCTAAGTGCGAATTCTGGCTGTCTTCAGTGGCCTTCTTGGGGCATATTATTGCAGCTGATGGTGTCCGGGTGGACACACAGAAGATTGAGGCCGTGAAGAATTGGCCCAGACCTACGACGCCCACAGAGGTACGCAGTTTCTTGGGGTTAGCAGGTTATTACAGGAGGTTTGTGGAGAAGTTTGCTTCGATTTCAGCGCCTTTGACAAGGCTGACTCAGAAGGGAGCTAAGTTCCAGTGGTCTGACGCTTGTGAACGGAGCTTCCAGTTGCTGAAGGAGAAGCTGACTACAGCCCCAGTTCTGACTCTTCCAGAGGGGACCGGACGGGTATGTTATTTATTGTGACGCTTCTGGCATGGGGTTAGGCTGTGTATTGATGCAGCACGGCAGAGTTATAGCGTATGCTTCCCGGCAGCTCAAAAAGCATGAGAAGAATTATCCTACCCACGATCTGGAGCTCGCAGCGGTAATTCATGCTCTGAAGATATGGAGACACTATTTATATGGCGTTCATGTGGATATCTATACTGATCATAAGAGTCTCCAGTATATTTTCAGGCAGAGAGAGCTTAATTTGCGACAGCGGAGGTGGCTGGAGCTTCTGAAAGATTATGACGTGGATATTCTGTATCATCCGAGTAAGGCTAATGTTGTTGCCGATGCGCTCAGTCGGAAGTCTATGGGCAGTTTGGCCGATTTACAGCCAGACAGGAGAGAGATAGCCCGTGATATTCAGCAGTTGGCTAGTCTCGGGGTTCGTCTGGCCGATTCTAGAGATACACGGATTTCTGTTCGAGGGGTTTCTGAGTCATCCCTCAGGGACGATATTAAGCGGCATCAGTTCGAGGATCCTGTCTTAGCTCGGTACAGGGACACAGCCTATGATAAGGAGAGGACTCCGTTCGAGTTTTCACCGGACGACACTATGTTATACAAAGGCAGGTTGTGTGTACCGGATATTGCAGGCCTTCGGCAGCAGGTTATGAGCGAGGCACATTATGCTCGCTACTCGGTCCATCCTGGGTCTACGAAGATGTACCATGATCTCCGATGCTTATACTGGTGGGACGGTATGAAGCGGGATGTTGCAGAGTTCGTCGCCCAGTGCCCTAATTGTCAGCAGGTCAAGATTGAGCATCAGAAGCCGGGTGGACTGTTGCAGGAGATGGAAATCCCGACTTGGAAGTGGGAGGTTATTAATATGGGCTTCATTACAGGATTGCCTCGCACTCCACGGAAGTATGATTCCATCTGGGTCGTCGTTGATAGGCTGACGAAATCAGCCCATTTTCTTCCCGTCAGGACTACTTATTCCGCCGAGGATTATGCCAGGCTCTATATTAAGGAGATTGTAAAGCTGCACGGAGTTCCTATATCTATTATTTCTAACAGAGGCGCCCAGTTTACGACGCATTTCTGGAGATCTTTTCAGGAGGGACTAGGGACTCAGGTGAGTCTGAGCACCGCATTTCATCCTCAGAGCGACGGGCAGGCCGAGTGCACTATACAGACGCTGGGGGATATGTTGCGGGCCTGCGTTATTGATTTCAGAGGCAGCTGGGATGATCACTTGCCATTGATTGAGTTTGCATATAATAGCAGTTACCATTCCAGCATCCAGATGGCTCCGTACGAGGCTCTATATGGCAGGAAATGCAGATCGTCGATTGGCTGGTTTGATATTGGCGAGTCAGAGTTGATTGGCCCAGATATGGTCCAGCAGGCCGTGGACAAGGTAAAACCTATTCGAGAGCGACTTGGCAGCCCAGAGTCGACAGAAGTCATACGCGGATAAACGGCGTCGACCGTTGGAGTTTCAGGTAGGCGATTGGGTATTTCTGAAGGTATCGCCTATGAAAGGCGTGATGCGGTTCGGCAGAAAGGGTAAGCTCAGTCCGCGTTATATTGGGCCTTATCAGATTGTTCGGAAGGTTGGAAATGTCGCCTATGAGTTAGATTTGCCATCTGATTTGGAAGCGGTACATCCGGTATTCCATGTCCCTATGCTTCGCAGATGCATTGGTGACCCTTCCAGAATTTTCCCTGCGGATGATATCCAGGTGTCGGAGCAGTTATCGTACGAGGAGCAGCCCGTGTCTATTTTGGATCGTCAGGTAAGGAGGCTCCGGAATAAAGATGTAGCCTCTGTTAAGGTTCTGTGGCGGAATGATAACAGGGAGGAAATGACCTGGGAGTCTGAGGAAGAAATGAAGAAGAAGTATCCTCATCTGTTCCCTATGGCCACAGGTAATCTCAAATCCCTGCTCAATTTTATTTCAATGCCAATCGTATGTGATATGTGTTGTTTGCAACCATGAACTCCCCCAAAGTATTTTCCAACCCTATAAGATTAATTTTACATTCGAGGACGAATGTTCTAAAGGGGGGGAGGATGTTATAACCCGTGTTTTCACACGTTTGGAAAGACTTGAATTATATTGGATTCTTGAGATATAAGGTCAATTTGATATTTTGTTGAACATAAGAGTTATGCACGAAAGAATAGAGTCATGAAGTGTGGGACAAGACTAATGGTAATTTTGGAATTTTGGAAATTTGTTCCGGGAATTACAAAATACGATCCACAAATTATTGGGCTTGTAAAATAAGAAGCAAATTTAAGGCCCAATGCATTGTAGTGGCCGGCCATGGTGGCCCAAGACCAAAACTTTGTATTAAATTTTCATAAGATTAATTGGCATAATGGCCTTGATCCAAGCCCATTAAGTGGTCATGTGCTTGGTCATGTGACCAAGTCATTATAAGATATACATTAGAAGGTTCAAGACTTAGAAGCAAGATCAAAAAAATCAAGAACAACACAAAGAAAAAAAAAAGGCTCTCGGGTTTGGCCATGGAAAAATAGCTATCCAAAATCTTGTTCCAAAAATTTTTCTTTTGTGATTTTCCTACTAAGTTAAGGTTCCTTTGTAACTTGGTATAGTTGGTTTGGAGTGGGGAGCATCCAATTCACCAAAGTGATCATATATCCAAGTGAAGAAAACTTGAAGAAAAGGTAAGAATTTCTACCTTTTATTTGTGTTATGAAGTTTTGATTGTGTTGTAGTTTATGGAAATGTGTTGATTGTATGAAGAAATGGAAGTTTGCAATGTGGGTTTGGTATATGACTTGTAGCCGTGTGTATATGCATGTTGTATAGCCAAAAATGTATAGAATTCATGTTGTATTCTAGTTGTGAATGTGATGGAATTTATGTTGAGAATGAAAGTGGAATAAATTTGATTGAATGGAGAAAAATAGCATATGGCCGTGTGGTGTATTTGACTTGGGAATGAAATGGATTAAGTTTGTTTAGAGTATTGGAGTGTTGTTGTAATGCTTGATATGTAAATGAAGTTAGAATGATATAAGTTTGTATTGAATTGGAATGTAGAAACTTATGTCGTTTTAGTATGATTTTCCGACGTTAAGGAAATGAAGTTGTTTGGTTGCTAATAGTAATGATCAGTGATGAATTTGGAAGTTGGAAACTTGTTATGAAGTTGTATGCCAAAGATTTGATGTTTTGCATAAGTTATGATTTTGGCGGAAGATTGTATATCATGTATATCGAGTGTATATCTTAAGGAAAACGATATGAAATGTTTCTAGAACTATATGGTGATGATCATGATGGTTGTTGAATATTAAATTATTGATCTTAGTTGAAAGTTGGGTTGAATTGAAGATTATGTCAACTTGTGAGAAAAATGACTAGTTGAAGGATATTTGTGTTTTTAATGTTCATTGTTGATATTGTTGTTGTCGTTTGGGTTGTTGTTGATGATTTATAGCCGAGTTGAATTCTCGGGGTGTCATATGTATAGGGGAAGTGCTGCCGAAATTTCGGTAGCCAAATATGCTTAAAGTTGAAATAATGGCATTAATAATTCACAATTGGTAAACTTGACCAATTGTAGTTTTTCGACGAAACGGGAAGTGAGATTGGAAAGGCTTAAGGAGCGTGAAAGGTATGTAAAGCAAACCCAATTCTTCCCTTGGCATGCCCTTAGTGTATTAGGGTCGGATCCGGGCCTTGAAGGACCTCTTGGCCCTCGGAATCCGCAAGACAAAATTTTAGTTTTTCCTTCAGTAGAATTGAACCATTTTGATACGCTTTTTCTGAAATTATGCAATTGTGCTCTAAATTACTCAGAAAGTCATAGAATGTCTGTATAACCTTCGTAGATGATATTATATGTTTAGAGGGCACAATTTGAGCCCGCCGCCTTATTTGTTCTGAGGCGGGCCCACTATTTACGGTTTTGCCCCTAATGTGTTAAAGTTTCCTTTTTAAGCGATTTTTGAAAGAAATGTTTTAATTACCCTACTAATCGCTTAACGAATATTATTTTAAATATTCTGTTAAATATTATAAATTATTTTGACACTCGGAATGACTTCAGTAAAGTTATATTTCTGTCAATTATTATGATATCCGAATTGTATTAATTCTGACTCCGTCCGACTCCATTTGATTTGTTTGTCTTTGCTACGCCTCATCGAGTCTTTGAAAATACTTATGATATTTTTAAATTGCATTAGTCTCTCACTACTCCATTCGTGGATGTCCTAATGTTTCCCACACTGAGCCCGGGCCAGGATATGTTGTCAAGCGTGATTCTCTGCATTGTTCGCCGCGCCCCGAGGTGAGGGGGCAGGTATACGCGTACATGGGTCTGTGGAGTATGATGTGCCATGTCCGCCTATTCTGATCTGATCTGTTATGTTATGGCCATTTTGATATGACATAATATGATACGGGGCCACGCCCCTTTTTCTGATTCCTCTGTATAGTGGCACCAGCGTCGGGAGGGTGACCACGTTCTGTCTGCCGAGTCCCGTGGCAGGGATCGGATATGATATGACATATGTTTCTGTACACATTCTGTCTGATTTGGAAATATGCATTTGACACTCTGGATTTTGTACCCATTTTCTGTAATCATTATGATTTGACTTCTGTGATTCCGCTTTACATATTCAGTACATATTTCGTACTGACCCCCTTTCTTCGGGGGCTGCGTTTTCATGCCGCGCAGGTACGGACGACAGGTTTGCTGATCCGCACGTTTAGGATCCCATTTCTGCTATTTTGGGGCGCTCTCTTCTACAGAGCCCATCTTTTGGTACAGTCTGTCACTGCTATCTGGATATGTACATTATTCTGGGTATGACGGGGCCCTGTCCCGTCTTATGATTATGATATGTTCTGTAGAGGTCTGTGGATACATCTGTGTGGGTTCTGTACATATGTTTGGGATGTTTTTTTTTATGATAGCCTTATCGGCTCCTGTGTGACAAATCTGCTCTTCTGCTAAATTCTGTAGCATCCACCAATGTTATTATTATATTATTATTCTGATAATATGCTAATTTGGGTATCGGGTACGTATAGGTGCCCAGCTAGGGTACTGGTCGCGGCCCACGGGGTTGGGTCGTGACAGGAACTCTGAGATTCACCTATACAATCATTTTGAAATATCCTACATCCTCACATATATATGGATATGATTACTATCAGCTAACCCACAAAGTACGTCCAAATGTTGTTTAAGCCTATCCTAATTCTAGGACTGTAATGTACTCCCTGTCTCTTTACCGAGCTAATCCACCTCGTCTTACGCGTCCTCTTAAGGTTTCCAGCCATCCCATATACTCTAGTTTTTCCTTAGGCTGCCCTAGCGTTTCATTTGTCTCTTATGTCTCGATTCATAAAATTTCTTGTCAACTTCCCAGGGGGTCACCCATCATGAAATTGCTCCCACCTGAGCACGTTTAACCCAAAAACTTCACTGAAATTCGGTGTCTTAATGCTGATATTTTTGCGTCCGCTCCCTCACATGACCTTTATTACATGTTCTGGAGCAAGTCAAAGTCTTACAGATTCCGGGACATTTTCGTAACACGTCATTTCTTGTGTAATTACTATTTTGCCCTTTTTGATTTCCAACGCTCACCTTATGGCTAACTCCTATCCTGGACTTCCAGATTCTCGATGGGAGCGACCTCACCTTCGTCGCCACGCCCAAATCCATAACCTTTCTGAAACAACGCATCTCACTTATTACCTGTTTACAGTATCTTCTGTCCCCATCTCTTCCTGTTAGGCGTATCTATTCTGACAGACCTCCTGTTCCATTCTTACTTTTCAAAATCTGTATGCGGCCAATGTCATCAATGCCTCATAAAGCGTACGACTACATGGCACATCTCCGCCATCCAGTACTTCCAGTTCAGGTAACAGAACAATTATGTCAGGACTTACCTCTATAAGCTTCCACAGCCTCGCTCGCTTTCTTTCGTTGTACGTATAGCTCGTATGGGGAAATCTTATTCCTTATGACTTGGCTCTATCGCACGATCTAAGACTGAAAGAAGGTCAACAATTCCTAAATGCCCCGCAGCCTCCTGTTTATAAATGTGGCCGGCTTCACACTCATAAACAGGACTCTACTGGACACGACTTTGCAGACAACCCCTTAGAACGACCTGCTCTGATACCACTTTGTCACACCCCGACTTTACTAGGGTGTGATGGGCACCCGACCCCATATCTGGAGCCGAGCGAACCCGCTGACTCTTATTACATAGATAAACTCTCGTATCAATTAAGAAATAAATACATAGTAAACTCTCAATTTTTTTTTTTTTGGAAAGTATATCATCATATGGAACGCGAGACATGAAACGTAATAACATTTTGAGTGGTGAAGCCGTCTACCAAGCTGACACTCTATACTCATGACTCTGTCTGCAAAGCCTCTAGCATTGAACAAGGACATCGTAGCATAGTACGCTGACTCGGCTACACTCCAGGGCCAAGTGGAGCTCGCCAACTTCGCTGGAACACCTTCTATAATGACTTCGACTCATCTGGGTGTACCTGCGAGGCATGAAACGCAGCCCCCGAAGAAGAGGGGTCAGTACGAGCAATGTACTGAGTATGTAAGGCATGAACGACAACACAATGAGAGGTACCAGTGGGGATAATCAGAAAGGAATCATATGGCATCTCATAGAGTACATATCATGTCATATCATATCGTGTTATATCATATCATATCATGTCATATCATATCATAGCATGTCATATCATATCATAGGGAGACATATAGCATATCATATGCTGACTGAGATACCTGTACATGTGAATGCCACTTAGTGCGGAAACCATGCATGCTTATTTAGTCATATCATATCATTGCGCCGAACAAGTCGGCTCGCCCACATTGCGCCGAAATATGTCGGCTCGCCCATATATCCCGCGTCCGGGATGATAATGCCAGCTGACCAGGTAGGGATGAAACATGTTTCCCTTCCCCATGTCTCCATATACATGTATCCCTTCCCTCCTCCCATTTACATATATAGCATGCATGAGAGCCCAAGGAAAGTCATGTGTCTATCGGAGTGACGTAAGGTCGGTAACCTCCAATTGTATTATGGAATCATCTTGGTCGTCATGTCTCGCCTTGAAGGAACAATTATAAGGAGAGATTATCAATGAAGAATATCATCACGGGGAAACATGAAACAGGATTATAGCATTTTATTTCATATACTTTGAAACCTTCAAATAGTCATTATCCAAAATAGCTTAACATTTCATATCGTCGTAGTCATGGTAAGAACATATCCTTGACATACTCGTCATAGACACTTTATCTTGTCTGGCATCATTATTATCGCCATAGTATCGTAGTCGTTGTTTTAATCATAAAAACTTTCAAAATCGTAAAGCTTGGATTTTGGAGAAAAATGAATATTTTGGAAAACATTTATAACTTTTAGAAAGGAAATCATGTTTTGAATTCATAACTTCTAGCTTTTGAAAACAAGGACGTTATGGGAGCATTTATAAGACTATATCATATGATTCATGCCATAGAAAGAAAGGGCTTAGCCTTACATACCTGCGCCGCGCCTTACTAGCTACGCTTATCGTCCAACTTGTTAATCTACATTCATAGGAGTTCACATATTCGTTAGATCCTTTGTCATATACTTGCCTTAACCTTTCAAACACATTCATTTATATTCTGCCGAAATTTCGGCAGTATCTCCCCTGTAAATACACCACCCCGAGATTCTAACTCGGCCAAATATAACAACAACAATCCGAGAATGGAACTCGGCCAAACCAACAACAATATTAGCAATTCATTCTAGCAACATCCCATCATTCAATTTAATTCAATTCAATTTAATTCACGTAATCTTTCCACGACTTAATCAACATATTACTTTGCCCGAAACACTCCAATTCAACAAAAACCGTTTATGTCATCATCATTCATGTATGCTAACTTCAACAACAACCTTCATTCCTCATCACATAATCCATAACGACGACAACTAGAATGTCAAATAACATCGATTTACCTTAACTTACCAAAACGCCTATTATTTGACCATAACCACTTCTTACATATTTTCATGCATTTTCATCCATCTTTTATATATATTACAACAACAAACAACATACTACATATAATTAATTTAATCCTCTCACACAACACAACACATGTACACGGCCAACACTACCCCATACGGCTACCATTCCAACGTATTATATTCATGGTTTTTCATTCATTTTACGTTATGGATTTCACCACACAACAATTAAACTACCAAAATAAAATCAATTCATTACTTCTACACCACCACTACTACATTCGGCCATACCACCAACATTACAATTTCATAGATTTCATTCATTTCCACACTCGACAACATATACAACAATCAAATAACATCAAATAAAATTTGTTCATCATGCTTGCACCAAAGGAACATGCACACGGCCATATCATCCAACACACAACCTTTCATGGTTTTCATCCATTTTCATTCACCATAACACGTCCAAAACATCCATAAACATGTAAAGGAGGATTGAATCTTACCTTTTTCCATTCATCTTCACTCTCGGCTAGGCTTGGAGAATCGCAATATCGAACGGTCTCCACGTCGACGAGGGCCTCTTAATTAGTATGAAAGCATGAAGAAAGAAATTTTCTATGACCAAATTGATGGGGCTGGTTCGGCCAGCCCCCCCTAGCCGTTTGCCTCTTTTTTTTTTTCTTCATGTTTCTTGAAATTTCTAAAGTGGAAGAATGATTTCTTTTTTGTCTTGAATTGAGAGAGGGACTTATCTATTCTATATATATATATATATATATATATATATATATATATATATATATATATATATATATATATATATATATATATATATATATATTATGAGCATGTGAAGAGCACATGCTTTCTTTCTAGAGGATTCTCCTCTTTTCTTGATTTTTCTCATTTGGTCAAGGAAGACCAAATATCTTCCTTTTTACACTTTAGTCCATCCATATTTACACTTTGCCCCCTTCATTTATGAAATGGCCACTTGCTCCTTTCTTTATTTCCTAGAGAATTCCTCCATTTTTCTTGAATACTTGTGAAATTACCATTTTACCCTTATATTTCCATGATATTACCATAGGTCATTTTGCGAATTTTTTTCTTTTTACCCGTGGCCTTTCCCAATATTTCCATACTACCGACGTACACAAATAATATTCTTAACAACTCGTACATCAAACAACTCTTGAAAATGATCTTGTCCTTAACTTGCCACGTCTTTCTCGAATCATCTGAATGTACGTAATACGGGATATAACATCTGTTGACCCGAAGCAACCGGTGGAGGAATTGGAGCTGGAGCTCCCCCTTGCTCTTCCGTATTAGGAGGGGTAGAAGAAGTGTTAGACAAGGCCTCATTATGTGATTCGCCTTCTTCTATATTCATCAGAGGCTCTCTTTCTACCCGGCTCTTTGCCGTAGTCTTGCCCTTCTGGGCAGCTGTAGCCTTTCCCTTTGGCGGCATTCTGAAATCATAACACACTATTAGGGAGGATTAAATCTTGTACACGGCTCTATCGCACGATCTCATGAGAAGAAAGATGGTCATTTTTCCTAAATTCCCTGTAGCCCCTTGTTTACTGATGTGGCGCACAACACACCATAAACAAGACTCTACTAGACACGGCTCGTAGACACATCCTAGGACTGAACCACTCTGATACCACTTTTGTCACGACCCAGCTAGGGGCCGCGACGGGTACCCGGGGCTAACCGCCAAGCACCGCTCGTTCTGCTACTCATCATGCTCATTAACTACTCTTTTATCGATTTTATATTCAATCATAAGAAAATCATGTTTCATTTGTAAACATAAATAGTTTCATATACATAAGCCCTTTTGGATATCAAAATAATAAATAAATAATTATACCATATTGACCCTGTCAGACCACATTACCCACACTGTGTATCTACGAGCCTCTACTGAAGTACAAAACGCATAGACGGGATAGGACCCCGTCGAGCCAAATATATACAAAAATACACAAAAGAATAGTCAAGCACCTCTGGAACAAGGAGTGCTTTCAATCAGCTAACAACTCCTACAAGTCTGGCTCAATCTCGCCTCCTTGTCTACCTGTGGGCATGAACACAGCGTCTAAAGAAAACGGACGTCAGTATGAATATTGTACTGAGTATGTAAGGCAAGAATGAAACAAATATAATGGGAGGGTCATGAGCTATAAGAGAAAGATATAACCTGCAAGAGTGTTGTAAGCAAATACATCTCGTACATATATCATATTTTACATAATCATGGTACATATGTCATCACATCACATATCTCATCACATCATATATCTCGTCACATCACGTATCTCGACACATCACATATCACATCGTTATCCCGCGTCCGGGTAACCATCATATGCCGCCCACTAGTGGTGATCATGCCTGGCCCTCTAGGCTCGGTGTAACATCGCAGCCCGCCTTAGCGGTGACATGCCCGACAATCTAGGCACGGTGGAACCATATGCAGCCCGCCTTAGCGGTGACATGGCCGGCCATTCTGGCGCGGTGGAACTTTATCATCACATAATCAATCATTACCCATCACTATTGCACATTTCATGAACGTATCAAAATCTTATCATAACTTGGCATTTTCATACATAACATAGGCATATTATAATCTAGCATTGTTGATCATCTTATAAGCATACCTTGGCTTTACATCATTACACATTTAGCATTAGGAGCTTATATTAGACTTTAAGGACAACCATAGCTATGTCGGGGTGACGTAAGGTCGTAAACCCCCGATTATATTATGAACATCTAGGAGTGTCTTGCCTCACCTCGAATGAACTAGTGCATAAGGTGAGTGTTAAAAATAATGACATCATCAGCGTTATGGGATCATCATATCATAAACTGTCGAATCTCTATACTTTAACTCATTATCATCTTCATCATACTCGTATGTAATTTAGTATATTTAAGGACTCGTAAGTTCCATGATATAGGAGGATCACGGAAAGCTTGAAAGATTCATGCCTTTGAAAAAAGGGATAAGCCTTACATACCTTTGACGTTTAACTAAGCTATCGCTTGCATGTTCCCCTTTAATGCACACGTTCTACCTTCAAGAGAATTTATATTGTCATTAGCTAAGAAATCATAAGGACGGGCTTTCTAAAGCTCGGGAAAATTGGGCAGAACTTCCTTTATTTATACTACTATCCCCATATTTTATATCAACTCCCAACACTCGCAACAACATTCACAATATTGCAATAAACAATCATCATTTATATACAGTGACCATAATCCACCATTTCTCTTCCTTTTCCCCACCTAAATATAATTTATAACGTATTCCTAATCATAACACCCCAACATTTATGATTCAATCCAACTACCATCCAAACATGACACTATTTACTCATTAATGACCCATTTCTTATGTCTTTCTACAATTCAAGTATCTTAACCTTACATTACCTTAAACAACATGGTTTAGTCATGAAACTTACCTTAGTTGATGGTTGAACAAGTCTTGAGTGGAGTCTCTCCTCTAGCAACCCAAACCCTACTTAACCTCCCTTGGGTTTCTTGATTTGGATGACCTTTACTTGGGTTTCATACACTTTGTTTCATGGATTTAGTGTTGTTGATCTTGGTTTTCCTTTGATTCTCTTGTGGAGGATTATTAGAGAGTATTCTAGATGTTTCTTGAAGTGTGGAGTGAGAATGAAATGAATTGGAATGAAAAAGGGTCCCTTATACTTAAACTAAAAATCTGGCCGACCATGTTATACAGACCAACATACGGTCCGTACTATTTATACGAACCGTATGTGTGGCCGTATGTTTGGTCTAGTAGCTGCTGCCCTCCTTGGATAATTATACAGTCCAACATATGGCTGGTACAATTTATACGGTCCGTAGGTTGGGCCGTATAATGCCCAGTGGTTCCGTTTTCGTTCTCGTCGACTCATTTGATCTCCGATCCTTATGGAACCTTCTTGGCACTTGTTTAATATCTCAATATCAATCTTAGGGGCGTTATCACTCTTCTCTGAGACATCATTATGCCATCATATACTTGTTGCTCAAAATTCTTATCCGATACACAACATATGATTTGCTTTCCTTGGCAACTTTCTTCCCTTGCATTATATGCCTTTGAAATCTCGTTGAGGGTCATCAAATACTATTTCTTACTCATCAAAACATCGCATACGCTATGTCCTTTGTTAGCCTATTCACTGTACATATACAGGGGGGTTTTCCATGGTGTAACATGCTTTACATACTCAGTACATTACTCGTACTGACGTCCTTTTGTTTGTGGACGCTGCGTCATGCCCGCAGGTGGCCAGGGAGATAGGCTTGATCCATAGCTTCCTTATTCAGGGACTACATAGAGGAGATCTATTTCATCCGGAGCTACAACTTTTGGTATTATTCTTTTGTGTACATACATGGGCACGGCGGGGTCCTATCCCGCCTATATGATGTTACCTACTCTTCTTAGAGGCTCTTAGACAGTTTTATATGGTCAGATGTATTGAAGAGTTGTCGGTTTATTTTTTGTATATTATTTTGATAGCCTCGTCGGCTTTTGTACATTGATATGGGTATAGTTGTTAATGATGTTATGAATGTATCGTTTCCCAATAAGATTAGCATGAATGACGGATAGAAATTATGATTAAGCTAAGTGGCCCACCTAGATGTAAATATGGATGTACGACAAGAGGTGCTCGGGTGGGTTAGCACCGTTTGCCCATCATGGCCCTCTGGTTGGGTCGTGAAATTTATTTATTCTTACCAACCCTAATTATTTTCCCAAATGAATCAAGGTTTATGGCTTTAATCAATATTTGCAACCATTAATTAAGAATGAAGAATGAAGAAAAATTAAACCCTAATAATCCATTATGTGTATATCAATTACAAACCCAATCACAAGAAACTCATCAATTGGGTTCACAACCCTAGTAAGGGAATTTAGCTACTCATAGAAGAAAAAGAACAATAAGAAATAATTGAGATCATAATGCTTACAATTGATTGCTTGGAATTGAAGAGAAATTAATTGCAATTGTTTATAATCCCCAAAGGACTTGCAAAACTATGAATAATTAGTGCTAAGGAAAATAAAATTGAGTTCTGCCATAATGTACTTTACAAGAAACCTAAATAAGGTATTTATAAGAGTCAAAGTCATGCAATATAAGACTGACAAAATTTCCCTCGACGGTCCAATGTATGGACCGTACATTTTATACGGTCCGTAGAATCAGTGAACAGTTCTCCGTAGAATCTTCCCCAGTTGTCAGATATACGCTCCACTTTTACGGACCGTAAATATTATACGGTCCGTATAACCTGTCCGTAAAATCCTCTGCTCTTTAAGACTTCTCTGGAACCAATCTACGGTAGGAGTTACGGACAGTAAATAATATACGGTCCGTACTTCTGCCTGGACTTCCTCTTCAGGTCTGAGGCCTTACTGTTAAGCATCTACAATGGCTTTTATGGACCGTGCATATTCTACGGTCTGTATGTTCCTCCGTATAAATCAGGCTTCAGTTATTTTTCTTTCTTTGAACATCTTTTCACTCCATTCCCATGACTTGCTCTTGAAATACGTTAAACATCTGCAACATGTCACAAACACATCAAAAAGACCAAAACTTGCTAAAAAAATAAGTAAAACTTATAGCCAAGCAAGTCACACAACACAATGACTCAATCTACCACTTAGATATCGCAGAGTACTAATGTCTACATTGGTTTTGACTCTGAACTCCTGGAATGCACGTTTTTCTTCCAAAGACCACCCCATTTTTCTATTTTTAAACCATATGCACAACCCAAGAACGTTATGACTAACAATGAAGCTTCAATGCATGACATTACATTATCGAATATATTATAATGCACGCAAATGCTACTTTAGGCGATCATTTTATTTTTCTCAGTTATCATCCTTATGCCCTCACATAGACAAAAGAATGTCCCAACACACATATATACAACAAGAATGGGACGAAGACGAAAGAGAAGAGAAAAACACTCATACTCACAAAGAAATTCATATCTACATATGCAAATACCATAGGCTTGCCCTTATTTTCTATGTTTTCATCCTAGGCTCGTTCGGTTGTGATCACATTAGGACTTGTTTTGTCTTGTAATGTAGGCTTAGGGATGGGTAGGATACCTTTTGGATATTAGTGACTCACCCTCCTTGAACACTACAACATCTCTTCACATTAATTCGCCTCTTTTCTTTCCAACCCCTTTATTTTCTTTCAAGTTTTCGACTTCGATGTGGTTTTATTCCTAACCAACTTACAATTCTTTTTGTGTTACATTTTTCTGATTTTTCTATTCTTTTTATTTTATTTTTATTTTTTATATATAAGCAACTACCACATCGAATATCCACTAGAAAACTCCACCACCCCCAAACTTATGTTTTTAACATCTACTCCACATTTAATTCACCCCTAACTTAGGCATTTTGCCTCATTTATCTAGTAGCATCAATGAGGGAACGGGTGTGAAGATGGATTAATTGCACAACGGGTAAGGTTTCATAATTGACTAGCCAAGAAAAAGGTCAAAAAGGGAAACTAGGGATATTTTCAATTTTTGGTAAGGCTTATTTAGGCAAAGTGACTATTTACATAAAGAAAGCCTAAGATCATCTCACAACCAAACTAACTTTTGGATTTCAAACATGACCAACCGGGCAAGTCCTGGATTATACATGCATAAAAGGAACCAAACTAGAAACTCACACACACATTGGCATAAGGACAATTACTTTTACACTTGTGCCCTCCTAAGTAGTCATTCATCACACACAGTACCCCAACAATTGTAATGTCATATAAAGAATGAATCATGTCAACCAATAACTATTCTAAGTATGCATTTTTGAAATCTTTGAGGGGTACAACATTTCCAAAAAACCATAACAACACGCTATCATTTACAGAGTAACACCAAATAATTCAAAACTACTCTACTCAACCTAAGCAACATCCTAAAATGCCAGTTTCAACAAAATAAAACCCCCCTCGGGAAAATAACTCTGGCAAAGAAAAGCCGAGAGGGTTCCTAAACACATATTGTTACGCCCCAGAAAATTTCATGTTACTAAGGCTGCAGACGGCTTAATGTGAGCTCAAGGAGGAATAAATATTACAATTACAAAGGATAAAATTCTACTGTATTAGCATGAGGATAGCATGAGTATGATATTTGGAATTCGTACAATACGATTGGAATGATACGTTAAAAGATATATAGCCCTCGTAATCGTAAGCTGAGGTGGGGTCCACATGTCGAGATTTTATAAAGGACATATGACAAGTTATATGGATGATATATGTGAAGTGAAACACAAATCAAGAAGGACCCTTGAGCCAAATCAAAGTGGAAGCCCTCCAAAAGGATGTTTTTAAGTTACGTTTTCGGGTGATCTGACTTCGGGAGGCCATAACCCCATCATTATTTGGGAATTTGGGAAAACCCTTAAAATGAAAGTTGTAGATAATTGAAATACATTTCCAACCATAGGTCGTGGGCCTGCATGTGACTTAGGGATAAAAAGTTATGGACGTTTTAAGACAGAAAGGTCAAGCTGGGCAGTGGGCTCGGCCCAACCCGATTCCAAGTCGGGTCAGGCCCACTTCCCTTGCTATTTAAGGAAAATTTTCAGCCTTATCTGCCTCATTTTCATACCAAAGGTTCAGAATATTTTAGATAGAGAGAGAGAGGAGAGTTAGAGAGAGAAAGTGGAGAATCGATCAAGTTCGAGGCCCCGAATCCCGAGGCCCGTGAAGGATAAAGTGTAGTACAAGTTGTTGCCGTCGTTTTAATCTAAACTTTGAACTTGGGGGATGTTGGTTTCGTGGTGGCTGCTCATATAAGGTATGTTTAAGATGTTCTTACCATGATCATTGATAGATTTGACGGGTTAGAATAGAGGAAATGACGTTGAAAGTTCGGTTATAATTTTTGGATATCAAATGACATGGGGGCTATTTTGGTATGATTAAATGGATAGAATTAGCTGGATATTTTTATGAAATGATTGTTGATATGTTGTTGATAAGTTGCTGTTCTTGAATTTGGGAGAATAAAGTGTATGAAGATATCATATACGAGGAGTATACTGGGTTGTTTTGGTGTATATCTTTGGGAGTTGATGCTTTGACTTTAAGGAGACTTATATGAGATGGTTGTTGTTGTTGTTGGTTGCTGATTGTGTTGTTAAATTGAATTGGAATTAGAGGGAAGCGAAGATTACAGGGAAAATGCTGCCGAATTTACGGAAGTTAATTACGAGCTTAGAGAAGTATATGAACCTTTTTCAAGTTGTTTACGGGGTTTCCTTTACCTTGATTGTGGATTGGCCAGTGTTTGGAAGCATAAGTTAAGCTAATCACGTAAGCGACAAGGTATGTAAGGCAAACCTTTCTTCCTTTGGCATGATTCTTGCTATTATTCATTCTATATGTACTTCATATGATTCCATTCTTAGACGAATAAGGTCTAAATGTTTCTTGTGATGGCTTATTGATATTGTACTCCAATTCCGTTCTGAAAGGAACACCCATAAGGTGCCAAGTTGAGTTGTGCATATGGTTTTACTAATGATTTCGAGGAAATGAGTTTTATACTAAAGGAAACATAAAGTTTGATTTTCAAAACCATTCCGAAGGGGGTGCGAGATTTTACTACTTCATTTCGTTTACGATTTATGTCTACATTCCATAGTATCATCCCTTTGTACTGATATGATCACTTATTCTTTGGGTAGGGCAATAAGATGAAATTGAGTAGAATATAAGTAGTAAGAATTTGATAGCAATTCTACCTTCAAACTTGAAAGTAAGTCCTCCTAAGTCTAGTGAGATACAAATTTGATAACTTCTTATGAAAGTCTAAGGCTAATAACTGGATTGTGATGACTTGATTAGTGACTTATGATATAAATTGAAATTGATATTTGTGTATTGAGTTTGAGTTGATATTAAGCCGGAAGCGGCTGCCCGAAGGGGCCATCATTATTAAGCCGGAAGCGGCTGCCTGAAGGGTCCATCATTACTATGCCGGAAGCGGCCGTCTGAAGGGACTATTCTATTAAGATATCGGAAGCGGCATAAGTGTTGGATTACATTATTTACTTAAAGATTGTTTTGAGACTTCGTGTGCACATTTATGTTTCTTCCAGCGAAGGCTGAAGGTATTGAGTTAGGTTGCGATTTCTTCTTTCCTAAGTAAAATTATGACTATGACTTGTTACCACTTTACATACTTAGTACATTGTCCGTATTGACGTCCTTTTGCCTGGGGACGCTGCGTTCATGCCCGCAGCCCCAGATTGTTTGGCAGGTTAAGTGTATAGCTAGGATGCTTGGACGTCAGCTGGGATTGGCAAGTTCCACCACATTCTGGAGCTGTGCTGAGTCATGTCTAGATATGCGTGATTTTGGGTATGTCAGGGCCCTGTCCTGGCTCATAATGTTCAGTTCACTTCTTAGAGACTTCTGCAGACAGTGTCCTGTGGTATGTTTGTCGAGATGTCGACAAAGTAATGTAAGTTGAGTCATTTGTGGAATTTAAAAGAGTATGTATTTTAGATGATTTCAAGTGGTTTAAAGTACTTATTTGATTGAAATTTTTCATAATTGTTATAAAGATATGATTTTTATTTGGAAAAGTTTCATGTTTTTAAAAGTTTTTGAAATGACAGGTTTTGATAGAGCGAATGGCTAAGGGTTCGCTCGACTCTAATGAGAGTCGGGTGCCCGTTATGCCCTACCATTGCTAGGGTGTGACACATATTTACACTACAATACTATCAAATAGTCCCACCCCCAACTAAAGAATCATGCACTGCCCTCAGTGCATCAACGTAAGCATAGACAAGACAAGGGATAGGACTACCTGAGGCACTTGACTGTGCGATGCTCCTCTTGTTGTGCCCCCACCGCATCAGTATCGGTGGGTGCTTGGTCAATTTTGCTGCTGGGAGGCTTGGTCTGAATCTGCGAAAGTGGGTCCGCTGGTGGAATAGACGTCCCATCCTCCTCTGGTACCTTAATGCTAGGTACTGTCTGCTCAACAGGGGGATCCAAACTACTCGATGCCCCTGTACAGTGGAAATCAACCATAGATAGCTGCGTGGCATGCCTCAGCTGGCACTCTTCTAACTCCACTGGGTCGACCCCTTCACCATCTTCTTCTAATCTCGGCCTCTTGCCTCTATCTTAGGATGGGGACTCCTACCTTGAATGTCGCACCACTGGCACCAAAGATGCCAAATCAATCAGCATTGCTGATTGAGGGGGATTTTCAAACATTCCCTACTCCTTTACCTGAAGCGCAAAGACGTCGTCCTCCAGATGAGTAGTATCTTTCTTCACTGATTTCATGTCTGCTGATGACGATCCCTTCTCCAACTCAAGTACTCGCCTCTCAATACCATCAATTCTGGAGTGAATTTGATAGTGTGACTATGTAAGGGACTCCTTTACCAGCTCCATCTCCTTCCGAACTGTCTGTGCCATAACTTCCTCCAACTTCCCTAATAGGCTAGTGATCTGTCGATCAGCTTTGTCCGCCTTTACATATTAGTCATGGAAATTCTGTCTATTAAATGGGATAATTACACCTCCAGGAAGTGTTGTAGATGTGGAGGTGACTCTGGTAGCAGGTGGGGCAGTCGTGGGGACCGGCTCAGTAGCAACCCCAGGGGCTGCGAATGAGGTGGGGCCTGACGATGACTCTGGAACCGCTGTAGGAGATGGTACTGTTGTGGCGGCGGTCTCAAGACCCTCTGGGGTCTTATCTAATGTCATGCTCTCATCCTCATTCTGGTCAGACTTATATCGCACAAATTTTGGGGTTCCGCCTCGAGCTGCTGCTAACTTATTCTTAACCTTTTTATCTTGGCTCTTTACCAAACTGTAGATGTGTTTTGCCTCAAACATATGGTCCCAGGATGGAAACTTCTGGATGTCAGCCTTAAGGCAAAGGGTCGTAATCAAGCATGGGAAGACCAACGAAAGGCCCGGCTGAGTTACTCGCATTCGAACATCATGGGCTATCAATTTCCCTATATCAATTGCATACTGGGACATGACGGAAGCCACTAGAATCGCCTGGCTTATAGTGAACTGATTATCTATCTGAGTTGGTTGTAGTCTATGCATTAGGACACTTCATCAGAATTGTGCCTCCATTGAAAGATCTTTCTTTTTTATCGGTGCACTAGACTTGGTGCGCTAAACTGGATTCCCTCTAGAAATCACCAAGGCCACCCACGGTACTTCTCTCATCATATCAGTCATGTTCCCTACCAATCTATAGTCTAACTCATCAGTGTTTTTCGGCGGTTCATAATTGTCCCCGAAATAGAATCGGTTGATGGCCTTGCTAGAGAAATCAATCCTTACACCTCTAATAGTCACCTTACACCTACCAATCTATAGTCTAAGGTGTAGAACTCTCTCACAATTAATGGTACATATATGCCGAGTGGCTGGCTAAGGAATCCCCATCCATGGTGATAATTGATAGCTTATATGTTTGGGAAATGTTCCAACCCTTCAAAACTTATCCGCCTCTCCTCATAGATGTTCCGGCGGAAACGCTGTCCTCCTTCCTTTGGCTCTAGCCCTTTGTCATATATTTCTTTCGAGCATTGGACCGAGAACCTAACAGCATGTTCATACCTCCCCTTCATTCTGTTGTCATTTAGGCTTGCCGCCTCTTCAGCATCAGACTCTTCTGGCGCATTAGTCGCCTCCTCTCGACTAGACAGGTTAGGGGAGCTTGATAAGTGCTTCCCATCACTGTTGGTCCCTTTATCAGACGGGGGATTTAACGGAGTTTGGGTTGCTCTTCACGGCCTCGTGTTTTATGTGACAGGATCCTGGTCTTCATCACTCACATAGTCCTGATCACGGAGCCTAATTATGACTTGGGTTCGGCCGTATGTTTTATACGGATCGTAGATTCTGGCGTAGATCATTAACAGAGAATTATTTTTTTCTTCTTCAATTTATGCTTCCATCTACGAACCGTATGTTTTAAAAATACCATAGATTTTGGCGTAGATCATCTCCAGTTTCTACCCTTTGCATCCTGCACCAAAACAAACATTACCCTATATGCTGCAATAGTGAAAAACAAAACATTCCACTTGGGTTGCCTCCCAAGAAGTGCTTGATTTAACGTCACGGCATGATGGTGGTAGCCATTCACTCCTTATCTGCATACACCAGATCATTGTTCATTCCGAGGTGCTTCAACCGGTATCGGTCAACAATTCTATCATCCGAAACCATCCTGTGATAGTGCTTCAACCTCTTCCCATTCACTTTAAATGTCCGAGTTCCATCTCCAGACTTTAACTCAATCGCTCCATGGGGTGAAACACCTACCACCTCAAACGGACCAGACCACCTTCATTTTAGCTTATCCGGTAGCAACTTCAACCGAGAGTTAAATAGCAAGACAGGATCACCCTTGTAGAACTCTCGCTTCAGGATTTTCTTGTCATGATATTGCTTCATCCTCTTTTTATATAGTGCTGCACTCTCATACGCCTAGTACCGAAACTCATCCATCTTATTTAGTTGAAACAACCTGAGCTTAGTCGCTTCTTCCCAATCCATATTCAATTTGTTCAAAGCCCACATAGCCTTGTGCTCAAGTTCAACCAGCAACTGCCAAGCTTTTCTGAAAACAAGCTTAAAGGGTGAAGTCCCAATAGGAGACTTGAAAGCAGTCTGGTATGCCCATAGAGCATCATCGACTTGCGGGCCCAATCTGTCCTATTTGCATTCACAGTTTTTGCTAGAATACTCTTGATCTCCCGATTGGTACTTCAATTTGCCCACTTGTCTGAGGATGATAAGGTGCTGCCACCCTATGTTTTACACCATATTTCTCCATAAATCCCGCGAAAGTTCTATTACAAAAGTGGGATCCACCATCGCTGATTATAGCCCTCGGAGTACCCAAGCGAGTAAATATGTTCTTCTTGAGGAACCCCATAACACTCTTAGCCTTGTTATTAGGTAAAGCCACCGCTTCTACTCATTTTGACATATAATCCACCCGAACTCACAAAGGGTCCCATAAAGTCAATCACCCAGACATCGAACACTTCTACCTCCATAAAAAAATTCATAGGCATCTCTTGCCTTCTGGCTATATTCCTTTGCCTCTGACATTGATCACAAGACCACACCAATAAGTTAGCATCATGAAAGATAGTCGGCCAGTAATAACCGCATTCAAGCACCTTAGCCGCAGTCCGGTTACAACTATGATGACCACCAACAGGAGAGTCATGGCACGCCTTTAGAATCGCCATCACTTCACTTTCAGGACGAATGATGTTGTCAGCGTATGTTTGGAACAAACAAGTCTCGTCCTAATAGTATTGCCGAGAATCCGGCAAGGACTTCTTCTTTTGGTAAGCTTTTATTTCTTCTAGAACTATGCCTTTTACCAAATAATTAGCAATGTCAGCATACCACGGTGCTACCTCCATCGACACAACCATCACCTTCTCATCTGGAAATGCATCATTTATATCTAGCTCATCAGAAGGTCTCCCAGCTTCCTCAAGCCGAGAGATATGGTCAGCAACCTTATTCTCGGTGCCCTTGCAATCCTTCACCTCAAAATCAAACTCTTGCAGCAATAGTACCCATCGGATCAATCTCGGCTTTGCTTCCTTCTTTAACATAAGCTATCTTAATGCTGCATAATCAGTGTATACTACGACTTTGGACCCAACCGAGTAGGCCCGAAACTTCTCAAAAGCAAACATATTTGAAAGCAGCTCTTGCTCCATTACTGTGTAATTCATCTGGGCAGCATTCAGTGTTCTTCTTGCATAATAGATCGGGTGCATAATTTTATTGTGCATCTGCCCAAACATAGCACCTATTGCGAAACTACTAGCATCACACATCATTTTAAAGGGCAAGGACCAGTCAGGAGCAACAATAATAGGAGCAGTAGTGAGACGCTCCTTTAACTCCTCAAATGCCATCCGACACTTATCATCAAACACAAACTTAATGTTACACCCCGCGTTTTCAGAGCAGGAGTATGACATTTACCTCACCGTAGTAAGGGAGTGTCGGAGACGTCCCATAATGTTTTGAAAAGCACAAGCCATGGAAAGTACGTAACAACGAAGAAAGAGGGTGAATTACGATCTCGTAAGTCGTAATCGGGAAAGAGTATTTTGAAACATGAGAACATGATCATTATTAGTATAATAAGTGATAAATATCATGTATGGAGAGTTTCGGAATATTTCGAGATCGAGCAAATTGAAGAAAATAAGTTCGATGAAAAATTTGAGAAATGCTGGAAGGATTTTTATCCAACTTTGGAGGGGTATATCTCCATGTATAGTTGGAGTTTTAAGGCGTTTCAAAAGCCTAAAATGTAGTTCGTCGAGTCTAGTTTATAATGTAACAAACCGCTCGTTGATAGGACCTCGGAGGAGAGAATTATAGACGTTACAAACTGAACTGTCGCGCAGAAACAGCACTGCTACAGTACCGCTACAGTACTGCAGCAGTATTGTAGCTACAGTACGCCGACCCAATTTAATATAAAAGGGGTAAAAACCCATTTTTCTTCATCAAAAACCCCTGAAAATTTCCAGAAAGTTCAGCCATCAAAGGGCTCTCAAATCTCATACAAAATCAAAGATTTTGAGCAAAATTTCAAGCTACAAGTACTAATCGAAGTCCGGGCAACGCATAGTCACAAATATAATTTCATTTTGCAGTTGGAGTGGCTTGGAAACAAGTAAATGTTGAAGATTTGGATACCTTCATGAAAAACAAGGTATGAATTTGTTCAATCTCTTTCTCTATCAATATGAATTAAGAAATAATGGCAAGAACAAGGTGATAGTTTGTTGTATTGATGTTGTTAATTTGTGGGTTGAGATTTGAAGAGAAATTGGACGAAATATACATATATCTATCTTGTAGGATGTTGGGGATGTTATTATTGATGTTGTTAGTACTAATTTCAACTTCTTTACGGAAATAAAGTTATTAAATAGTTGTATCACAAGTGGGTTGGTTGAGAAATTTGGAAAATAGTGTGTGGGTTGTTTTATGGCATATGTTGGTGTTGGAAATGATATTACGACTATTGGTATTGTTGAAGAATAATGACCAAGTTATATTTAGTGTTTTAGTTGTTGTGTTGTAGATTGCATATAGCAAGTAAAGACTTGATAAGTGTGGTAAAGTATTGGTAATTGGAAGATTATGTATATTGAAGAATAATGTTCTTGCATGGATAGTATGTAATGATATTGGTATGATGTCGTTGGAATATATACTATAAGGTTGTTATCGTGTTCATTGGATTCGGAAGGTTTTGAAGAAGGTAATAAATTGAAATCATGCATCTTGGATGAAATATGTGAATTGCTAGTGCGATTGTTGATTATGTTAATAGTTTGGTCGGGTTTGAATTCCTGGATTGTGTTGGTTGAGAATTTGGCTATGTTGAATGTTGAGGATGGTATATTTACAGAGGAAATGCTGCCGAAATTTTGGTAGCCAAGTGTCTCCTTAAGATTTCAACTCTAAGTATACTAATGAGAGTTTTGGTAAAAACGACCAATTTGCAGATTTTGACGAAATTGTGACGTGAATTTGGAATAGCAAAAGGAGCGGAAAGAGGTATGTAAGGCTTCACCCTTCTTTCTATGGCATGTCTTAGGTGTAATAAGTCGGGTACGAGCCTCGGGGATAACTCTGTTCCCCGGAATCCGCACCTAAAGTTTTCTCCTTTTTGTTCAATAGAATTGAATTAGAAAGTGTGCCAATTGTGGGAAAAAACCTCCTAAACCCTTAGCACTTGTGTAAATGGGACCCGATTACCCTAAGATCCTCACAAGTAACGCTATGACACGTAATATATGTAAATCGTATACGCTACCTCATCCGGCCCGAGGTGGGCCCGTTACTCTCGGATTTTCCTTATAGTCTTGCTTGACTTACTTGAAGTGAATCTAAAGGGAAACTTTAATCCCGATTTCGTTACCAAATGATAAGTACTATGACTCCTCTAACGAGGGTACTTCCATGACGATAATGATAACAATGATGTTAGATAAGAGGATATGCCTATGATACATCCTACCAGAACGACTCTATGACTAAGATGACTAAGCTAAGTATCTTATGTAAACATGAAAATGATAAACTAATTTTCGAATCCTATTTATATTCCCTAGCTATGACTTCACTTTCTAAAGACTTCCAAGCCTATGAACTGTCATCTATGACGCCCACGATTTCATTCTACGTTTACTTTAATACTATTCTCCGTTGACCATCTCACCTTAAAATATTCGTCCCTTCGAGGTGAGACAAGAGCGATCATGAGTATTCCATAATGTACTCGGAGGTCACCGACCTTACGTCACTCTGATGGCTACATGATTTTCCCTTGGGCTCCCTTGTGTGCTTATATGATGTATATTTATATAAAACATGTATATTTATATAAGATATGTATATATATATATATATATATATATATATATATATATATATATATATATATATAAAACATGTATATGTATATAAGATATATATAAGTATATAAAATATGTATATGTATATAAGATAAGTAAATGTATATAAGACATGTATATGTATACAAGCTATGTATATGAATACAAAAATATGTGTACGTATATAAGATGTGTATATGCATACAAAGTACATATATGCAAGCTATGTATATGAACCTGGGCTGGGGGGAAGGGATACATGGGGGAAATGGGAAGGGAAACATGTTTCATTGCTACCTGATCAGCTGGCTTATGATCCCGGACGCGGGGTGCCCAGACGCGGGATATATGGGTGAGCCGGTGTATATCGGCGCTATGTGGGTGTGCCGACATTGCTCGGCGCTATGATATGACCTACCATGTCACGACCAGACATGCTATGATAAGATATGCTATGGTAAGCTATACTATGACATGATATGCTATGATCTACCACGACAGGACATGATATGACAAGCTATGCTATGCTATGATACGCTATGACATGCTATGCTATGGTGAGACATGCTATGACACGCTATGCTATGACACGACACGCTATAACATGCTATGCTATGATATGATGAACTATGATATGATATACTATAGCCTGACATACTATGACACGATATATTATAACGCGATATGCTACGACAAGACAAGATAATATATGATACGATATGATAATACATGACATGGTATAAGTTCTATTTTCTATGTCCTATGACTCCATGACATTATTAATTATACACTATGTTATTGCTTGTGTTATCTTCCATGTCTTACATACTCGGTACACTATTCGTACTGACGTTCCTTCTTGTGGACGCTGCGTTTCATGCCGCGCAGGTCGGCAGACAGGTGGACTTGATCCTTAGGAGCTCTACCAGCGGTACTCTACAGCGCTCTAGTTATTCCGGAGCCTCACTTCAGTGCTACTATTTTGTGTATGTATTCTTGGGCACGACAGTACTCGACCCTTTCTATGTATAAGCGTACTATGTCTAGAGGCTCGTAGACAGATATGTACAGTCAGTCAGGTACAGTTAGATATATGGTGTTTTAGCATGTTAATGTTGTTGTATAAAGTGTTAACGAAGTTTACTAGTCTATGTTCATAATGACGCTGCTAATGTTAATGTTCAAAAAAATATATATATGGCACCGTTCATACGGCTTGCTAAGAGGTAAAGGCAAAACGATAGACAAGGGGTGCTCGGTACAAGTATCGGGTACTCGTCACGGCCCCTAGTTGGGTCGTGACAAGTACCCGATACTTGTACCGAGCACCCCTTGTCTATCGTTTTGCCTTTAGGAAATATGACCTTCTTTGTACTCAAGATCGTGCGATAGAGCTATGCTACCAGGTTTCCATATTCCTTTCCTAATCTTATGTTATGGTTTCTGTAATGTCGATTAAGAGATCAGCCTCAGATAGTGGGGGCACTAGTAAGGCCCCTAGAGTATCTCCAGAGCCGAGTAAGGGGAGCATCGACTATTCGATTGAGTCAGATCCATCAGAGGACCCAGCCACAATTCCTCCAGAGTTCCTGACTCCCAGAGCAGAGGATCCTGCGGAGGATAGCTATGATACAGACCCGTCAGAGCACTCTTCTGGGACGACGGAGGAGGAGGCTTTCGGGGATATGCCAGTTGCTCCTGTGATGGAGCACTATGCCAGTCCGGCCACCTCGGAGAGTGCTACGGATTACTCCTGTCCCTTGTCATGGCCATCAGTGAACTAGGAATCGCCTGATTATCTATACTCTTCCGATTCGGATGCGAGGAATGACGAGGGTCAAACGAGCGGCGAACAGACAGACGAGAATGTGGAGCATACTTCACATGGTAGCTCCCCGGACCAGGCTCGAGATTGATCGACTACAGGTATATGAGATTTTCTTCGAAACTTTCTATGCATACGTGATCTCTGTAAAATTACTAATTAATGACGGTAGACAGAAATTCAAAAGGGGCCAAAGACTTAGCGGTTATGAGTAATGGCGACTGAAATGTTTCCGCCACCAGTGCGAAATTAGAAACCCCGGATAAAAGGGTAGTTATATATATGGATGGGAGTAAAGAGTGAAGATTTAAATAGAGGAAATATGGAAATCGTATGGTTAGGAAAGTGAAGATAGGAGCGGGACCCGCCGTGAGGACGTTTTGGGAGTTGCTAGAACCCCGACTTACCTTAAATGATGTGACAAAGGTCGTGCGGGGCAGTCGATATGATTATACTGGCATTCACGTATTAAAATGCACTAAAGTTTCAAGGTTAAGCGTGCTAGGGTGAGAGCAATATCACGATGGGTGACCCCCTGGGAAATATGCTGAAAATTTCATAAATGTGGAAACAAGTGACGAGTGTAAAAGTAGGCAGCCCAAAGTAAATTGGGGTGTGGAAAGTGGTTAGAAACCCCGTACGAGTCATATAGGCCGAGACGGGCTAAACTAACGGAAAAGGGGAAGCCATGACAACAGAAAGATTTGAGGATGAAGGAAAAGGGTACAGATGTCACAGGGTGAGACCGATATTGAGTCCACACTAATTAAGGCAAGAAATCCCCGGTGTGGCGATGTATGGGAACATGTCTAGTGAGGGGATAGACGCGACGGACGCCACGAAGAAGTGATTACATCCATAAAGATCGCAAAAGGCAACCTAAGCTCCTAAGATGGATATGCTAAATGACATGAGGTATCTACAGAGGAGACCTCCCCGAAGTGTTACAATACACTATGAGGCTAGTTTAACATTCGAGGACGAATGTTTTAAAGGGGGGGAGGATGTTACACCCCGCGTTTTCAGAGCAGGAGTATGACATTTACCTCACCGTAGTAAGGGAGTGTCGGAGACGTCCCATAATGTTTTGAAAAGCACAAGCCATGGAAAGTACGTAACAACGAAGAAAGAGGGTGAATTACGATCTCGTAAGTCGTAATCGGGAAAGAGTATTTTGAAACATGAGAACATGATCATTATTAGTATAATAAGTGATAAATATCATGTATGGAGAGTTTCGGAATATTTCGAGATCGAGCAAATTGAAGAAAATAAGTTCGATGAAAAATTTGAGAAATGCTGGAAGGATTTTTATCCAACTTTGGAGGGGTATATCTCCATGTATAGTTGGAGTTTTAAGGCGTTTCAAAAGCCTAAAATGTAGTTCGTCGAGTCTAGTTTATAATGTAACAAACCGCTCGTTGATAGGACCTCGGAGGAGAGAATTATAGACGTTACAAACTGAACTGTCGCGCAGAAACAGCACTGCTACAGTACCGCTACAGTACTGCAGCAGTACTGTAGCTACAGTACGCCGACCCAATTTAATATAAAAGGGGTAAAAACCCATTTTTCTTCATCAAAAACCCCTGAAAATTTCCAGAAAGTTCAGCCATCAAAGGGCTCTCAAATCTCATACAAAATCAAAGATTTTGAGCAAAATTTCAAGCTACAAGTACTAATCGAAGTCCGGGCAACGCATAGTCACAAATATAATTTCATTTTGGAGTTGGAGTGGCTTGGAAACAAGTAAATGTTGAAGATTTGGATACCTTCATGAAAAACAAGGTATGAATTTGTTCAATCTCTTTCTCTATCAATATGAATTAAGAAATAATGGCAAGAACAAGGTGATAGTTTGTTGTATTGATGTTGTTAATTTGTGGGTTGAGATTTGAAAAGAAATTGGACGAAATATACATATATCTATCTTGTAGGATGTTGGGGATGTTATTATTGATGTTGTTAGTACTAATGTCAACTTCTTTACGGAAATAAAGTTATTAAATAGTTGTATCACAAGTGGGTTGGTTGAGAAATTTGGAAAATAGTGTGTGGGTTGTTTTATGGCATATGTTGGTGTTGGAAATGATATTACGACTATTGGTATTGTTGAAGAATAATGACCAAGTTATATTTAGTGTTTTAGTTGTTGTGTTGTAGATTGCATATAGCAAGTAAAGACTTGATAAGTGTGGTAAAGTATTGGTAATTGGAAGATTATGTATATTGAAGAATAATGTTCTTGCATGGATAGTATGTAATGATATTGGTATGATGTCGTTGGAATATATACTATAAGGTTGTTATCGTGTTCATTGGAGTCGGAAGGTTTTGAAGAAGGTAATAAATTGAAATCATGCATCTTGGATGAAATATGTGAATTGCTAGTGCGATTGTTGATTATGTTAATAGTTTGGTCGGGTTTGAATTCCCGGATTGTGTTGGTTGAGAATTTGGCTATGTTGAATGTTGAGGATGGTATATTTACAGAGGAAATGCTGCCGAAATTTTGGTAGCCAAGTGTCTCCTTAAGATTTCAACTCTAAGTATACTAATGAGAGTTTTGGTAAAAACGACCAATTTGCAGATTTTGACGAAATTGTGACGTGAATTTGGAATAGCAAAAGGAGCGGAAAGAGGTATGTAAGGCTTCACCCTTCTTTCTATGGCATGTCTTAGGTGTAATAAGTCGGGTACGAGCCTCGGGGATAACTCTGTTCCCCGGAATCCGCACCTAAAGTTTTCTCCTTTTTGTTCAATAGAATTGAATTAGAAAGTGTGCCAATTGTGGGAAAAAACCTCCTAAACCCTTAGCACTTATGTAAATGGGACCCGATTACCCTAAGATCCTCACAAGTAACGCTATGACACGTAATATATGTAAATCGTATACGCTACCTCATCCGGCCCGAGGTGGGCCCGTTACTCTCGGATTTTCCTTATAGTCTTGCTTGACTTACTTGAAGTGAATCTAAAGGGAAACTTTAATCCCGATTTCGTTACCAAATGATAAGTACTATGACTCCTCTAACGAGGGTACTTCCATGACGATAATGATAACAATGATGTTAGATAAGAGGATATGCCTATGATACATCCTACCAGAACGACTCTATGACTAAGATGACTAAGCTAAGTATCTTATGTAAACATGAAAATGATAAACTAATTTTCGAATCCTATTTATATTTCCTAGCTATGACTTTACTTTCTAAAGACTTCCAAGCCTATGAACTGTCATCTATGACGCCCACGATTTCATTCTACGTTTACTTTAATACTATTCTCCGTTGACCATCTCACCTTAAAATATTCGTCCCTTCGAGGTGAGACAAGAGCGATCATGAGTATTCCATAATGTACTCGGAGGTCACCGACCTTACGTCACTCTGATGGCTACATGATTTTCCCTTGGGCTCCCTTGTGTGCTTATATGATGTATATTTATATAAAACATGTATATTTATATAAGATATGTATATATATATATATATATATATATATATATATATATATATATAAAACATGTATATGTATATAAGATATATATAAGTATATAAAATATGTATATGTATATAAGATAAGTAAATGTATATAAGACATGTATATGTATACAAGCTATGTATATGAATACAAAAATATGTGTACGTATATAAGATGTGTATATGCATACAAAGTACATATATGCAAGCTATGTATATGAACCTGGGCTGGGGGGAAGGGATACATGGGGGAAATGGGAAGGGAAACATGTTTCATTGCTACCTGATCAGCTGGCTTATGATCCCGGACGCGGGGTGCCCAGACGCGGGATATATGGGTGAGCCGGTGTATATCGGCGCTATGTGGGTGAGCCGACATTGCTCGGCGCTATGATATGACCTACCATGTCACGACCAGACATGCTATGATAAGATATGCTATGGTAAGCTATACTATGACATGATATGCTATGATCTACCACGACAGGACATGATATGACAAGCTATGCTATGCTATGATACGCTATGACATGCTATGCTATGGTGAGACATGCTATGACACGCTATGCTATGACACGACACGCTATAACATGCTATGCTATGATATGATGAACTATGATATGATATACTATAGCCTGACATACTATGACACGATATATTATAACGCGATATGCTACGACAAGACAAGATAATATATGATACGATATGATAATACATGACATGGTATAAGTTCTATTTTCTATGTCCTATGACTCCATGACATTATTAATTATACACTATGTTATTGCTTGTGTTATCTTCCATGTCTTACATACTCGGTACACTATTCGTACTGACGTTCCTTCTTGTGGACGCTGCGTTTCATGCCGCGCAGGTCGGCAGACAGGTGGACTTGATCCTTAGGAGCTCTACCAGCGGTACTCTACAGCGCTCCAGTTATTCCGGAGCCTCACTTCAGTGCTACTATTTTGTGTATGTATTCTTGGGCACGACAGTACTCGACCCTTTCTATGTATAAGCGTACTATGTCTAGAGGCTCGTAGACAGATATGTACAGTCAGTCAGGTACACTTAGATATATGGTGTTTTAGCATGTTAATGTTGTTGTATAAATTGATAACGAAGTTTACTAGTCTATGTTCATAATGACGCTGCTAATGTTAATGTTCAAAAAAATATATATATGTCACCGTTCATACGACTTGCTAAGAGGTAAAGGCAAAACGATAGACAAGGGGTGCTCGATACAAGTATCGGGTACTCGTCACGGCCCCTAGTTGGGTCGTGACACTTAACCTCCTTTTCAAGAAGCTTGCACATCAGGTTAGCAATCTTGGAGAAATCTTTGATGAAGTGCCTGTAGAACCCAGCATGTCCCAAGAAAGTTCGGACACCTTTGACTGAGATAGGTGGTGGAAGTTTTGCAATCACATCAATTTTTCCTTGATCAACCTCAATTCCCTTTTTAGAGATTTTGTGACCGAGGACGATCCCTTCCTTCACCATAAAATGGCACTTCTCCCAATTTAGCGTGAGATTTTTCTCCTCGCATCTTTTCAGCACTTGACTCAGATGGCCAAGACAATCTTCGAACGAATCACCCACAACAGAGAAACCATCCATGAACACTTCCAAGAAGTCCTCTACCATGTCAGAGAAGATTGACATCATGCACCTCTGAAAATTGGCTGGTGCATTACACAAACAAAAAGGAATCCGGCTAAACGCAAACGTCCCATAAGGACAAGTAAAAGTAGCCTTCTCCCGATCTTTTAAAGTTATGTTGATCTGATTGTAGCCCGAATAACTATCAAGGAAGCAATAGTAGGAACGCCCCGCTAGCCGATCAAGCATTTGATCAATAAAAGGCATAGGGAAATGGTCCTTTCATGTGGCAGTGATGAGCTTGCGATAGACCATGCAAACTCTCCATCCGGTGACAGTTCTTATTGGGATCAGCTCACTCTTTGCATTTGGTACAACAGTGATGTCGCCCTTCATAGGAACACATTGGACTGGGCTCACCCATTTACTATCAGCAATCGGGTAAACCACTCCCGCATCTAACCATTTGATGATCTCTTTCTTGATGACCTCTTGCATATTCTCGTTCATTCTCCTCTGATGCTCTACACTCGGTTTGCTATCCTCCTCTAACTGGATTTTATGCTTACAGATCCCAAATGGGATACCCCAATATCTGTTGTGGTCAGACCAACAGCACGCCTATATTCCCGCAACACCTTAAAAAGCTGTAGGATCTGCTCCTCAGTCAGTAAGGCTGAAACAATCACCGACAATGTATTGTCCAGACCAAGGAACTCATACTTAAGATATGGCTCAATTATCTGCGTACACCAGATCAAGATTTAGCTTCTTTGGGTGGTAAGAATATGAACCCAACCCAACAAGTGAATTAATTGTCTTCACATAACCTTCCATGTCCTCAGCATTAATGTTCACAAGAATACCAGCTAGAGCTTCACCCAAAATTTCTTCTTCCATTTTGAACTCCACCGCTTCATCAACAACATCAAATGAATCAATTACCGAAACTCCCTCGTAAGCACTTGGTAACTTCATCCCCTTGCTAGCCTAAAAAGTAACTTTTTCATCGTTGACTCGGAACTTGATTTCATTTTTCTCTGAATCCATCAGTTCTCTCCCTGTAGCAAGGAAGGGTCTCCCCAGAATAATAGGAATGTCCCAATCAACAGCACAGTCAAGAATCACAAAATCAGCGAGCAACATAAAGTTACCAACCCCCATAAGTACATCATTAACCACCCCAACAGGTCATTTGATAGACGTATCAGCCATTTGTAACCTCATAGTAGTCGGCCTTGGCATCCCCAAACCTGATTGTTTGTATATAGCAAGTGACATTAGATTAATACTCGCCATATTATCACACAAAGTTCGAGCAAGATCATGGTGCCCAACAGAACAAGGAATAGTGAATGCCCCAGGATCTCCCTTTTTCTGAACAGTAGTAGTTGAGATGATAGAACTCACAGTGTGAGTCAAATTCACGGTTTCATGTTAAACTGTTTTCTTCTTGGTCAGCAAGTCCTTCAAATATTTAGCAAAATCGGGCATCTCCTTGACAGGTTCCAAGAAGGGAAAATTTAGAGATAACTGCTTCAACTGATCATAAAACTTCTCGAAATTAGCATCCTCCTTCTTCATTACCAACCTCTGAGGAAAAGAAGGTTTAGACTTGAAAAGCTGAGTCAAACGACGGATAGCCCCTTTTACAGTCTGCTTGCTCGTGTTATGGGCTTCCTTCACTATCTCTGGAATATTAGCAACCTTCTTGTCAGTAGGATTCTCATCAACAATAATGGGTGCTTCAGACTGCACCTCATCCTCTTCATCTATCGGTTCAAGATCAACCACCTTCTTATCAGCCTCTTGGAGTATTTTACCACTCCTAGTAGTGATGGTAAACACACGGTCTACACCGCCTCCCCCATTCTTCGGATTCGGAACAGTGTCACTCGGAAGTCCTCCCTTTTTAGGAGGGTCCTGCTCTCTAGAAATATCCCTCATCTGTGACTCAAGCTTCTGAATAGTCGCTGTATAGGAACCCACTGTCTCTGTCAGCCCAAATAAAGTCCTCTCAAGCTTAGACTGATTTACTAGAATCTTCTCAAGCATTTCTTCAACCTTCGAACTACCTTGCTCCGTTGACTGCCCTTTCGGTTGTATATAAGGATTAGAACTCTTGTTCCCAAAATTGTTACTGTTGTTGTATCTCCCTTGGTTCGTACCACCATAACTATTGTTGTAGTTCCCTCAGTTGTTATAAGCACCTTGTCCTTGCTGAGGTCTCCATTGATTTTGATTCTGGAACCACCTTGGTAGTTCTGTCTTTGATAACCCCCTTGAGAGTTATTCACATAGTTAGCATCTTGAACCTGCATAGGGGGCCCTTCATGAAACGAACCATCTTGAGTATGGTACATCCCTTTTGGCATAACTGTATCATCCTAACAAACATTTACCTTCTTAATCTGGGTTTCATCAAACTTCTTTGTATGCAAGGAAATATTTGTTGCAAGTTCTGCCAATGTTTGTTGGGTATCTTGATTCTTGTTTACCATATTCTGGATCATAGAACTACCATACGGTACAACATCAGCATTGTTTGAGTGCTAAGCCTGATTGTGAGTAATCAACTTGTTAAGCATGTTGGTCACTCGTCGATAAGATTTGTTCAGGAAACAACTATCAGCTGCATTATTAGCAACTGACTGCATCACTGGATCTAGCCCTCGGTAGAACTTCTCCATTAATATGTGCTCTGGAAAACCATGATTTGGACTCTTCTACAAATACTCCTTGAATCTCTCCCAGGATACATATAGTTGTTCCCCCGATCGCTGCTTAAATTCGTAGATCTTGTCACGAATTTCAGCCTTCCTGCTAGGAGGGTACCATTTCGTGAGAAAAGCAGTCACCATCTCTGCCCAGGTAGTAATCGCATTTCGGGGCAGCTTCTCAAACCATGTTCTTGCATCTCCAGCTATGGAATATTTAAATAACCTCAGCTGAATAACATCATGTGAAACGTTGTTTTGGATGTGATTAGCACACACATCCACAAAATTATACAAATGACGGTGAGGGTCATTCTCGGTAGAGTTCCGAAAGTATCCCTCAAGCTTCAGCAACTGGTATAGAGAGGAGTTAATTTTCATGCTAGCAGCTCCAACTCAAGGATGAACAATAGCAGATGCATAGTCCTCCTCTGGAACAAGATCACTGAAAACATTCTCATCATCTGATTCATTCGCCTGATTCTTCAATCGATTCCCCTGGTTACCAGCACGTTGATTTTGCTAATTCTGATTCATGTTCACCCTTTTTACACAAAGTAGCAAACAAGGTGTGATGGAATAAGCAAAAGACTTCAATTAAAGCAAACACTATTTAGTAATTTCAAAACCGTATTCCCCGGCAACGGCGCCAAAATTTGATACGCTCAAATTACACCTATTAATGGTATAACGCGGAATATGGTGTGAAAAGGTTACTAAAGTCGCAGAATGCTAAATTTACGTCTAATGTCTTAATCCGATGATTTTGGTAAAAGTTGGTTTTTATGACTAATTTCTTACTAATTGCTTTGGGTGGTAATTTATCGTAAAAAATATAAGGTTGTGTCCTTGTTAGATAGAGTGTATGATCATGGGTATTGATCTTGATATACTTCTAATGGATCATTATATGAATGCACTTAATCTCTATGTGAATCTCTACTATTTCCCAATAAATAAAGATTATCTCTTTCTATAATTTTCCAAATATAAGAAAGTAACTATGAAGAGAGATTAATCATGCCAAGTAAATTCTTCTTATTCCTAAGTGAATTTATTAAATAAAGTTTAAAGCTTTGAGTCCTTGTTATTTATTCTTACCAAACCTAATTATTTTTCCAAATAAATCAAGGTTTATGGCTTTAATCAATGTTTGTAACCATTAATTAAGAATAAAGAATGAAGAATAAATAAACCCAAATAATCCATTATGTGTATATCAATCACAAACCCAATCACAAGACACCCATCAATTGGGTTCACAACCCTAGTAAGGGAATATAGTTACTCATAGAAGAAGAAGAACAATAAGAAATAATGGAGCTCATAATGCTTACAATTGATTGCTTGGAATTGAAGAGAAATTAATTGCAATTGTTTGTAATCCCCAAAAGACTTCCAAAACGATGAATAATTAGTGCTAAGGAAAATAAAATTGAGTTCTGTCGTAATGTACTTTACAAGAAACCGAAATAAGTTATTTATAAGAATCAAAGTCGTGCAAAATAAGATTGACAAAATTTCCCCCGACGGTCCAATGTACGGACCGTACATTTTATATAGTCCGTAGAATTAGTGAACAGTTCTCCGTAGAATCTTCCCCAGTTGTCAGATATACGCTCCACTTTTATGGACCGTAAATATTATACGGTCCGTATAACCCGTCCGTAAAATCCTCTTCTCTTTAAGACCTCTCTTGAACCAATCTACGGTGGGAGTTACGGACCGTAAATAATATACGGTCCGTACTTCTGCCTGGACTTCCTCTTCAAGTCTAAGGCCTCACTGTGAAGCATCTACGATGGCTCTTACGGACCGTGAATATTCTACGGTCCGTATGTTCCTCCGTATAAATCAGGCTTCAGTTATTTTTCTTTCTTTGAACATCTTTTTACTCCATTTCCACGACTTGCTCCCGAAATACGTTAAATATCTGCAACATGTAACAAACACATAAAACATACCAAGACTTACTCAAAAATAAGTAAAACTTATAGCCAAAAATCATCGAATGTGCCATAATTTCATGGCACATCAGCCGTCGCTATGCTCTGAGAATTTTGATCTGCAAAAACAGATCGACGGGATACGTCGACGGACCGTCAACACGTCAACGGGCCGTCAATCTCTACCTTCAATAGGACCATGCAACTTCTTGTCACGACCCGACTAGGGGCCGTAATGATTACCCGAGGCTAACCACCGAGCACCACTCATCCTACTAGTTATCATACTCATTAAGCGTACATTCATTAATTATATACTCAAATCATAGAAAAATCATTTTTTGTTTGGAAACATTATTACTTTTATATACATAAGCCCTTCGGCTATCAAAATAATAAATACACAATAGTAGCATCGTGAGACCATACTACCCACATATGCGTATCTATGAGCCTCTACTAGAGTGCTAGACATAGGGACGGGACAGGACAGGACCCCGTCGTGCCCAAAATATACATATATATACACAAAAGAATAATCAAAGGCACCTCCGGAACAATGGAGTGCTCTCAAGTCAGCTAATAGCTCCTACGAGTCTGGATCACCTCCATGTCTACCTGTGGGCATGAACACAGCGTCCAAAGAAAACAGACGTCAGTACGAACATTGTACTGAGTATGAGAGGCATAAGTAACAATAATACATCAATGAGATAAAGGAAATATCAAATAAGGAACAACCTGTAACTGGCAGTCAATTATAAAAGAAATAATGCATGCTGGCTTACTTCATTATCATCATCATATCATGTATGCATATATGTATAAACTTCCCAACCATATAGGTACGGTGTGATAATCATTAGCCTGCGTCCAGGCCTCCCGCGTTTGGGGTACCATCGCATGTCGCCCACTAATAGTGTCTGCCTATGCCATCTAGACATGGTGTATACGCTGCCCGCCTAGCCATATATGGGCGGTGTAATATCATCAACATGCACTCATCATAATGCATGCATAGAAACTCAAAGACAACTATAATTTATCGAGGTGACATAAGGTCGTGAACTCCTGATTCCATTATGGAGCATTTATAAGCATTCTGCCTCACCTTGAAGGAAATAGCATATAAGGTGAGTGTATACAATAAACAACATCATCAACTCTGTAGGAACTTCATATCATGAACTCTAGAATCTTTATACTTAAGCTATTCATCATCATTATTGGAATCATAATGTATCTCTTATCTCATATGGTTATTCATGAACATAGACTTTTAGTTTTCCGGGATGTAGAAGATTCATGGAGAAAAAGGAAAAATCATGCAATTGGATTCATTCCTTAGAAATAAAGGACGAGCCTCACATACCTTTTTTGTTTAACTAATCTATCGATTGCTTGTTCTCCTTCGATGCCCGCATCTCTACCTTCAAGAGGATTCGTATCAACATTAGTTAATCGATTACAAGAACGTGTTACTATTTCTAGGGAAATTGGACAGAATTTCCTTTGTTTCTACTACTTTGTCCATATCATATATCAACTCCCAAACATCCATAACAACGTTCACAATATAATAGGCAACAATCATCATTCATCTACATTATCCGCATTTCACAATTTCACTTCAATTTCTCCATAATTGTGGTTATAGTTCACTATCGTGTTTTCAGACATATAATACTTACCCCATGTTCTAAATGTCATTTATAGAGGACTTATAATCACAACATACCAATACTTATAATTCACCCCAAACTACTACTCAACAATGACACTATTCACACATTCATGACCCATTTCCTATATCCTTCTACAATCCAAGTGTTTTAACTTTCACCACCTTAAACAACAAGGAATGATCATAAAACTCACCTTAGATTGTGGAAGAATAAGCCTTGAGTGGAAATTCTCTTCTTGCACCAAAACCCGAGCTCACTTGCCTTGGGTTTTCTGGGCTTAGATGAACTTTGATAGGTTTTATACACTTGATTTTGTGGGTTTGACAAAGTGGATCATCAATTTCTCTTAGGTTCTTGTGGGTGAAGAGTGGAGAGAATTCTAGAGGATTCTTGATGTGTTGAGAAGTGAAATGAAATGAAATAAATGAGAGAGGATCCTTATATCAACATTCTCGGTTGTCATTCCACCATAAGACTTTAACTGAGGCTACTTCCTTGTTTCGAAGTCTTCGTACTTGCCTGTATACGATGGAAATGGGGACTTCTTCATATGCTAGCTTTTCTTTCACTTGAACATCATCTATTGGAACAATCCTCGTAGGATCTCCAACACACTTGCGGAGCATTGAGACATGAAAAACTGGATGGACCGATTCAAGTTCTGAAGGCAAGTCCAATTCGTAAGCTACTTGACCCACTTTGCGGATAATCTTATAGGGTCCAATGTATCTGTTATATCCCGCATTTTTCGCATTCGGATAATTTAAGGTAATTGCGGGAGATTAAGAGCAAGATTATAATTTTGATCTTATTTGGTGTACAAGTTGTTTATAAAAATTTTGAAGTGGGAGTATTAGGAAAGGTCAAGGGCAAAAAGGGGAAACTCGCAATATGACTCGTGGAAATATGGAGAAAGACGAAGGGAAAATTTGGAAGTTGGAAAAATGCTTCATGAATTACATAAACTAGCTAAATATAAGTGGGCTTGAAAGTAATAAACTTGGAAAAATTACAAGGCCCAACCGGCCATATAGGGTCCAAGCCCATAAGAAATATAACTTGGTCAATTTAAATAATGACCAAGTCACTTTATTCATCATAATCCATAGAAATTTCAAGAAGCTTCAAGAGAAGCAAGAACAAAGAAAGAAGGAGCCAAACCCTTAGGGCCTTTCGGCCAAGAGGAAAATCACCAAGAAAATTGATAAAATTTCCCCAAAAATTATTCCCTACCAAGCTAAGGATCCCTAACAAGGTGGAGTTGTTGTTGGAGCAAGAAAGGCTCAAAATCATTCAAGTTGCCAACTTGTAGTCAAGTGAGAAGTTGAAGAAGAAAGGTGAATTTCAATCTTGTTTTATGTGTTATACATGGTGTATATGTGTTGTAGTATGTTAAAATGAATGGAATTCATGAAGGAAATAAATATAGCATGTTGGCCGTGAGGTAGCATATATATATGTATGTGTAGGAATCATATTTCAATCATGTTGTCTAGTATTTGGTTGTGAATGATATGTAGGAAATTGAAGTTGAATGAGTTTGGAGAAATCGTAGTGTACATGCATGTTGGCCGTGGGTTGTGAGTTAATAGGGAAGAGAATGAGTCAATTTTATGTAGTGTTTTGGTTGTGGTTATGTTGCGGATTCTATATGGCTAATGAATGCATAATAATCTTGTGAAGTTATAGTAGGCGGAGACTTGTTATAGAAGTCATGTAAATTGAATGTAAGGTTCTGGCATGCATGAAAAATAATGTGGTTAGTAAAATGTGGTTGAGATATGAATTATTTTGTTTATTGAAGTCGGAAGATTTTGAAGAAAGTGGTAAATTGAGATCATGTGTATTGAATGAAATGTGTGAATCGCTAGTATAGTTGTTGAATTATGTTGATAGTTTGGCCGGGTTTGAATTCCCGGGTTGTGGTTGATGAGAATTTGACCAAATTGAATGTCGAGGATGGTTTATTTACAGAGGAAATGCTGCCGAAATTTCGGTAGCAAAGTGCTTCCTTAAGATTTTAACTCTAAGTCTTCTAATGAGAGTTTTGGTAAAAATGACCAATTTGCAGATTTTGACGAAATTGTGACGTGAATTTGGAATAGCAAAAGGAGCGGAAGGAGGTATGTAAGGCTTCACCCTTCTTTCTATGGCATGTCTTAGTTGTAATAAGTTGGGTACAAGCCTCGGGGACAACTCTGTTCCCCGGGATCCGCACCTAAAGTTTTCTCCTTTTTGTTCAATAGAATTGAACTAGAAATTGTGCAAAATGATGGAAAGACCTCCTAAGCCCTAGAACTTGCATAAATGGGACCCGATTACCCTAAGACCCTCACAAGTAACGCTATGACACGTAACATACGTAAATCGTATACGCTACCTCATCCGGCCCGAGGTGGGCCCGTTACTCTCGGATTTTCCTATAGTCGTGGTTGACTTACTTGAAGTAAATCCAAAGGGGACTTTTGATCCCAATCTCGTTACAGAATGATAAGTACTATGACTACTCTAACGAGAATGTTTCTATGAGGATAATGATAATTACAATGTTAGACAAGAGAATGTACCTTTGATAAGTACGACCGGAACGACTCTATGACTAAGATGACTAAGCTAAGTATCTTATGTAAACGTGAAAGTGATAAGCAAATTTTTGAATCATATTTATATTTCCTAGTTATAACCTTGTTTTCTAAGACTCCAAAGCCTATGACTGTCATCTATAATGGCCACGATTTCATTCTACGGTTACTGTAACACTATTCTCCATTGATAGTCTCGCCTTAAAATACTTGTTCCTTCAAGGTGAGACAAAGCTATCACTAGCATTCCGTAATATAATCGGAGATCACCGACCTTGTGTCACTCCGATGAATACATGATTTTCCTTGGCTCTCTTGTGTGCTTATACGATATATATATATAAAACGGGTATACGTGTATGGATATGTGTATATATATAAGACAAAGTAATTGTATATAAGAAATGTCTATGTATGTGTATACGGGGAAAAGGGAAGGGCCACTGTTATATCACCACCTGATTCAGTTGGATTCCATCCTGGACGCGGGATGCCCGGACGCGGGATATGGGAGAGCCGTACGCGGCGACTGTATATATATATAATGTATGATACATATATGATGTAATGTGCTGGGACACCGTTGGGGGAGGGGTGGGTGGAGCCGATTGTGTTCGGCGTCTGCAAATGTGATCAAAGGATACCGTTACTGAAATGCACTGTTTTCTGTACGCGAGAATAAGTAATATATAAATGTAAATTTCTATGCGTATGGAAAGAAACGTTTCAAAGACGAAAGGACAAGCCTACATGACAGCCGTCCTGAAAAGGGGCCTTCCTATGCACAGGTTACTTTCCCGCCTTGTTATATGCCATGTGACTCCATGATATTATTAATCAGACTCTATGTTACTGCTTGTATTATTTTCTATGCCTTACATACTCTGTACACTATTCGTACTGACGTCCCTTCTTGTGGACGCTGTGTTTCATGCCGCGCAGGTCAGCGGACAGGTGGACTTGATCCTTAGGAGCTCTGCCAGCAGTACTCTACCGCGCTCCAGTCGTTCCGGAGCCTTATTTCAGTGGTATTATTTTGTGTATATATAATCTCGGGCACGATAGTACTCGGCCCTTTCTATTTATAGTGTACTATGTCTAGAGGCTCGTAGGAAGATATGTACAGTCGGTCAAGTATAGTTAGATATATGGTATTTTGGCATGTTAATGTTGCTGTATAAAGTGCTACGAAGTTTATTAGCCTATGTTCAGAATGACGCTGCTAATGTTAATGTTCAAAAAAAAAATATATGGCTCTGTTTACACTGTTTGCTAAGAGGTAAAGGTAATATGATAGATAAGGAGTGCTCGGTACAAGTATCGGGTACTCGTCACGGCCCCTAGTCGGGTCGTGACAGTATCGAGGACTTAATTTCCCTTTCTTGCCAAATCTCATCACACCATTCATTGGCGACACCTTTAAGAATACCCAATCATCAACCTGAAATTCGAAGTCTCGCCGGCGGTTGTCCGCATAAGATTGTTGGCGACATTTGGCTGTCAACAATCGATCTCGGATCACCTTGACTTTTTCTACCGCTTGCTGAATCAACTCACGGCCTATCCGCTGTACATCTCCTAATTCGAACCATCCAATTAGGGATCTACACTTCCTTCCATATAAAGATTCATACGGAGCCATTTGGATATTGGAATGGTAGCTATTGTTATATGCGAACTCAATCAGAGGTAAGTGGTCATCCCAACTACCACCGAAATCTAGTACATATGCCTGTAGCATATCTTCCAAAGTCTGAATAGTACGTTCGGCTTGCCCATCAGTCTGCAGATGAAATGTCGTGCTAAGCTTCACTTGAGTACCTAGACCTTCTTCAAAAGATTTCCAGAACTTGGCTGTAAATTGCGCTCCTCTATCTGTGATAATGGATATTGGAATACCATGGAGTCGCACAATTTCCTTGAGATACAACCTCGCATAACCTTCTGCTGAGCATGTGGTTCTGACTGGAAGAAAATGACCTACATTCGTTAATCTGTCCACAATCACCCATATAGAATAATACTTTCCTCGAGAACGAGGTAACCCCACGATAAAATCCATGTTGATCACTTCCCACTTCCAAGTAGGGATTTCCGTTGCTTGCAATAATCCTCCTGGCTTTTGATGTTCGATTTTCACTTGCTGGCAATTTAGACATTGAGCTACAAATTCTGCTATGTCTCTCTTCATGCCATCCCACCAATATATCAACTTGAGATCATGATACATCTTTGTTGCACCTGGGTGAATAGAATACCGAGAATAATGAGCTTCTTCTAGAATTGGACGGCGCAACTCTGCAATATTCAGAACACATAGCCTGCCTAGGTATCTAAGAATTCCATCCATGGAAATTTCAAATGGAGACTTCTCTTTTTTATGAAATGTGTCTCTATAATGGCTCAACTAAGGATCTTCATATTGTCGCTATTTTACATCCATATTCAGGGACGAAACTATGGGATCATTTATACCGATTCCTGCAATACCTGAATCAATTAGACGTACTCCGAGATTAGCTAGTTGGTGGAGCTCATGAATTAATTCTTTCTTTTCCGGAGGAACTTCGCATAGACTGCCCATTGATCGGCGGCTAAGCGCATCAGCTACTACATTTGCTTTTCCGGGGTGGTATAAAATGCTCACATCATAATCTTTCAATAACTCTAACCACGGCCTTTGCCGCAGATTTAACTCCTTCTATTTGAAAATGCATTGAAGACTCTTGTGATCTGTATAAATATTGACATGCACACCATACAAATAATGTCTCCACATTTTTAATGCATGAATGACTGCAGCCAATTCGAGATCATGAGTTGGGTAGTTCTTTTCATGTTTCCGCAGCTGTCTCGAAGCATAAGCAATGACTCTACTGTGCTGCATTAACACACATCCTAACCCAACACCGGAAGCATGACAGTACACAATAACCATCTAGCCCTTCTGGAAGTGTTAAGACTGGAGCTAAGGTTAATCTGTCCTTCAACTCTTGGAAGCTGCATTCACAAGCATATTCCACTGAAATTTAACTGACTTCTGGGTTAGCTTCGTCAATGGGGCTGAAATAGCAGAAAATCCCTCTACGAACCTCCTATAGTAACCTTCCAATCCCAGAAAACTACGGACTTTTGTAGGTGTCGTAGGCCTTGGCCAAGTCTTCACAACTTCAATTTTCTGAGTATCAACTCGAATACCATCACCTGAAATAACATGACCCAGAAATGTCACAGAATTCAGCCAAAACTCGCACTTTGAAAATTTTGCATACAATTATCGAGTTCGAAGAATTCCAAGAACAATACGTAAGTGGTCAGCATGTTCTGATTCTGTGCGAGAATACACCAGAATATCATCAATGAATACTATTACATATAGATCAAAGAGGGGCTTGAATACATTACTCATCAAATTCATGAACACTGCTGGAGCATTGGTTAACCTAAACGACATCACCTGGAATTCGTAATGGCCATACCTCGTTCTGAAAGCTGTTTTGCGAATATCTTCTTCTTTAACTCTCACTTGATGATAACCTGATCGCAAGTCTAGTTTAGAAAACCACTTGGCACCCTGTAGTTGATCAAACAAATCATCAATCCTTAGAGGATATGTTTTCTTTATTGTCACCTTATTCAACTGCCTATAATCGATTTACATTCGTAGGGAACCATCTTTCTTTATCACGAACAAGACTGGTGCTCCCCACGGTGATGAACTGGGTCTAATAAACCCCTTCTCAAGAAAATCTTTCAGTTGTGCCTTTAGCTCTTTCAATTCTGCCGGAGCCATTCGATAAGGAAGAATGGAAATAGGCTTGGTGTCCGGCAACACATCAATAGCGAAATCAATCTCTCTTTCTGGAAGAAGGCCTGGAAGTTCATCTGGAAATACATCCGGAAATTCATTCACTACCGGAACGGATTGGAAAGTTGGCGACTCTGCTTTAGTACCATTAACTCGGACTTGATGATAAATATAGCCATTAGCTATCATCTTTCTTGCTTTAAGGTAGGAAATAAACCTACCTCTCGGAGATGCTGTATTACCCTTCCATTCAAGCACGGGCTCTCCCGAAAATTGGAATAGAACTATTTTCATCGAACAATCAAAATTAGCATAACATGAGGCCAACCAATCCATACACATAATCACATCGAAATCTAACATTTCAATCTTAACTAAATCAGCTTTGGTCTGGCGATTGCTATCACAAGTGTTACACCTCGGAAATTTTTTGTCAGCCAACAATGAATAGACCAACGAAGGGCATGAGTGTGCGATGTTTTACTAAGTAGGGGATGACTATTTATGAACTTTGGAAATAAGAAAGTTGTAGAATTTCATTTCAGTCTAGAGGTCATAAAATGGAATACGACCCGTAAAGTGATTTACGGACCATAAAGTGCCATCGTCCTTCAACATTCCAAAATTTCAAATTTCTGTCAAATGCATCAAATGGTTAAACACGACATGGAATACGGACCATAAATTGAAATACGACCCGTAAACTGAGTCGTAAATTGCCATGATCTTCAGCCTACCTTTCTGGTTTTGATATGCTTAAATACGGTCGTGGAGGACGGACCGTAAACCAGTATACGGCCCGTAAAGTGGGGTTTACGACCACTGTACACCCCGACTGCTGTTCATTAAAAATCAAATTTTGAGTTATTAAAAAGGGAACCTAAGCACATTTTATTTCATTTCTCACCTACACGGTTCAAGAACTCTCTAGAGTAATCCAAAAATACTTCATCCACAAGAATTTAAGAGAATCAAAGGGATATCAAGATCAACCACATTAAATCCATGAAACAGAGTGTGTGAAACTCAAGTGGAGTTCATCCAAACCAAAAAGTTCCAAAAGAGGTGAAGTAGGGTTTTAGTGCTAAAGGAAGAACTCCACTCTAGGCTTGTTCCACCACGATCCAAGGTAAGTTTCGGGAGTTTATCATGTTGTTTAAGGTATCTGAAAGCTAAGATGCTTGAATTGTAGGAAGACATGGAAAATGGGTCTTGAATGGGAGAATATTGTCATAATTGAATGGTAGTCGAATGGAACCATAAACGTTGATGTGCCATGGTTATGAATATGTTGTAAATGATGTTTAGACCAGGAAATAAGCATTATATATGAGAAAACGCGATAACGAACTATAACCATAAATGTGGGAAAAATGAAGAGAAATGGTGGATCGTGGCCCTTGTATATGAATGATGATTGTTGATTGCTATATTGTAATTGTTGTTGTGGGTGTTGGAAGTTGACATGAAATAGGGGAAAAGCAGTATAAACAAAGGAAGTGCCGCCCAAATTTTCCCTACAGTTAGTAACGCGTTCTTATAGTTGATTTACTAATGTAAATGCGAATTCTATTTTGAAGGGAGAAACGCGCTATCGAAGGGGAGCAAGCGAGCGATAGTTCAGTTAACGCCAAAGGTATGTGAGGCTAAACCTTTTCTTTCTATGGCATGAATCCCATGATATGATTTTTCTTCCTTTCCGTGATCCTCCTATAGTCCGGAAAGCCAAGAGCCTAAGATCATGAATAGCTACATGAGTCAAGAGATATGATATGACGTTCTCATAAAGTAAATGATGTCATTCGTTGTATACACTCACCTTATGTACAAATCCCTTCAAGGTGAGGCGGAATGTTGATAAATGTTCATAATGAAATCGAGGGTTCACGAGCTTACGTCACCTCGATAAAGTATGGTTGTCTTAGAGTCTTTATGCATATGTTATGATGAGCATATTATAATGAGCATATTATAATGAGCATGTTATGATGATATTACACCGCGCCTAGTTGGCCGGGAAGTCACCGCTTAGGCGGGCAGCTTATACACCATGGCTAGTTGGCATGGGCAGACACCACTAGTGGGCGGCATGAGATGGTACCCCGGACGCGGGAGGCCTGGACGCGGGCTAATGTTACTGATTATCACACCGCACCTATATGGTCGGGCAGTTTATATATATATGATAAGCATACATGAGATGATGATAAGCTTAAAAGTAAGTCAACATGCATTACTTTTCATGTAATTCCCAGTCAAGTACAGTTGCTCCATACTTGATGCCTCCCTTGTTTCGTTGATGTATTATTATTGTTCATGCCTCTCATACTCAGTACAATATTCGTACTGACGTCCATTTTCTTTGGACGCTGTGTTCATGCCCACAGGTAGACAGGGAGGTGAGCTCGATCCAGATTCTTAGTAGCTGCCAGCTGATTGCGAGCACTCCATTGTCCGGAGGTGATCATGATTATTCTCTTGGTATATGTATATTTTGGGCATGGTGGAGTCTTGTTCCACCTATATGTATAGTATGTCAGTAGAGGCTCGTAGATGCGCAGTGTGGGTAGATGGTCTCACGAGAGGATTTTATGTATATGTATATGTTATTTTGATGGCCGAGAGGCTTATGTATATAAAAGTATTTTTATGTTCTCAAATAAAAAGATGATTTTCTTATGTCCTAAGCATGAATTGATAAAAGAGCATTAAATGGGTAAGGTGAGTAGCAGAATGAGTGGTGCTCGGTGGCTAGCCCCAGTTACCCATCACGGCCCCTAGCTGGGTCGTGACAAAAGTGGTATCAGAGCGGTTCAGTCCTAGGAAGTGTCTACGAGCTGTGTCTAGTAGAGTCTTGTTTATGGTGTGTTGCGCGCCACATCAATAAATAGGAGGCTACAGGGCATTTAGGAAGAATGACCATTCTTCTTCAATGAGATCGTGCGATAGAGCCATGTGTAAGATTTTATCCTCCCTAATAGTGCGTTATGATTTCAGAATGCCGCCAAAGGGGAAAGCTACAGCCTCCGGAAGGGCAAGACTACGACAAAGAGGCGGGTAGAAAGAGAACCTCCAATGAATATAGAAGAAGGCGAATCGCATAACGAGGCCTTGTCCAATACTTCTTCTACCCCGCCCAATGTAGGAGAGCAAGGAGGAGCTCCAGCTCCAATCCCTCCGCCGGCTGCTTCGGGTCAACAAATGACCGAGGCCATTCAGCTATTGACACAATTGGTTGCCGCATAGGCACAACGGCAGAACGTGGGTTGAAGCCTTCGGGCAACGAGTACAAAGGCCCGTGATTTTATGAGTTTAAATCCTCCAGAATTCTTCGGGTCAAAGCCGGATGAAGATCCGCAAATCTTTCTAGATGAGATGTTAAGGACATTGAAGATTGTCCATGCCTCTGAGACCGAATCCGTGGAGTTAGCATCTTATAGACTCCGGGATGTGGCGGTGTTATGGTACAACAATTGGGTGTTATCAAGAGGAGAGAACGCATCTCCTCCGGTTTGGCAAGAGTTCGTAGATGCTTTTATTCGTCACTATTTGCCACCCGAGGTCCGACGAGCTAGAGCGGATAGATTTCTGAACCTGAGGCAAGGAAATATGAGCGCCCGGGAATATAGTCTCCAATTTAATTCCCTGGCCAGGTATGCCCCGACTATGGTGGCCGATATGGGGGATCGAGTGTACAGGTTTGTGAGTGGTCTGGGACCACATCTATTCAAAGATTGCTTGACAGCTTCATTGCAGGACAGGATGGACATTTCCCGTATACAAGCCCATGCCCCGAATTTAGAGGGGTGACAGCCACCGCAAAAAGGTGATCGTGATATTGACAGGAGATAAGGCAAGAGGGCTAGAACTATTGGGGCAAGCAATGAGTATAGAGGGGGACCGAGACAGATGCTTTCTAGGAACCCAGGTCAGTCTGCGACTAGTGCGCCTCCCCGATTTTTAGATAGGAGGTTTTATCGCTTCTTCCGTTCATGTCAGGGCCAGAGTTCGAGGGCTTCAGGTTCCCAGTTCATGGAAGAATATAGTCAGGGGAGACCCCCAGTGCCGCGATACAACCAATGCGGCAGACTACATTCTAGACAGTGTCGTCAGGGTTCGGATGCCTGTTATACTTGTGGTCAGGTGGGGCATATGATGAGGGATTACTCGTCGATTAGTGGTAGAGTTGGAGTTCAGCCTATAGGTTCCGCAGCTGGCTGTTCATCAGCACGCCCGGTAGGGCAAACCCCCCAGATGATAGCAGGCCGAGGTAGAGGCCGAGGGGCAGCATCTACTTCAGGTGCCACTCAGCCCCGCGTATATGCTTTAGCCGGACGACAGGATCTCGAGTCCTCTTCGGATGTAGTTCCAGGTGTATTGTCTATATTCTCTCGTGATGTGTATGCATTGATAGATCCGAGTTCTACATTCTCTTATATTACCCCATACGTTGCTGGTTGTATTGGGGTGAAACCCGAGTCAATTAAACCCTTTGAGGTAGTCACTCCGGTTCGTGATCCCGTGATAGCAAAATAAGTTAACAAAAATTGTGTCATCGTGATATGTGATCGTTAGACCAAAGCTGATTTGATTGAGCTGAAAATGGTAGATTTTGATGTAATCATGGGTATGGATTGGTTGGCGTCGTGCTATGCTAATGTTGATTTCCGCACAAAAGTGGTTCGATTCCAATTTTCAGGAGAGCCCGTGCTTGAATGGAAAGGTAATGCAGCATCGCCAAAGGGTGGGTTTATTTCCTATCTCAAGGCAAGGAAGATGATAGCCAAGGGTTATATTTACCACTTAGTTCGGGTTCATGACACAGAGGCAAAGCCGCCAACTTTCCAGTCAGTTCCGGTAGTGAATGAATTCCAGATGTGTTTCCGAACGAACTTCCAGGTCTTCCACCAGAAAGAGAGATTGACTTCGCCATAGATGTGTTGCCGGACACCAAGTCCATTTCTATTCCTCCTTATTGAATGGCCCCGGCGGAATTGAAAGAGCTAAAAGTACAGCTGAAAGATCTGCTTGACAAGGGGTTTATCAGACCCAGCTCATCGCCGTGGGGAGCACCAGTCTTGTTTGTGAGAAATAAGGACGGATCCTTACGAATGTGTATCGACTACAGGCAATTGAACAAAGTGACGATAAAGAACAAATATCCTCTTCCAAGGATTGATGATTTATTCGATCAGATGCAAGGTGCAAAGTGGTTTTCTAAAATATATTTAAGGTCGGGTTATCATCAAGTGAGAGTTAGAGAAGCAGATATCCCCAAAATAGCTTTCAGAACGAGATATGGCCACTATGAATTCCGAGTAACGTCGTTTGGGCTAACTAACGCTCCGGCCGTGTTCATGAATCTGATGAACAATGTATTTAGGCCACTCTTGGATTTGTTTGTCATAGTATTTATTGATGACATTCTAGTATATTCTCACACAAAATCAGAACATGCAGATCATTTGAGAATTGTACTTGGCATTCTTTGAGCCCGGGAATTGTATGCAAAATTTTCAAAGTGCGAGTTTTGGCTAAATTTTGTTACATTTCTGGGCCATGTTATTTCCGATGATGGCATTCGAGTCGACACTCAGAAAATTAAAGCGATGAAGACTTGGCCTAGGCCTATGACGTCCACGGAAGTCCGTAGTTTTCTGGGTTTGGGAGGCTATTATAGAAGGTTCGTAGAGGGCTTTTCATCTATTTCAGCCCCATTGACGAAGCTAACTCAGAAGTCCGCTGACTTTCAATGGAACGATGCATGCGAGCGTAGTTTCCAAGAGCTGAAAGACAGGTTGACCTCAGCTCCAGTTCTAACACTTCTAGAAGGGCCAGATGGCTACGTTATGTATTGTGATGCCTCCGGTGTGGGACTAGGATGTGTATTGATGCAGCACGGGAAAGTTATTGCATATGCTTCGAGGCAATTGCGGAAATATGAGAAGAATTACCCCACTCATGATCTTGAATTGGCTGCGGTCATCCATACGTTGAAGATCTGGAGACATTACAGATCACAAGAGCGTCCAATATATTTTTAAATAGAAGGAGCTTAATTTACGGCAGAGGCGATGGTTAGAATTATTAAAAGATTATGACGTGAATATTTTGTACCACCCCGGTAAAACAACTGTAGTAGCTGATGCACTTAGCCGCCGATCAATGGGCAGCTTATGTGGAATCCTTCCGGAAAGGAAAGAGATGGTTCAAGAACTTCGCCGATTAGCAAATTTGGGAGTGCGTATAATTTATTCGGGCGATGCCGGGATTAGTATAAATGATTCCACAGTTTCGTCCTTGGATATGGAAGTTAAATAACGGTAGTGCAAAGATCCGCAGATATGTCGTTATAGAGACACATCTCATGGGAAAGAGAAGTCTCTGTTTGAAGTTTCTATGGATGGAATTCTTAGGTACCGAGGCAGGTTATGTGTGCCGAATGTGGCGGATTTGCGCCGACGAATTCTAAAAGAAGCACATTGCTCTCGATATTCTATTCACCCAGGTGCAACCAAAATGTATCATGATCTCAAGATGATGTACTGGTGGGGTGGCATAAAAAGGGACATAGCAGAATTCGTGACAAAATGTCCAAATTGCCAACAGGTAAAAGCTGAACACCAGAAGCCGGGACGCTTATTGCAAGCGATGGAAATCCCTACTTGGAAATGGGAAGTGAACAACATGGATTTCATCGTGGGATTACCCCGTTCCCGGTGCAGGTATGACTCTATATGGGTGATCGTGGATAGGCTGACGAAAGCAGCCCATTTTCTTCCAGTCAAGACTACGTACTCAGCGGAAGACTATGCAAGGTGTATCTCAAAGAAATTGTGCGACTCCATGGAATCCCATTATCTATTATCACAGATAGAGGAGCACAGTTTACAGCTATGTTCTGGAAGTCTTTTCAAGAAGGTTTAGGCACGAAAGTGAAGTTTAGCACGATATTTCATCCGCAAACTGATGGGCAGGCCGAGCGTACTATGCAAACCTTAGAAGATATGCTACGGGCATGTGTGTTGGATTTCGGTGGTAGCTGGGATGACCACTTACCCCTTATTGAAATTGCATATAACAACAGCTATAATTCCAGTATTCAAATGGCTCCATATGAAGCTTTATATGGGAGGAAATGTAGATCTCCCATTGGATGGTTCGAAATAGGAGAAGCACAACTAGTGGGCCCTGAATTGATCCAACAAGCAATAGAAAAAGTCAAGGTGATCCAAGATCGGTTGTTGACAGCCCAAAGTCGCCAAAAGTCCTATGCAGACAACCGCCGACGAGACTTGGAATTTCAAGCCGGTGATTGGGTGTTCTTGAAAGTGTCGCCAATGAAAGGGGTGATGAGATTTGGTAAAAAAAGGGAAGCTAAGTCCCAGATACATTGGACCCTACAAAATCATCCGCAAGGTGGGTCAGGTAGCCTATGAATTGGATTTGCCTTCGGAGCTTGAATCAGTCCACCCAGTTTTCCACGTTTCGATGCTCCGCAAGTGTATTGGAGACCCCACCAAGATTGTCCCGATAGATGATGTGCAAGTGACAGAACGGCTTACCTATGAAGAGGTGCCTATTGCTATTTTAGATAGGCAGGTGCGGAGAGTCCGAAATAAAGAGCTAGTTTCAGTCAAAGTCTTATGGCGAAATGATAACCGGGAAGAAATGACGTGGGAAGCAGAAGAGAGCATGAAGTCCAAGTACCCACACTTATTCCAACCCCCGGGAGAGAACCAAGATGACCCGCCGACGATATGAGGTATGTACGCTTTATTGTTTTGTTTTTGGTCATGTGTGGCCACGGATATGCTAATATTATGATGTATCACTGTGAGGCGATGATATTATGGGTTGTTGTGACAAGTTGGTAGTATCAAATTATAGGGAAAAGTCTGGCGAAATTTTCGTAGAATTCCGAGTGTTTAACATTCGAGGACGAATGTTCCAAAAAGGGGGGAAGAGTGTTACACCTCGGAAATTTTTCGTGAGCCAACACTGAATAGACCAACGAAGAGCATGAGTGTGCGATGTTTCACTAAGTAAGGGATGACTATTTATGAACTTTGGAAATAAGAAAGTTGCAGAATTTCATTTCAGTCCATAGGTCGTAAAATGGAATACAGCCCGTAAAGTGCCATCGTCCTTCAACATTCCATAATTTCAACTTTCTGTCAAATGCATCAAATGGTTAAACACGACTTGGAATACGGACCGTAAATTGAAATACGGCCCGTAAACTGAGTCGTAAACTGCCATGATCTTCAGCCTACCTTTCTAGTTTTGATATGCTTAAATACGATCGTGGAGGACAGACCGTAAACCAGTATACGACCCGTAAAGTGGGGATTACAACCACTGTACACCCCGACTGCTGTTCATTAAAAATCAGATTTTGAGTTATTAAATAGGGACCCTAAGCTCATTTTATTTCATTTCTCACCTACACGGTTTAAGAACTCTCTAGAGTAATCCAAAATACTTCATCCACAAGAATTTAAGAGAATCAAAGGGAGATCAAGATCAACCACATTAAATCCATGAAACAAAGTGTGTGAAACTCAAGTGGAGTTCATCCAAACCAAGAAGTTCCAAAAGAGGTGAAGTAGGGTTTTAGTGCTAAAGGAAGAACACCACTCTAGGATTGTTCCACCACGATCCAAGGTAAGTTTCGTGAGTTTATCATGTTGTTTAAGGTATTGGAAAGCTAAGATGCTTGAATTGTAGGAAGACATGGAAAATGGGTCTTGAATGCGAGAATAGTGTCATAATTGAATGGTAGTCGAATGGAAGCATAAACGTTGATGTGCCATGGTTATGAATATGTTGTAAATGATGTTTAGACCAGGAAATAAGCATTATATATGAGAAAATGCGATAACGAACTATAACCATAAATGTGAGAAAAATGAAGAGAAATGGTGGATCGTGGCCCTTGTATATGAATGATGATTGTTGATTGCTATATTGTAATTGTTGTTGTGGGTGTTGGAAGTTGACATGAAATAGGGTAAAAGTAGTATAAACAAAGGAAGTGCCGCCCAAATTTTCCCTAGAGTTAGTAACGCGTTCTTATAGTCGATTAACTAATATAAATGCAAATTCTCTTTTGAAGGGAGAAACACGCTATCGAAGGGGAGCAAGCGAGCGATAGTTCAGTTAAACGCCAAAGGTATGTGAGGCTAGACCTTTTCTTTCTATGGCATGAATCCCATGATATGATTTTTCTTCCGTTCCGTGATCCTCCTATAGTCCGGAAAGCCAAGAGCCTAAGATCATGAATAGCTACATGAGTCAAGAGATATGATATGACGTTCTCATAAAGTAAATGATGTCGTTCGTTGTATACACTCACCTTATGTACAAATCCCTTCAAGGTGAGGCAGAATGTTGATAAATGTTTATAATGAAATCGAGGGTTCACGACCTTACGTCACCTCGATAAAGTATGGTTGTCTTAGAGTCTTTATGCATATGGTATGATGAGCATATTATAATGAGAATATTATAATGAGCATGTTATGATGATATTACACCGCGCCTAGTTGGCCGGGCAGTCACCATTAAGGCGGGCAGCTTATACACCATGGCCAGTTGTCATGGGCAAACACCACTAGTGGGCGGCATGAGATGGTACCCCGGATGTGGGAGGCCTAGACGCGGGCTAATGTTACTGATTATCACACCGCACCTATATGGTCGGACAATTTATATATATATGATATGCATACCTGAGATGATGATAAGCTTAAAAGTAAGTCAGCATGCATTACTTTTCATGTAATTCCTAGTCAAGTACAGTTGCTCCATACTTGATGCCTCCCTTGTTTCGTTGATGTATTATTATTTTTCATGCCTCTCATACTCAGTACAATATTCGTACTGACGTCCATTTTCTTTGGACGCTGTGTTCATGCCCACAGGTAGACAGGGAGGTGAGCTCGATCCTGATTCTTAGTAGCTGCCAGCTGATTGCGAGCACTCCATTGTCCGGAGGTGCTCATGATTATTCTCTTGGTATATGTATATTTTGGGCATGGTGGAGTCTTGTTCCACCTATATGTATAGTATGTCAGTAGAGGCTCGTAGATGCGCAGTGTGGGTAGATAGTCTCACGAGAGGCTTTTATGTATATGTATATATTATTTTGATGGCCGAGAGGCTTATGTATATAAAAGTATTTTTATGTTCTCAAATGAAAAGATGATTTTCTTATGTCCTAAGCATGAATTGATAAAAGAGCATTAAATGGGTAAGGTGAGTAGCAGAACGAGTGGTGCTTGGTGGCTAGCCCCGGGTACCCGTCACGGCCCCTAGCTAGGTCGTGACAACAAGTACACAATTTTTATACACTTGTCTAGCTATCACGGGATCACCAACCGGAGTAGATACCTCAAAAGGTTTAATTGGCTCAGGTTTCACCCCAATACAACAAGCAACATACGGAGTAATATAAGACAATCTAGAACCCGTATCTATCATTGCATATACGTCGTGGGAAAATATGGATAATGTACCTGTAACCACATCCGGGGAGGACTTGAGATCCTGTCGTCCAGCTAAAGCATACACACGGGGATGAGTGGCACCTGAAGTAGATTCTTCCCCTCTGCCTCTACCTCGACCTGCTGGAATCTTGGGAGTCTGCCCTACTGGGCGCACTGAAGATGAACCTGCCACTGATCCTGTGGGCTGAACCCCAACTCTACCACTCATCGACGGGTAATCTCGCATCATGTGCCCAACCTGGCCGCAGGCATAGCAAGCATCTTAACCATGGCGACACTGTCCGGAATGCAATCTACCGCACTGGCTGCATTGCAGTACTGGGGGTCTCTACTGGCTATAATCTCCCCAAAACTGAGAATCTGAGGCCCTCGAACTCTGACACTGTCCTGAACGAAAGGAGCGATCAAATCTCCTACCCGTAAATCGTGGAGGTGCACTAGTCACCGACTGGCCTGAGTGTCTACAATGTGTCTGCCTTGATCCTCCTCTATAATAACTGCCTGCCCCCATAGATCTGGCCCTCTTGCTTTGCCTTCTATCGATATCACGATCACCCCTTTGCGGAGATTGTTGTCCTTCCAAATTCTGGGCATGGGCTTGTATTCGGGAAATATCCATCCCATCTTGCAACAAAGCCGTCAAACAATCCTTAAATAAATGTGGCCCTAAGCCACTCACAAACCTATGTACCCTATCTCCCATATCGGCCACCATAGTCGGGGCATATCTAGCCAATGAATTAAACTGAAAGTTATATTCCCGGACACTCATATTTCCTTGCTTTAGATTTAAGAACCTATCCGCTGTAGCTCGGCGGACCTCGGGTGGCAAATAATGGCGGATGAACTACAAATTCTTGCCACGCAGGAGGAGGCGCATTTTCTTTTCTTAATGCTAGCCAATTATTGTACCACAATACCGCCACATCTCGGAGTCTATAAGATGCCAACTCCACAGATTTAGTTTCAGAGGCATGAATAATCCTCAATGTTCTCAGTATCTCATCAACAAAACCTTGCAGTTCTTCATCTGGATTTGACCCGAAAAACTCCGGAGGATTCAAACTCATAAAATCACGAGCTCTGGTACCAGCTGCCCTATCACTCAGACCAGCATTCTACCGTTGTGCCTGGGCGACAACTAATTGTGTCAATTGATGGATGGGCTCGGTCACTTGTTGACCTGAAGCGGCCGGTGGAGGAACTGGAGCTGAAACTCCTCCTTGTTCTTTTACATTAGGCGGGGTGGAGGAAGTATTAGATGGGGCCTCATTATGTGATTCACCCTCTTCTACGTTCATTGGCGGCTCCCTTTCTACTCGCTTTTTCATCGTAGTCTTGCCTTTTTGGGCGGCTGTAACTTTTCCCTTTGGCGGCATTTATGAAATCATAGCACACTATTAAGAGGACAAAATCTTATAATACAGCTCTATCGCACGATCTATTAAGATGAAAGATGGTCATTTTTCCTAAATTCCCTGTAGCCTCGTGTTTATTAGTGTGGCGCGCAACACACCATAAGTAAGACTCTACTAGACACAGCTTGTAGACACTTCCTAGGACTGAACCGCTCTGATACCACTTTTTTCACGACCCGACTAGGGGCCGTGACGGGTACCCGGGGCTAACCACCGAGCACCACTCATCCTACTACTCATCATACTCATTAAGCGTACATTCATTAATTATATACTCAAATCATAGAAAAATCATTTTTCGTTTGGAAACATTATTACTTTTATATACATAAGCCCTTCGGCTATCAAAATAATACATACACAATAGTAGCATCGTGAGACCATACTACCCACACATGCGTATCTACGAGCCTCTACTAGAGTGGTAGACATAGGGATGGGACAGGACCCCGTCGTGCCCAAAATATACATGTATATACAAAAGAATAATCAAAGGCACCTCCGGAACAATGGAGTGCTCTCAAGTCAGCTAATAGCTCCTACGAGTCTGGATCACCTCCTTGTCTACCTGTGGGCATGAACACAGCGTCCAAAGAAAACGGACGTCAGTATGAACATTGTACAGAGTATGAGAGGCATAAGTAACAATAATTCGTCAATGAGATAAAGGAAACATCAAACAAGGAACAACCTGTAACTGACTGTCAATTATAAAAGAGATAATGCGTGTTGGCTTACTTCATAATCATCATCATATCATGTATGCATATATGTATAAACTGCCCGACAATATAGTGTTAGACCTCGTAGTTTCGTCTGTTGAGATTCGTTAGGCATTAGTTGTCCTAATCGCGGAAATGGGAGTTACCTTAGGATATATGTGTTACACCTCAGAAAAGCTTCAGTTGGTACGCAAGTGAATGAACTAGTGGAAATATGAGTAATGGATTAATGATGACTTGAGGGCGTTTTGGGAAGGAGTTATAACGTCCCTTAGATTGTTAATGAAGTATTAAACAAGTGTTAAGAAGGTTCCATAAGGATCGGAGATCAATCGAAGTGACGAGAATAAGTTCAGTGGACTGATGGGTTATACGTCTTATTTTACGGACCGTATAATGTTTTATGGACCGTATAATGGACCGTAAAACCATCACAGAAAAGGTTGCTCGCTGGTGATGTTTTACGGTCAGTTATACGGACCTTATAAATTTATACGGAACGTATAATGGACCGTAAAACGTTCACAGTGAAGGGTGAAGGAGAGACCCATTTCAAGGTCAATTATACGGACCGTATAATGAACCCGACAGATCAGTGATGGGTTATTAAATAAGAGGCCAAGTTCATGAAATCATTTCCACATTTTATCCTTCTCTCTAAAACATCTCTCTACATTTATTACACAAGTTTTCAAGGATTATAAGCCATCAACAACATAAAACTAGTGAATCAAGAGTAAGAACCCATCAAAGATCATCTAAAGTCAAGAAATCCAAATGGAGGGAAACTAGGGTTTTGCTCAAAGTGGAGTATTATCAACTAAGGCTCATTCCTACGACATCTAAGGTAAGATTCATGATATTTATATGTTGTTCAAGGTGTTTGAAGGTTAAAATGCTTGGTCATTAGAAGAGTATAGCAAAATGGGTTATGAATGATGAATAGTGATGTTTTTGAGAAATAGTTTGAATTGAATCATGATTGTTGTTGTGTTGTGACATGAATGTGTTATAAACGACGTTAAGACCATGAAATAGACATTGTATATGAACGGACGAAGTTGGGTGTTGTGACCATGAATATGGATGAATGGAAGTGAATTGAGAATGTGGATAATGTAGATTATTAATGGCCATTGTTATGATATTGTGAATGTATTGTTGATGTTTGGAAGTTGAATTACGATATGGAGGAATGTCGTATAAATAAAGGAAATGCTGTCCGATTTTCTCTAGCTTTAGCCATGTGTGTTAATTGTCGATTCTAATGATAGTACGACTTTAATGAAGGTAGAAACGTGAGCATCCAAGGAGTACATGCAAGTGTAGAATAGTTCGGCGAAAAGGTATGTAAGGCTAACCCTTCTTTCATAAGGCATGGTTCTTTGGCCAAAAGTCTAAATCCTCTATAAGTCTACGATTCCTTCAAATGATTGACCTTCTGAGCTAGTAAGCCTATGACATAGATGTAAGATAACGATGAGGATAGAAATGATACTAGAGATGCTTATGAGCTATTATATGTTCATGTGCCTATGAAGGGCTTTAATATGACCCCGAACTTATGATGCCGGGTAAGAATATATGTATATGACATGAATGTATAATGTATGACATGAATGTGTTATAAATGATGTTAAGACCATGAAATAGACATTGTATATGAACGGACGAAGTTGGGTGTTGTGACCATGAATATGGATGAATGGAAGTGAATTGAGAATGTGGATAATATAGATTATTAATGGCCATTGTTATGATATTGTGAATGTATTGTTGATGTTTGGAAGTTGAAGTACGATATGGAGGAATGTCGTATAAATAAAGGAAATGCTGTCCGATTTTCTCTAGCTTTAGCCATGTGTGCTAATTGTCGATTCTAATGATTGTACGACATTAATGAAGGTAGAAACGTGAGCATCCAAGGAGTACGTGCAAGTGTAGAATAGTTCGGCGAAAAGGTATGTAAGGCTAACCCTTCTTTCATAAGGCATGGTTCTTTCGCCAAAAGTCTAAATCCTCTATAAGTCTACGATTCCTTCAACTGATTGACCTTCTGAGCTAGTAAGCCTATGAAATAGATGTAACGATAACGATGAGGGTAGAAATGATGCTAGAGATGCTTATGAGCTATTATATGTTCGTGTGCCTATGAAGGGCTTTAATATGACCTCGAGCTTATGATGCCAGGTAAGAATATATGTATATGAATATGTATAAAGTATGTATATGATTACGTAATGCGCGCACACCTCTGCAGATGGTACGGATAACCCTGATGCCTTGGTAGGGCCAGGTATGTATGACCTTGAGCCTTGGTTGGCCAAGTATGAATGAAACACCGAACCTTCATGGTCGGGCAAGTTATGTATATGTATGTATATATGTTAATATGTTATGTATATGAGATGTAAATGATTATGAGAGTAATTAAGTACGGATGTCGATGTATGTATACCTATGGAAAGCAAGTAAGTGCCATGATGATGATATTGTTGTCTCCCCTCCTATGTTACTGCCTAAGTTGTCTATTATGCTTCTATATTGATGTTGATCATGCTTTACATACTCAGTACATTCTTCGTACTGACATCCTTTTGTTTGTGGACGCTGCGTCATGCCCGCAGGTGCACAAGGAGACAGACTGGACTCACAATTGCTTATTCAGAGATTGCATAGCAGAGCTCCGTCTCTTTTGGAGCCATAGCTTTTGGGTACTTATTCTTTTGTGTACATAATTATGGGCATAGCGGGGTCCTGTCCCGCTCATGTGATATGCTATACTCTTAGAGGCTCGTAGTCACGTGTATGTGGTTAGTTATGTCTGGCCTTGCCCGCCTATATATTGTATATCATTTTATTGGCCTCGTCGGCCCACGTACATTGTTGTGGCATAGCTGCCTATGATGATTAAAGATGTTGTCGTCCAATGGGACTAGTATGATTGATGCTTAGAAATGTATGATTGATGATGTGGCTCATCTAGATGCGAGTATGAGTGTAAGCTAAGGGGTGCCCGGGTGGGCTAGCACCGGGTGCTCGTTGCGGCCCCCTAGTCGGGTCGTGACAATATGAGATTACATGGTCCCACATTATGGTTATGGGGGTTTAAACCCTTGAAATGAGCTATGGAAGGATTTAAGATCAAACAAAAAAGGAATGGATTTTATAGGAGCTTTGGTAAAACTAGGCAAAACTTTTCGGACAAAATTTGGTGCCAAATGGCGGGGGGCATATCTCCTAGAATATGAGGAGTTTTGGTGTGTTTTTTTCCAAATTTAAGTTGATCGAGTCTACTTTCCAACTTAACAAACCGCTCGTCAATGTGACGTCTGAGTAAAAAGTTATGGCCATTCTACGATAGACTATCTGAGCAGAACATTTCTGCGGACCATTTGACGGCCCGCAGGAATTTTGACGCCCCGCTGGAATTTTGACACTCCGTCAAATTCACAGCCCAGCTTCAAATGGTCACAGTGACCCATATTTGACCGGGCAGTTCTACGGACCATTTTGATGGTCCGTAGGAATTTTGACGGCCCATCAAAATGGGCACAGAATTGCCCGACGGGATTTTAAGTTTCACTTTATATATTTCACTCCACCTCATTTGGACATTTTATTTTACCAAATAAGATCCAAATCTCTACAAAAACCCTCTCTTCCACTCCATAAACTAATCCAAGCCAAATCCAAGAGAGATTAAATATCAATAAGCAAGAATAAAGATACCCATGTGCTAGAGGTCTTGCTAGGGTTAATAACTCCAAGAATTCTTTGGATATTGAAGCTAGGGTTTTCACATAAGTTTATAGCTTGCTCCAAAGCTGATTCTTATGAGATAAAAGGTTAGTTTTCATACTTATTACATACTATCAAGAATGTTTATTTGTTGAACAACTTTGGTAGAAGGAAAAAATTGAAAATGAGTTCTAAATGTAATTTTTATGAGGTTTTTGAGTAGTAAGCTAACTTGAGATATGATTCTTAGTATAACATGGGCATAATATTGCTATGGAGAGTGATAATGGTGATGAATAAGCATTATAGGAAAATGTGCTAAAATGGGTATGAAGTTGCTAGCATAAGTCGAACACAAGGATGAATTTTGAAGGCTAAATCAAATGTGAATACTTAATTATGATATTGTGGATATTATTGTGGATGTTTGGGAGTTGTTTTTGAGATATAGTGGAAGTTGACAAAATAGGGGAACTGTTGCCGAATTTTCATTAGAACATGAATTATTCTAGTTTAAAGTGAAGAGTGTCATTATGGCTTAACCACGATATGAATCCTTCCAAATGTAGATTATTCATGCTTCGACGGGGAACGTTAAATAGTTAAGGAGACAAAAAGGTATGTAAGGCTAACCCTTCTTTCATTAAGGCATGGTTCCCTTGCTATATGTATCCTTTCACGAGCTCCATAATATTTTCCAAATGACTCTATCTCTAAGGTTTCTAAAGCTTACGATTCTCGATACGTTCACGATTCTATTGCCTCTTTTATATAACTGTTGATCTCCTAAGGATGAATATAACGAAAATGATGATGTCAATGATGACAATGATACTCATGCACTCCTATGTACATTATTCGTACTGACGTCCTTTTATTTGTGGACGCTGCGTCATGCCCGCAGGTGGACAGGGAGACAGGACTGATCCATAGACTTCTTACTCAGGGACTACATAGAGAAACTACACTTCATTCCGAAGCTACAACTTTTGGTATTATTATTTTGTGTACATACCCATGGGCAAGCCGGGGTCCTGTCCCGCCTATATGACGTGACATACTCTCCTTAGAGGCTTGTATACAATTGTATATGATTCGATGTCCTTAGCCTTGTCGGCTCATATTTTGTATATCATTTTGATAGCCTCGTCGACTTGTATATATGGATATGGGCATTATTTGATGATGATATGACTGTGTTGTTGCCCAACGAGATTAGCACTATTGATGCATATAAATTATGAGTAAGACATGTGGCTCACCTAGATGTGAATATAAGAGTGCGATAAGATGGGTTAGCACCGGACGCCCGTAATGGCCCTCCGGTTGGGTCGTAAAAAAAGTGGTATCAGATCAGTTCTGTCCTAGGGTATGTCTACGAACCGTGTCTAGTAGAGTCATGGTTATAGGTGTGTTGCGCGCCACACTTATAAACAAGAGGCTGCGGGCATTTTAGGAATGAATGACCTCCTTTATTCATAAGATCGTGCGATAGAGCTATGATATAAGAACTTCTTTTTCCTTAATCGTGTGTTATGTATTTCAGAGGTGCCGATAAAGAGAAGAAAGAGCACCGCCAACGGTTGTTGAGGAAAGTGAGTCCCAGAATGCGGCTCAATCTCAGTCCTCCCATTCAGTGCCTATTTATAAGGAGCGTGAGGGGGCCTCAGCCCCAGCTCCAGCACCTCCAGCTCCTCCACCGGATGCTACAAGCCAAGATGTAAAAGGGGCCATTCATTTGCTTACTCAATTGGTTACCGCCCAGACTCACCGGAAAAGTACGGGGCAAGGTGATAGGGCTGTTAGTGCCCGTGATTTTATTACCTTGAACCCTCCGGAGTTCTTTGGATCAAAACTGGATGAGGACTCTCAGAATTTTATCGATGGAATGTTGAGGACACTTCGGTTGATACATGCTTCGGACACCGAATCGATGGAGTTAGCATCTTATAGATTGAGGGATGTTGCGGTTCATTGGTACACGGTTTGGATGGCTTCACAGGGAGCCAATGCGCCTTCCCCGGTATGGCAAGAATTTGTAGATGCCTTCCTCCGACATTATTTGCCTCCAAAAGTTCGGCGAGCTAGAGCTGATAAGTTCTCGAATTTGAGGCAAGGAAGAATGAGTGCTTTAGAGTATAGCCTTCGCTTCAATTCTTTGTCTAGGTATGCTTTGGCCATGGTAGTGGATATGGGTGACCGAGTGCACCGATTTGTGAAAGGCCTAGGGCCACATTTGATGGATATGTGCTTGACTGCGTCCCTTCAAGATAATATGGATATTTCACACATTCAAGCCCATGCTTAAAATTTAGAAGAAATCCAACAATAGCAAAGAAGTGAGCGTGAGCATGATAGAGGGTATAACAAGAGGGCTAGATCTTCGGGCCCAACAAGCGAGTTTAGAGGTGGGCCAAGACAGCAGTTTTCTAGGCATTCAGGCCATTCTATGACTAGTGCGCCTCCACGATTTACAGGCCAGAGATTTGACAGATCTACTTATTTCAGGCCGTGTCAGAGTTTCAGAGCTTCGGGTTCCCAGTTCAGGGGTGATTCGGGTCAGGATAGGCTACCCATGCCACGATGTTCCCAGTGTGGGAAGTTACTTTGGGGCCAATGTCGACTAGGTTCAGAGGGATGCTATACATGCGGTCGGCCAGGCCATAGTGTCATGACCCAACCCCGTGGGCCATGACTAGTGCCCGAGATGGACACCCATACACACTTACTTACCAAATCAGTATATCAATGACTTATCCATATCCAACATATATAAGCGGTCACCTGTAACATACACATCATACCGACGCTATCAAGGCTGTCGTGGAACATATCATCAAAATTAAATGCATAAATATATATATGTATAAGCCATTAAGGCTGTCATAGCAAATAGTACTGCTTAGACGTAAATCACGGACATACCCGAACGATAACGACCCATGACCCACATATATGTCTACAGGCCTCTAATCAACATAACAGTGACATATGACGGGACAGGGCCCCGCCGTACCCCTGAATATACATATACATAAACATGTACATAGAAAGATCTTGTACCAAAAGTGTGGGCTCCGGAGCAAGGGAGCACTCCACGGCAGCAGAGTAGATAGCCTAAACTGTCGGGTCACTCACACGAACGTCTGTACCTGCGGGCATGAAATGCAGCCCCCGAAGGAAAGGGGGTCAGTACGGAAAATGTACTGAGTATGTAAGGCATGAAGTACAGTACAGGGAATCATAGGCAAGAATAGAAACTCTCCAAAACCAGTATGACTGTGTAAAATCGTCAATACGTTACCTTTATGTAATGAAGTAGTATATTTCAAATCATGAATCATACACATATACACATATACATTACATATATATCGTGTCCCGACCCTTTAGTGAGGGACTCGGTGAATAAGGTCATGCATGTCAACATCATATACTATATATACATATAACGTGTCCCGGCCCTCTAGTGAGGGACTCGGTGGATAGAATCATGTATGCATATGACTTGTCCCGGCCCTTTTTTAAGGGACTCCGTGGATAGAATCATGCATGTCAGAATCATATACCATATATACATATAACGTGTCCCGGCCCTCTATTACGGGTCTCGGTGGATAAAGTCATCATATGCCATCCTGGCCGCCATCCCCGTATCATCATATCATCATATACATATACATATAATGTGTCCCGGCCTGCAAGTGAGAGGGACTCGGTGAACAATGCAGTGGAGTACGCACGAGAACATGTCCTGGCCCGGGCTCAGTGAAATACAAACTGAGGCTTGCACGAACAGAATAATGTGAAACCATATGCAGATGAATCAAGACCCGATAGACAAGTATACTTACCGACACTCGAAGGCTCAGAAACAAGTTTCGGGTCAATCGGAATTAGTATAAGAAAGTTATGAGCGTTTGAAGTACAGAACCTTCTACGAATGTTTCAGAAGCCATTTCTTGGAAAATCAAAGCAACAATCATATTAGGAACCTTTCGGACATCGTGATGGATAATATCAAAACTTAACGAAATAGTCAGACATGCTATCATATCACTTATCTCTCAAATGCCAATTCGGGAACATATCAAATAGATCTTTGGACATCATGGACACGCATCAAAATCATATGAAACGGCTTATGGAAATCAAGGATTTTAGCCACCCTAATGGCTCTAAGAATGGGAATTTCTTTGAAATCGTACATATACGTCATTTGTTCATTTCATAAAGATCATGCCAAAAGAAAGGAAGGTAAGCCTTACATACCTCGTCCGCTTTCTACGCTAACCCGAAATTAAGTCTTTGGCTTTGCAAGATCTACAACAATATTCACACATACCAAACATTAGTCATAAACACTTAAGAGTCCCATTTCTAAACCAACACTTAATCTACAGAAATTTCGGCAGCATTTCCCCTGTAAATACTACCACACCCGAGAATCCAACTTGGCTATATCATCAACAACAAATCCGAGAATTTAACTCGGCCAAAATATCAACAACAATACCAACAATTACTCTAGCCATATCCACAATCGATTCAAAACGCATAATAACATTAGCAACTTCTTTCTACAAACTTTGACGACTTTCCATTTACGTTCAATTCATAATTGCATACATATTCAAGTATTAATCCGAAACCATTCAAACAATATTTAAGAACACTTCAACAATCAATTCTACATTCCAAACGGCCAAACCAACATACTACCCGAAACCTTTCAAATTCAACAAGAACAACAACAATACATTTTCTTCTTCCAAATTCATGAACTATACCAACAATTCACATGCTAGCAACATTGTCTTCCACAAATACAAGAAATAATATTCTGGTCACATTGGCTTCCATAACCACTCTCCAACATTTACAACTTCAACTAGAATCATCAACCTTTCATTATCAACATAGAATCCACAACAACAACAACTAAAACACCAAATAAAAAAATTTAATCATTGTTCCTACACACCACACATATACACGACCACAACCTAGTGTTATATCCTGTATTTCATACATTCGGATAATCCGAGAAAGGCATGGCAAGTTAAGGACAAGATCATTTTCAAGAGTTATTTCGATGTACGAGTTGTTAGGAATACTATTTATGAGCATTGGTAGTATGGAAATATTTGGAAAGGCCATGGGTAGAAAGAGAAATTCACAAAATGGTTCATTGAAACAATGTGGAAGGCTAGGGGCAAAATGGTAATATTGAGAAGAGTCGAGGGGCAAGTTTTGAATTGGGAAAGAAGAATAAATATATAGGTGTCTTGAAATAAATTCTCTAGAAAATTTAAGAAGGAGACCATGTGACATGCATGTGGGGTGTGGGCCACACCCCACTTGGATAAAATATGTATATATATATATATATAATATATTAGTCATCTTTTCCGACTTAAGAAAAATCTAGAAAATTGGAGAAAAAAAGAGCACATGACCGGCCATGTGCTATATTATATATATATATATATATATATATATATATATATATATATATATATATATATATATATAGGTTGAAGCCTACATAGCAAGACATACTAGTCATCTTCTAACTCAATAAAATTTGTAGAAACTTCAAGAAAAAAAGGGGGCATTCGGCCATGCATAGGAAAAATTGGCCCTATGGAGAATTCATCAAAAAAAAAAAAATTCTCCTAGTATTCCAACTAACTTGAAGGCTCTAATTACCATGGAGGAGTTGTTGGAGCAAGCAAAATATTCATTCTTGCAAAATACCAACCCTAGCCGAGAGTTGATAAGTCAAGTGGTGGAGGTAAGAATTCATCCACTTTTATATGTTATGGGTGATTATGTATGTTGTAGTATGTGAAAATGGATGAAATTTATGGTGCATGTATGTGTGGTGTGATGGCCGAACATGGTAGTTTGTAGAGGTAATGAATTGATTTTATTTAGTAGTTTGATTGTTGTGTTGTGAATTCCATAATGTAAAATGAATGAAAAACATGAAATCATGCATGTTGAAGTTGTGGCCATGTATGTGTTATGGTGGCCGAATATAGTGGGGTTGTGTAGGACAAATGAATTGATTTTATTTGGTACTTTGGTTGTTGTGGTTGTGAATATCTTGTACAAATTGTAATGTGTAGAAATGAATAAAACTCATGAATATGATGCTTGTTGATGTGTGGCCGAGAATGGGCTGTTTTGGTGTGGAAGGAATGAATTAGTTTTACCTAGTAATTTGGTTATTGTTGTGATGGTTTATGTGACGAAAATGAAGGCATTGGATGATTCAAGTTGGAGACTTGTTTTAGAAGATTATGTATATTGAATGCAATGTTCTTGCATGCACGAAAGGTAATGTTGTTAGTGTGGTGTTGTTAATATGTTATTAGTGTGTAGTTCATGAATTTGGAAGGAAAGGAAATGTGTTGTTATTGTTTTTATTGGAGTTGGAAGATGTTGGATGGAGTAGTATGTTGATTGAATCGTTTTGAAAGTTATGTGAATTGAATTGAATGATGAAGAGTTGCTAGAATAATTGTTGGTATTGTTGTTGATAGTTAGGCCGGGTTGAATTCCCGGATTGTTGTTGATTAAAAATTTAGCCGAGTTAGAATCTCGGGGATGGTGTATTTACAGGGGAGGTGCTGCCGAAATTTCGGCAGACCATAAGTGAATGAACTTGAAAGGTTAAGACAAGTATATGTCGACGAATCTAACGATAATGTCAATCTTCTTGCATGTAGACTAACAAGTTGGACGAATAAGTGTAGCTAGTAAGGCGCGGCACAGGTATGTAAGGCTCGTCTCTTTTCTTCTAAAGGCATGATCCCCACGTCATAACGTCTTGAATGTTTTTATATCTTCCTTACTTGCAAAAGCTAGAAGTTTATGACTCCAAGTTATAAGTCTTTTTCCTAATGGTTCATAATTGGTTTTCTATCAAAATGTCCATATTTTCCAAAAACCAAGTTTTAAGAGATTGAAAGCTTTTATGACTTAAATGATGAATATGATTTCATAATGACAACGATGACGTCAAATATGAGAAAATGTCTATGACAGATACGTTGACGATATGTTCCCACCATGAATATGACAATATGAAAATGTTAAGTTATTTCTTGATTTCTCAACTCTATTATGGATAATGACTACTTTAAAGGTTCCAAGTATATGAAACGATGCCTTATGATCCTGTTTTATGTTTTCTAATGATGACACTCTTCCTTGATAGTCTCCCCTTATGATTATCGTTACTTCAAGGTGAGACATGACGATCCTGATTATTCCATAATGTAATCGGAGGTTACCGACCTTCCGTCACTCCGATAGATACATGACTTTCTTTGGGCTCTCATGCATGTTACTTATGGGGTATATGTAGATGATATATGTATATGTATATGGGGAAGATGGGGAAAAGGGCATAGCATTATATACGCGTACCCACCTGATCAGTTGGCGTGATTATCATCCCGGACGCGGGATGCCCGGACGCGGGCCATATGTGGGCGAGCCGACATATTTCGGCGCTATGATATGAATGATATGTTCTATTTCTACATATGTGGGCGAGCCGATGGGGGTCGGCACTATGACATGTTCTATTTTCTATATATGAAAGAGAAATGTTTTCAAAGGAAAGATAAGCATGCATGGCATCCGGCCTAAAAGGCTTACATATGTACAGGTTACTCCTTTACCTCATGATATGATATCCTGTTGTTATTCATGTTTATATTTCTTACTATGTTGCTATTCATGCCTTACATACTCAGTACATTGTTCGTACTAACCCCTCTTCTTCGGGGGCTGCGTTTTATGCTGCGCAAGTACACCCAGATGAGCTGAAGCTAGCATAGTTGGTAGGCTCCACTTGTCCTGGAGTGCTGCCGAGTCAGAGTATATATGCTATGACGCTTTGTTCGAATTTAGAGACTTTGCAGACAGAGTCGTGGGTATTGGGAGTCAGTTCTGTAAGCGGCTCGACCGGCCGATGTGTCATATGTATTATGATATAAGTTTCATATAGTTACAGATTTTGTTTAAATTAAGCACAATAAAATTTTGAAGATCTTACTACGCTTTCATTTATTATTAATGTAAGAGTCTAAGGAAATTAAGTACGTAATAAGAGTTAGCGGGTTCGGCCGGCTCCGAGTATGGGGTCGGGTGCCCATCACACTCTAGTAGAGTCGGGGTGTGACACCTAGGTTCCCTATTTTCATGAATTTCATCCACCTTTACATACTACAACATACATAATCATCCATAACATATAAAAGAAGATTAATTCTTACCTTTTTCCACTTATCTTCCTTCTTGGCTAAAATTGCTCCTTGCAAGAATAGATGTTTTTCTTGCCCCAATAATTATACCACGTCAAAGAGGACCCTTGAATTAGTAGGAATACTAGAAGAAAATATTTTTTTGGATCAAATTTGGAAGCTTCAATTTTCTCCCTCACTTGGTCGAATGTTCTTGCATGCACGAAAGGTAATGTTGTTAGTGTGGTGTTGTTAATATGTTATTAGTGTGTAGTTCATGAATTTGGAAGGAAAGGAAATGTGTTGTTATTGTTTTTATTGGAGTTGGAAGATGTTGGATGGAGTAGTATGTTGATTGAATCGTTTTGAAAGTTATGTGAATTGAATTGAATGATGAAGAGTTGCTAGAATAATTGTTGGTATTGTTGTTGATAGTTAGGCCGGGTTGAATTCCCGGATTGTTGTTGATTAAAAATTTAGCCGAGTTAGAATCTCGGGGATGGTGTATTTACAGGGGAGGTGCTGCCGAAATTTCGGCAGACCATAAGTGAATGAACTTGAAAGGTTAAGACAAGTATATGTCGACGAATCTAACGATAATGTCAATCTTCTTGCATGTAGACTAACAAGTTGGACGAATAAGTGTAGCTAGTAAGGCGCGGCACAGGTATGTAAGGCTCGTCTCTTTTCTTCTAAAGGCATGATCCCCACGTCATAACGTCTTGAATGTTTTTATATCTTCCTTACTTGCAAAAGCTAGAAGTTTATGACTCCAAGTTATAAGTCTTTTTCCTAATGGTTCATAATTGGTTTTCTATCAAAATGTCCATATTTTCCAAAAACCAAGTTTTAAGAGATTGAAAGCTTTTATGACTTAAATGATGAATATGATTTCATAATGACAACGATGACGTCAAATATGAGAAAATGTCTATGACAGATACGTTGACGATATGTTCCCACCATGAATATGACAATATGAAAATGTTAAGTTATTTCTTGATTTCTCAACTCTATTATGGATAATGACTACTTTAAAGGTTCCAAGTATATGAAACGATGCCTTATGATCCTGTTTTATGTTTTCTAATGATGACACTCTTCCTTGATAGTCTCCCCTTATGATTATCGTTACTTCAAGGTGAGACATGACGATCCTGATTATTCCATAATGTAATCGGAGGTTACCGACCTTCCGTCACTCCGATAGATACATGACTTTCTTTGGGCTCTCATGCATGTTACTTATGGGGTATATGTAGATGATATATGTATATGTATATGGGGAAGATGGGGAAAAGGGCATAGCATTATATACGCGTACCCACCTGATCAGTTGGCGTGATTATCATCCCGGACGCGGGATGCCCGGACGCGGGCCATATGTGGGCGAGCCGACATATTTCGGCGCTATGATATGAATGATATGTTCTATTTCTACATATGTGGGCGAGCCGATGGGGGTCGGCACTATGACATGTTCTATTTTCTATATATGAAAGAGAAATGTTTTCAAAGGAAAGATAAGCATGCATGGCATCCGGCCTAAAAGGCTTACATATGTACAGGTTACTCCTTTACCTCATGATATGATATCCTGTTGTTATTCATGTTTATATTTCTTACTATGTTGCTATTCATGCCTTACATACTCAGTACATTGTTCGTACTAACCCCTCTTCTTCGGGGGCTGCGTTTTATGCTGCGCAAGTACACCCAGATGAGCTGAAGCTAGCATAGTTGGTAGGCTCCACTTGTCCTGGAGTGCTGCCGAGTCAGAGTATATATGCTATGACGCTTTGTTCGAATTTAGAGACTTTGCAGACAGAGTCGTGGGTATTGGGAGTCAGTTCTGTAAGCGGCTCGACCGGCCGATGTGTCATATGTATTATGATATAAGTTTCATATAGTTACAGATTTTGTTTAAATTAAGCACAATAAAATTTTGAAGATCTTACTACGCTTTCATTTATTATTAATGTAAGAGTCTAAGGAAATTAAGTACGTAATAAGAGTTAGCGGGTTCGGCCGGCTCCGAGTATGGGGTCGGGTGCCCATCACACTCTAGTAGAGTCGGGGTGTGACACCTAGGTTCCCTATTTTCATGAATTTCATCCACCTTTACATACTACAACATACATAATCATCCATAACATATAAAAGAAGATTAATTCTTACCTTTTTCCACTTATCTTCCTTCTTGGCTAAAATTGCTCCTTGCAAGAATAGATGTTTTTCTTGCCCCAATAATTATACCACGTCAAAGAGGACCCTTGAATTAGTAGGAATACTAGAAGAAAATATTTTTTTGGATCAAATTTGGAAGCTTCAATTTTCTCCCTCACTTGGTCGAATGGCCCTTGTTGTTGGTCTTCTCTTTTTCTCTCCAAGTTTCTTGATTATTCTAGTGTTGAAGATAACTTTGTCATCTTTTGTAGCATATATTTAACTCCCACATGGGCCTTGGCCCATTACCTTGGCCGGCCACCTTGGCCATTTTTCTCAAGCCCAAATATTTTTTTTTTCTTTTTGTTTCAAGCCCATTTTGTTTCATGAGCAATTTTTTTGTAATTCATGAAAAACTATTTTCCTAATTTCCAAATTTGCCGTTAGCCTTCCTCAGTATTTCCGCATCAATATTTTCATAGACAACTTGTGTGCTAAACAAGATCAAGAACATAGCCTTGCTCTTAACTTCCCGCGATTATCTTGAATTATCCGAATGTACAAAATGCGGGATATAACACATATCATGCGTGATTGCCCCTCGGTTGGTGGTAGGTGTAGAGTTCAGCCTTCAGGATCGGCAGCCGGGTGTTCATCATCGATACGCCCTATAGGGAAAGGTTCATAGGCGCCAGTCAGCCTTGGTAGAAGTAGAGGGAGAGCTCCCAGTTCTAGTGGTCCTCAGCACCGTATTTATGCCTTGGCGGGACGCCAAGATCTTGAGTCATCTCCTGATGTCGTCACTGGTATATTATCGGTGTTTTCTCATGATGTATATGCTTTGATAGATTCGGGCTCTACATTGTCATATGTTACTCCATATATTGCGGGTCGGTTTGGGGTCAAACCGGAGTCGATCAAACCTTTTGAGGTATCTACACCCGTTGGTGAACCGGTAATAGCTAGCCGGGTATATAGGAATTGTGTAGTTGTGATTTGTGACCATCGTACTATGGTTGATCTGCATGAGGTAAAAATGGTGGACTTTGATGTTAGCATGGGCATGGATTGGTTGGCTTCTTGCTATGTCAATGTTGATTATAGAATGAAAATAGTTCGCTTCCAATTTCTGGGAGAGCCAGTTTTAGAATTGAAAGGAAATACTGTGTCCCCAAAAGGTAGGTTTATTTCCTATCACAAGGCAAGGAAAATGATTGCCAAAGGATGTATTTACGATCTAGTTCGGGTTCATGATGTAGAAGCTAAACTACCAACTCTTCAGTCTGTCCCTGTGGTGAATGAGTTTCCGGATGTGTTCCCGGAAGAGCTTCTAGGCCTCCCTCCAGAGCAGGAGATTGATTTTGCTATAGATGTGCTACCGGATACAAAGCCCATATCTATTCCTCCCTATAGAATAGCTCCCGCAGAATTGAAAGAGTTGAAGGAGCAATTGAAAGACTTACTCGAAAAAGGCTTTATAAGTCCTAGTTCATCCCCGTGGGGAGCACCCGTGTTGTTTGTGCGAAAGAAAGATGGCTCCTTGTGGATGTGTATTGACTATCGGCAACTGAATAAGGTGACGGTCAAGAACAAATATCCTCTTCCAAGGATTGACGACTTATTCGATCAATTGCAAGGCGCCAAATGATTTTCAAAGATAGATTTGAGATCCGGGTATCATCAGGTGAGAGTTAGGGAGAAAGATATCCCTAAGACAACCTTCAGAACAAGATATGACCATTTTGAGTTACGGGTGATGTCATTTGGGCTAACAAATGCACCGACAGTATTTATGGATTTGATGAACAATGTGTTCAGGCCCTTCTTAGATTTATTTTTAATTGTGTTCATCGACGATATCCTGGTGTATTCTAGGTCCGAGGCAGAACATGTGGATCATTTGCGTACCGTTCTTGGAGTTCTCCAAACCCGAGAGTTATTTGCCAAATTTTCTAACTGTGAATTTTGGTTGAACTCAGTGACCTTTTTGGGGCATATTATTTCAGCCAATGGTATTCGGGTAGATACCCAAAAGATTGAAGCTGTGAAGACATGGCCAAGGCCAACAACACCTACGGAGGTCCGTAGTTTTCTAGGCTTAGCAGGTTATTACAGGAGATTTGTAGAAGGATTTTCTTCTATTTGTACACCACTCACGAAGCTGACCCAGAAATTAGCTAAGTTTCAAAGGATAGATGCTTGTGAACGTAGTTTTCAAGAGCTACAGGATAGATTAACTTCTGCCCCAGTCCTGACACTTCCAGAGGGATCAGAAGGTTATGTTATCTATTGTGATGCTTCAGGCATTGGGTTAGGTTGTGTGTTGATGCAACATGGTAAGGTGATTGCGTATGCTTCAAGACAGTTGCGGAAACATGAGAAAAATTACCCGACCCATGATATTGAATTGGCTGCAGTAATTCATGCATTGAAGATGTGGAGAAAATATTTGTATGGCGTCCATGTTGATATTTATACATATCATAAGAGCCTTTAGTATATCATCAAGAAAAAAGAGTTAAATTTACGACAACGGCGATTGTTAGAATTATTGAAAGACTATGATGTTGACATCTTGTATCTTCCCGGGAAAGCAAATGTAGTGGCTGATGCTCTTAGCCGTAGATCTATGCGAAGTTTATGTGATGTTCAGCCAGAGAAAAGCGAGATAGCTCGTGAGCTCCAGCAGTTAGCTAGCCTAGGAGTTCGAGTAGTGGACTCAGGTGGTATGGGAGCTATCATTCAAAATACGGCGGTCTCATCACTAGTGGTGGAAGTGAAAGAGCGTCAATACGAGGACCCATGCAAATTCATTATAGAAATACACTCCCTCAGAAGGAGAAGTCATCATTTGAGATTTCTGGAGATGGAGTTCTTCGATGCCGAGGCAGGTTATGAGTTCCTGATGTTGCGGGATTACGCCACCAAATATTGAGAGAAGCCCATTGTTCCAGTTATTCTGTTCACCCAGGAGCAACGAAAATGTACCATGATCTTAAATCTATATATTGGTGGAACGGGATGAAGAAAGATATAGCGGAATTCGTAGCTTAATGTCCCAACTGTCAACAAGTGAAAATCAAGCACCAAAAGCCGGGTGGATTGTTGCAAGCTATAGAAATTCCAACTTGGAAGTGGGAAGTAATTACCATGGTCTTCATTACAGGCTTACCCCGTTCTCGACGTAAGTATGATTCTTTATGGGTGATTGTGGATAGACTCACGAAGTCAGCTCATTTCTTACCAGTCAGAACTACATATGTGGCAGAAGATTATGCAAAGCTTTACGTTAAAGACATAGTGCGGCTTCACGGTGTTCCGATATCTATTATCTCAGATAGAGGAACTCAGTTTACAGCAAATTTTTGGAAGTCCTTCCAAGAGGGTTTGGGGACTCAAGTGAGCCTTAGCACGGCATTTCACCCACAGACGGATGGACAAGCTGAACTTAACATTCAGACTCTTGAGGATATGTTTCGAGCATGTGTATTGGATATTGGAGGTAGTTGGGATGATCACTTACCACTTATTGAATTTGCTTATAACAATAGTTACCATTCTAGCATCCCAATGGACCCGTATGAGGCTTTATATGGGAGGAAGTGTAGTTCTCCAATTGGGTTGTTTGAAGTAGGAGAGACCAAATTGATAGGACCAGACTTGGTCCAGCAAGCTACAAAGAAAGTCAAGCTTATACAGGATCAATTATTAACAGCTCAGAGTCGACAGAAATCCTATGTACATAATCGTTGAAGAGACTTAGAATTCCAAGTGAAAGATTTGGTATTCTTGAAGGTGTCGCCAATGAAGGGCGTCATGAGATTTGGCAAAAAGGGCAAGCTGAGTCCCCGGTTCATTCGACCGTATGAGATTGTACGCAAGGTAAGCCAAGTGGCTTATGAATTAGACCTACCTGCGGATTTGGAGTCAGTCCATCCAGTTTTTCATATATCGATGCTTCGTAAGTGTATTGGAGATCCTTCTATAATTGTGCCAATAGATGATGTCCAAGTTACTAAACAATTGTCTTATGAAGAAGTCCCCAATGTCATTTTAGATAGGCAAGTACGAAAGCTCAGAACCAAAGAGGTAGCTTTAGTTAAAGTTTTATAGAGGAACAGTAACAGAGAGGAAATGACTTGGGAAGCCGAAGAGGACATGAAGTCCAAGTACCCGCAATTATTTTCACCTTCAGAAGATATTCAAGCCGAGACACCAGTAACATTAGGTATATAATGTTTTTCTTGATGTTTTCTTGGTCGTGTGTGGCCATGGTTATTGTCGTGTTGTTATAGCCCTGTGAGGCGATGTATTTTGGGTTGCTGTGTAGGATGGTAGTTCCATATTATAGGGGAAACTCTGGCAAAAATTTTGTAGAATCCCCAGGAGTATATCATTCGAGGACGAATGTTTCTAAGAGGGGGAGAATGTTACACCTCGTAGTTTCGTCCGTTGAGATTCGTTAGGCGTTAGTTGTCCTAATCGCGGAAACGGGAGTTACCTTAGGATATATGAGATTACATATTCCCATATTATGGTTATGGGGGTTTAAGCCCATGAAATGAGCTATGGAAGGATTTAAGATCAAACAAAAAAGGAATGGAGTTTATAGGAGCTTTGGTAAAACTTGGCAAAACTTTTCAGACAGAATTTGGTCCCAAATGGCGGGGGGGGGGGGGGGGGATATCTCCTAGAATATGAGGAGTTTTTGTTTTCAAATTGAATTTCATCGAGTCTAGTTTCCAACGCTACAAACTGCTCGTCAATGTGGCGTTTGAGTAAAGAGTTATGGCCATTCTACGACAGACTGTCTGAGCAGAACATTTCTGCGGACCATTTGACGGCCCACAGGAATTTTGACGCCCCGCAGGAATTTTAACGCTTCGTCAAATTGACACAGCCCAGCGTCAAATGGTCACAGTGACCCATATTTGACTGGGCAGTTCTACGGACCATTTTGACGGCCCTTCAAAATGGGCGCAGAATTGCCCGACGGGATTTTAAGTTTCACTTTATATTTTTCACTCCAATTCATTTGGACATTTTATTTTACCAAATAAGATCCAAAATCTCTCTAAAAACCCTCTCTTCCACTCCATAAACTAATCCAAGCCAAATCCAAGAGAGATTAAATATCAATATGCAAGAATCAAGATACCCATGTGCTAGAGGTCTTGCTAGGGTTAATAACTCCAAGAATTCTTTTGATATTGAAGCTAGGGTTTTCACATAAGTTGATAGCTTTCTCTAAAGCTCATTCTTATGAGATAAAAGGTTAGTTTTCATACTTATTACATACTATCAAGAATGTTTATTTGTTGAACAACTTTGGTAGAAGGAAAAAGTGGAAACTGAGTTCTAAATGTAATTTTTATGAGGTTTTTGAGTAGTAAGCTAACTTAAGATATGATTCTTAGTATAACATGGACATAATATTGCTATGGAGAGTGATAATGGTGATGAAGAAGGATTATATAAAAATGTGCTAAAATGGGTATGAAGTTGCTAGCATAAGTCGAACACAAGGATGAATTTTGAAGGCTAAATCGAATGTGAATACTTAATTATGATATTGTGGTTGTTTGGGAGTTGTTTTGAGATATAGTGGAAGTTGACGAAATAGGGAAAATGCTGCCCAATTTTCATTAGAACATGAATTATTCTAGTTTAAAGTGAAGAGTGTCATTAAGGCTTAACAATGATATGAATCGTTCCAAATGTAGATTATTCAAGCTTCGACGCGGAACGTTAAATAGTTAAGGAGACAAAGAGGTATGTAAGGCTAACCCTTCTTTCATTAAGGAATGGTTCCCTTGCTATATGTATCCTTTCATGAGCTCCATAATATCTTCAAAATAACTCGATCTCTAAGGTTTCTAAAGCTTACGATTCTCAATACATTCACGATTCTATTGCCTCTTTTATATAAAGGTTGATCCCCTAAGGATTAATATAACGAAAATGATGATGTCAATGATGACGATGATACTCATGAACTCCTATGTATACGGATTTAAGTATGTATGACTATTATGTAACACCGAGCCTATATGGCCGGGTATGGCACCTATCGCGTGCACACCACTGCAGTTGGGTATGGATAACACTGAGCCTTAGTAGGGCCAGGTATGTATGATACCGAGCCTTGTCATGGCCGGGTATGTGAAACCACTGAACCTTCATGGTCGGGTACGCTATGGATACGAATATGTATATGAATATTGACACGGATATGGGTACTTATATATATATATATATATATATATATATATATATATATATATATGTATGTATGTATGTATGTATGTACACGAGCACGCACTAGAAATGGAAGGTCCCTATGAAAGACAAGTAAGTAATTAAGATGGCCCTACTACTCCTTGATTTCCCCATCCTATGTCATTTCTTGTGTTGTCTTTTATGCTCATATTCTGATATTGATTTTGCTTTACATACTTAGTACATTATTCATACTGACGTCCTTTTGTTTGTGGACACTGTGTCATGCCCGCAGGTGGACAGGGAGACAGGACTGATCCATAGACTTCTTACTCAGGGACTACATAGAGAAGCTCCACTTCATTCCGGAGCTACAAATTTTGGTATTATTCTTTTGTGTACATATCCATGGGCAAGGCGGGGTCCTGTCCCAAACATCCATAACAACGTTTACAATATAATAGGCAACAATCATCATTCATTTACATTATCCGCATTTCACAATTTCAATTCAATTTCTCCATAATTGTGGTTATAGTTTACTATCGCATTTTCTCACATATAATACTAACCCCATGTTCTAAATGTCATTTATAACGGACTTATAATCACAACATACCAATATTCATAATTCACCCCAAACTACTACTCAACAATGACACTATTCACACATTCTTGACCCATTTTCTATATCCTTCTACAATCCAAGTGTTTTAACTTTCAACACCTTAAACAAAAAGGAATGATCATAAAACTCACCTCAGATAATGGAATAATAAGCCTTGAGTGGAAATTCTCTTCTTGCACCAAAACACTAGCTCACTTCCCTTGGGTTTTCTTGGCTTAGATGAACTTTGATAGGTTTCATACACTTGATTTTGTGGGTTTGACAAAGTTGATCATCAATTTCTCTTAGGTTCTTGTGGGTGAAGAGTGGAGAGAATTCTAGAGGATTCTTGAGGTGTGGAGAAGTGAAATGAAATGAAATAAATGAGAGAGGGTCCTTCTATCACCATTTAAAATTAGTCCCGACCGGATTCTACGGACCAACATACGGTCCGTATAATTTATACTAACCGTATGTCTGGCCGCAGATCTAGTCCAGTGAGGTGTGATATTCTGGGCTGATTATACGGCTAGACATATGGCGAGTATAATTTATACGGCCAGTATGTTGGGCCGTATAATGCCCAGTTCATCCGAACTCTTTCTCGTTGACTCGTTTGATTTCCAATCCTTATGAACCCTTCTTGACACTTGATTAACACCTTAATACCAATCTAAGGGACATTATTACCCTTCTCCGAAACATATTTAAGCCATCATTAACTTGTCGCTCATAATTCTTACCCGACACGTAACATATTCCTTGCTTTCCTTGACAACATTCTTCCCTTAAGTTAAATATCTTTGAACCTCGATTAGGATCATCAAATGCTATTTCTTGCTTATCAAAACATCGTATACGTCATGCCCTTCGCTAGCCTATTCACTGTACGCTAACGGGAAATTTTCCAAGGTGTAACACTTCTGGCCTGCAGAAGCAGGTTGACGGAACAAGTCGGTAGACTGTCGAAACGTTGACGTGACCGTCGAACCGCTTCTCTGGAACTTTTCAGTTTCAGCTATAAATAGACGAGTTGGGCTCCAAATTTTCATATTTGAGTCTCTCTCTAAGTCTTGAAGGTTCTAGAAAAATCCTCTCATCATATCATCATATATCCAAGTGAAATCAAGGAGTAAACACCAAGAAATTGTGAAATCAAGTGCAAGGATACTCTCTAGGGTTTGTGGAAACCAAGAATCTCTTTGGTGTTGAAGTAGGGTTTCCTCCAAGTGAAGTAATTCCATTCTAAGTCCATTCCTACATCATCAAAGGTAAGCTTTATGTTCAATTCATGGTATTAAGAGTATTGAGAGGTTAAAAGAATTGGATTATGGAAGGGAGGATAATATGGAGTACAAATATGGAAATAGTGATACTCTTGATTAATGACTTAACTTGAATAATAGTTCTTGACATGTTATTAGTACAAAATTGTGGTGAATGGTACGAATGATACTAAAGGAGTATTTTATGAGAATGAAGATGATGTTTTAATATAGGTACGGTTATGGATGATCTTGAAAGTGGATTTAAGAAGTAAACAATGCTTAACTTAAGGAACCTATTGATTATGTTATCATGAGTGTTGTTATGGATGTTTGAGGGCTATCTTATTTCATGGAAGAAGTTGTCGAAACAAAGGAAGTGTCACCGAATTTCCATATTCTTTTAGTTGCTTTAGCTTAAGCTTAAGTATGTTTCCGGTTGTTTAATCTTAGTAAAAACTCTCTTGAAGGTAGAATCGCGAGCTTGAAAGGCAAATAATTAGACGATAAAGTTGAGTAGACGTAAAGGTATGTGATTCGATTCCCCTTCTTTCAAAGGAATGACTGTTACATTGTGCATATATTTGGCTTGATGCTTAGCTTGATGCTTTTTTTTGTGTATATATTTGGGCATAGTGGGGTCCTGTCCAATCCTTATGTCTCAGTACTCTAGTAGAGGCTCATAGATACGTATACGTGGGTAGTGGTCGCCTCATGGATACATCGTTGTATATTTTTGTATATCATTTTTGCCGCTGTGAAGGCTTATGTATATATGTATGTGTTGCCTTTGATATTGTGCATGTTTAGGTTGGGTTTGGCGATTAGCTAAATGAGTGGCGCTCGGTAGTCAGCTCTGGGTACCCGTCATGGCCCTAGTCGGGTCATGACAGTTAATTATTTTGAGGTTCTCCAAAGAGGAAGAGAAGGCTAAGGTTTGGCGATTTGAGACTGTTGCTCGGCATTCCATGTAAGTTACGGCTTACTTTAGTTAGACTTTGATTAGCGAAACAAATATATTGTGTAGAATTGATGGGAGAAAGCATAATTAGGTATTCGTATATGGTGTTTGATTGGATATTAGCTAGGTTGGTATGACTTCTAATTTTGTGGGCTCGTCGCCATTACTTTATGTACTGAAATGTGAGGTGTACTTGTATTCATACTGTGGTGATTTGGGATAAATTTCTATTAGGTTGATTGTTATTGATAGTGGTTTGTTGTCCTGTTATTGTGATTAGACTTATTACCTAAATTGTCGTGTTGTACTCAGTTCTCTCTTATTGTGACACATATCATCGGAGAAAGGAAAGATAATGAGTTTAGACTTGAATTGTGATATAAACTTATGACAGTACGTAGATGAAAACCTGATGTATGATTTACTGTTGATGATAATATATAGAAAAATAGAGCATCTGGGTGATACAAGACTTAGTTATGAGGCGTGCTTTCTATATGTGGAAGTAAAGAGGTACATAGTCTCTTATGTTGGTTGAGACGGTTTGTATGATTGATTTCATGGTTGAGTTGATCTAAGTCTTGATATGACTTGTGGATTTGTGACATGTACCTTCACTATTGCTTTATTGGTTTGCATTGATTTACCATGTTTACACTCATGTATGCATTCACACTCATACATGATGGAAATGGTTCAGAAACGATTCATGGAAGACTTGTGGCATGATGCCTTGTGTTTGACATTGATATTGCTAATTGTTCATAGTTCACACATACTTATGAACTGTAATACATTAAGACATACATTGTGAAGTAAAATTAGTGAAGAAGTAAATATAGTCTTCTTGTTGATCTTTTGATACTATTTGATAAATGGTACTTGATAAATTGAACATTGAAAAATGATGTGACAGTGTTACTATATATATGAAAAGGAACATTCGACCAGGGGTAAGGATGTGACCTATATATGAACAGGCACATTTAACCGGGGTGAGGATATGGCCTAGTTGTGAGCTCGTGGTCCGAGGTTCGTTCCGAAATGAGGGTAGATGGACACACTGGTTCCCTGCAGGTCATGACTACTGGACAATGACACCAGTTAGCATGTATGCACAGTTCAAGTGATTGGCCAGTGCATTGCATTACCCATCACCATATTTTGCATCGCATATCATTACATTTTATTATGTGTTATTATATGCTTGTTTGGTTTTGATTTTGGTATAGATGTTGAATGCTTATTGTCATATAAATATGACCTTTGACCGAGTTAAATCATGGATTAGTGACTCTATCTAGGGATGGAACTTGGACTTGTGATTATTAGGTGAGATTATTGAGACTTGACAGACTTGTGGTTTAGAAGCTTCATCTTAGGCCGTGACTCTATTATGAGATATTCTGTGACTTGGATTTGAGTATTAAGTGCATATTTGTTTATCTTCTTGATTTTACACTTATATGCGTGATGTAATCTTAGTCGCCCTATGATTCTTACTGGTGCATGGTGTTTGTACATATACTACCTTATTGCACCCATTTCGAGTGCAGAGTGTGTTCCAGAGATTTCATCCAGCCTACATCTCTAGCTTTAAGCTAGTTTGCTCGATTAGACCCGAGAGTGAGCTTCTACCTATGCCATGCCATTTGAAGATCTCTCTTTCCAAATGTCTACTTTCATTCCAGACATTATTATTATTATATTTGAGATATACTTCATTCTTTAGACATTGTTGGTTAGAGTCCTTGTACGATGGCTTTCAGATTTTGGGGGTGTAATAGTTAAGACTTCCGCACTTATATTATTTACTATTTATGACTTCGTCAGACTATTTATTCATTGTTAGAGTATAAATGATTAAAGAAGTTGAAATTGGCTAGTGATTAATAGTTTAACGGGTAAGGGTTCGCCTACTAGTGATAATAAGATAGGTGCCTGCACAATCAGTAATTTGGGTCGTGACAGTTGGTATCAGAGCCTAGGTTCGTGAATATCATTGTATAAGGGCGTATGTAGTAGAGTCTTACGGATCGGTACGAAGAGCTCCATACCTATTTGTGAGTGGCTATGGGAGATTTAGGAAGCTTCCACTTCTCTCATTCTTTCGTGCTACTTCATTCAAGTTGGTATCTAGACGATTCCAATTGGTATCTGCACTTCCTTGTCTTATTGTTCCACGAATTGTGGAAACCCTTTCATAAACTCTTATGCGAGCAGTTTGTGTTATGGCATGGCCTGGTATGGTGCTAGAGGCGTCTTCCCGCTTCAGACACATGATCCAAGTTCAATTTCCAGTTGTCACTTGAAGTTTAGTTGTATGGGTTTTAATTTAGATCTGATTATTTTGTTTGCATAATCTTGTAAAGAAGAGAACATTGTATAGATTAATCTCCACTATTAGGAAGGGAATAATTGATATTTCACTTTAACGACCCTCCCAACTGTTATAGAAATCTTCATCACCTTAGCCAGTAAAACCTCTTCGAGAGTAGAATGAACTAGTAGAAACTCAATTGTAGAAGTTTAAAAACTGAGATTTGGCTTATTGTGTTGTCCGTTTTGTGGGGGTATAAGTGAATGTGTGTTGTGTTTGTTTTAATTAGTGTAATTTTGAGTTGTATTCTTGTAGCTTAGAGGTGCCTTTTAGAAACTACGTATGGAACTCAACTAATTACTGAGGTTACTGCCTAAAAAGGCCTACTGCGGAGAGTTATTTACCGCGATAGCGGACCCGCTATATCTGATGGGTCGTCGCTATAGCAGGGCGTTAAGGGTCACAGGGTCCGTATAGGGTCATAGTTTTACAGGCCCACACTTAGAATTATTTATTCACTTAACTCCCCCATAGATCCCAAAGAGCACTGAGGGCGATTTTCTAAGACTAGGGCAAGGAGACACTTGAAAGGTAAGTTTCAAACCATTACTTTGTTCATTCCATTGTCATCCTAAGATTATACCTCATCTGAAGGGGTCTCTAATGGTGAATTGGGGACTAAAAAACCCTAGAACGCAAGAACCCTTGTGATAATTGAATGGTTATGAATATTATTGTTAGTTTATCATCCAGAAACATGGATTATTACTTGTTAGTTGAGAATTAAACTTTAGATGCATGAGAATGATGATTTGAGACTTAGGGTTACTTGAAGAGTTCTTGAATTTGTTTCTTCTGGGGTGAGTTCCCTTGCCTTATTTTGTGAGTACCTTGTCACGACCCAACTAGTGGGCCATGACGGGTACCCGAAGCTGGCTACCGCGCACCACTTATCAAGCCATCTATCATACTTAACCTGGACATATATCATTTCCAACATAAAACTTGTCATAAACAAATTTCTAAATCTCCCAAAACATGTATATATGCATAAGCCCACGAGGCTACAAAATGATGTACAAAATATACACTGAAGAAGTCTCATAACATCGACAACCCGCACATAAGTATCTATGAGCCTCCGGAGTAGTGGAGTGCTCCTATGTAGCTGCTGATAGGCTCCTATGAATCTATACCGCCTCCCTGTCTACCTGTGGGCATGAACACAACGTCCATAAAATAAAGGACGTCAGTACGAACAATGTACTAAGTATGTAAGGCATATATGATAACATGATGTCACACCCCACCCTAGGTAAGCCGTGATTAGCACCAGGCACCTTGCGAAAACCGAGCGAACCAACTTATAACTCGCATCCTCTATGTCTCGAATGGAAACAATAAGATCAAAAGACTAAATAGAACATAATATCATGTATAAGTAAATGTACAATAGACTGATGATGCCGACATTACTACTGTCACACTATGACTAAGTTGTACACAGGAACTATCTGCAAAGCCTCTATGAACATGACTGAGGTATACAAGTCGGGACAAGGCCCCCGACATACCCTTTTCACAACCCAAATCGATGGGTCATAACAAGTGGCCGACCACTACTGGCCAAGCACTCCCATGCTTGCATTTACTTCTCACTGACTATCCTGGGCCCATATACAATCTGTAACTGAGCTATACTGTCTCCCGAACAATCAACATAAGATACACCCTACCGGGAACTCACGGCCAACGCATACATATAAACATAAACACTGAGAATAGCAGCGTGAGCCGATTTGGCTGTCACACATATATACTGTACAACAAAATAAATGCCGATGAGGCTGAACAACATCACGGCTACATATCACTGTCTACAGACCTCTATGGAGTACAAACTGTAGAAAGGACAGGACAAGGCCCTGCCGAACCTATATATGTACATAACAGAATAGCATACAGAAAGGGTTGTAGCTCCGGATCAATGGAGTGTACTGACTGCCGCTGACGGGAGGTCCTACTGCGATGGATCGTTCGACTATCTAACTGATCCTGCAGGCATGAACGCAGCGTCCACAAGAAGGGACGTCAGTACGAGTAATGTACCGAGTATGTAAGGTATGAATAATAACATAGTACGGGATGTAAAGTATGAATAATAACAGAATGGAAATGTAGAGCATATCGTAAGATAAAAAAGTAACCTGTACAAATGAGTGCCTTTTAGGGCGGATGCCATGCATGCTTAACTTTCTTTGAAAAGCATTTCTTGCTCATGTATACATAAAATAGAACATATCATGTTGCTGGGGCGTCGGCTCTGATCCATTTAACCACATATGTCTCGCGTCCGGGATGATATCATATCATATTATACCAACTGATCAGGTGATCATGCGTCTATAGCGCCTCACCCTTTTCCCATATTCCCCATATACATATACATATATCATATTCATGTGTCATATCCATATATCTTATAAGCAGCATGCAGGAGAGCCCAAAGAAAGTTATGTCTCTATCGGAGTGGCGTAAGGTCGGTAATCACCAATTACATTATGGAATAATCATGATCGTCATGTCTCACATTGAAAGAATAATTATTATAAGGTGAGACTATCAATGAAGTATAACATCAATAGAAAACACAAAATAAGGTCATAAATCTCATAAGGCGTCAATTCATATACTTTGAAGTCTTTAGAAAAATAGAGTCATTATCAAGGAATAAAATTGAGGATCAAGAAATAGCTCAATATTCTCATATTCATATTGAATCCACAACTTGAGACTTTCAAACATGAAGCCATTCTCATCATAATCATCATAGATATATTCTCATCTTTGACATCATGGTTGTCATTATAAAAACATGTCTGTCGTTATAGTCATAAAAGCTTACAAAATCATAAACCTTTGTTTTGAAAAAATACGGACATTTTGGAAAACATGTATGGGTTATCAAGAAGGGAATCATGCTTTGGAGTCATAAACATCTAGCTTTTGGAAACAAAGAAGTTATGAAAACATTTATTAAATCGTATCATAAGAATCATGCCTTTGAAAGAAAGGGACAAGCCTTAACATACATGTTCAGCCTCCAATTATCTACACTTATTCGTGTGAGCTCGCAAGTCTACATTTAAGAGGATTCACACAATCGTTAGACTCATCGAGTCATCGTAGTATATTTGTGCTATGCTCTCAAGTCAAACAATTTAATATCCTGTTGAAAATCGGGCAGCACCTCCCTTGTTTATATGCCTAGCCCGGTATCTCAATTCAGCAACAAACAACAACAATAATACCAACATCAATAATATCATTTCCAACACCAATATGTACCATAAAACAACCCACACGCTGTTTTCAAACTTCCATAACTAACCAACTTACTACACAATTATTTAATGACTTTATCTCTGTAAATAAGCCTTAAATAATATCAAAAGAGAGAGATTCATAACTTTTTTCTTGTTAAGACAGCAATATCCTCAATATCCACACTAAAATCCACCGTAAAACAATACTAGAATAACAACCATGCGTTAACCGGACCTAAACTACGACTCCGCCACTTGAAAATTGCTCACTTTTTGTTTCCCTCACTCTCCCTCTTCCATTTGGAATTCTCTAGCAGAATCTGATGAAAAAAAGGGGTTATTACACTTTATATAAGGGTCAAATTCGGGTCCGGTCACTGTAGCATGTTACGCGTTTCTGCTCTATCAGCTGAACTTGTAACGTCCATAATTCTTTACTCCGATGTCCTATCGACGAGCAGTTTATTGAGTTGGAAACTAGACTCAACAAAATTCATTTTAGGCTTTTGGTTCACTTCAAAACTCTTCATATGTGAAGAGATATTCATCCCCCAAGTTGGACTAAAATTTTCACACAAAACATTGCCCATCCTTTCTCCAAAGTCGTACTACTTTATTTCTTCCACTCATTTCGTTATAAAATCTTCCGGTATACCTTATATACATCCTTCACTCATTAAATATACTTAATAATTCTTGCTCCTTATATTCCAAAGTGGTTTTACTTAACCCTAACTCAACGTACTTATGTTTCAAATTTGATAAGTGCTCTTCGAAGATAAAGGGTGTAACATCCACCCCCCTTAAAAATATTCGTCCTCGAACGTTGTAGTTTTGCAACCCACAACATCTCCGTTAGTTCATTGCCTTCCTCTTAGAGTCTGATCGCCGTATCTTTATACTATACATTGGTCAGTTTCTTCTCGCGCTCTTTACTCTTTCATTGGTCTCATCTATGCATCCCATCACCTCTTTTGCTCTTATTTACATAATCAGATATCAAATAGTATCCCGCTCTCGCTCTATTTCCTTTATCGTGGTCTTGATTTATCATGCCATAATCGCTCGTCGTCTTGCAAGTACTCTTTTTTTTTCTCGCTCCTTGTTTCCTTGTCTGTGGGCAGCTACCTTTCTCTCTCTACGGCGCCCTCTTTGCGTTTACTCCTTCGGTGCCATCTCGGGCTATCCTTTTTTAACCCGTTGATCTTAGGTATACACCGTCCATTAGTCAGGCTCTGTAATCCTTACATCCTTGTCGCCATCTCTTTTACCCTTACATTCCAAATGTTTACCCAGCATAACTGTGTCACTAGTGAACCTAATGGTTATGTTCCTTTCTAAGGCCAGTTATATCATTATCCGAAATACGTATATACGTAATGCTTCTTCTCCATTTATTATCCTTCGCAGTCCAGTTACACTTATGGCAGACTTATAATCTGAGTTCAACTAATTTCATAGCTCGCAACATCTTTGAGCGTCTGCTACAACTTTTTCTTTACTTCCTTCCCTCGCATCTATCAATACAATCCCCGAAGCATAGGACTACGACAATTCTTCTATTATGATTCTCTTGCAACACAAGTATACTTATCTTCGATTTCCTTGTATCAGCGATAGTTTTGTCAGTCGTTATTCGTTGTTGGCTTTCAGGTGTGGCCTTCTTACAATTGTAGTTGGGCATAGCTTCACGTTGACGGTTGATATAATTCCAGAGCATATGCTGTCATGTTCAGTGTAATTAGTGGTCCATGAACTATTTTCTAATATCCGGTGAACTCTTTTATTTCCATTCATAGGAGCGGTGTTCTTTCTTTCCTTCAAAAATTTCCAAACTACCAATCGTTGTTCCTTTTATTACAATTGTCATTGTCATTCCAAGTGTCCTTTGGGTTCGTCATCCTCTCTAGCACCCTTTGTGAATTTAGCTTGGAGACCTTTATTGCTATTTTCATTACCCTTTAGGGCATGTCACTGCATACTTAGGTACGGCGTAATTTTTGCCCGATACGAGGGATTCAAATCATAGTCTAAAAAATATCGTAGTTCATCTTGGCGTAAAATGCTCTCTTTAGTTATCTTCCATACTTTCTCCCTATGTCTGCCTCATGGTACACTTATTGTCAATTCGTTTCTACTTCTTTTCGTTACCTTCCCGATATGCCAATACGCCTTGAACTCTGGCCCTAAGCTAATAAATCTCCTTTTCTGGAGCTTGAAACGTCATAGTTCCTTTCATGTCTAGTATGTTCTTCGCCCCTAATTAAGGAGGTCCTCTACGCCCATAGCCTTCGAGTAACCGTCGTCTTCGATAATTATCTGCCACCCTTCACGCTTTTCTTAGGGCCGGGGTCCCGTCATTGTATGGTCTGACTTGTCTATCTTCTCGCTAGTTATAGTCCTGTATCCAATCGAAATACTTATAAGGGTTAGATCCAATTCTGATGCCTTCTTTTCTGTCTTTTCACACCTCTTTCTTTATGACTAATGGTTTTCCGGACTCGCAAGTTAATGGGGACATCGAGATTCACCACGTCCTTTATGAAGTCTTCGATTGTACCTTACTCCTCGTTTTTCTTCCCGACTTTGCTTATAACATATCTAGAACTTCTTTCCCTGAGTTCTTCTTCCATTTATGTCTATATCATCATTTTTTTCATTTTTTTTCAACATTTCCATACCTTTCCATCCACTACTAGTCCTTTCGCCCGCCTAGCTCACTTACTCATAATCCTTCTTAATTACGCGTTTGTGATGCAGCTGTGCATCCAAGTTTTTCAAGTATCCTGCTTTGTCATGACCCAACCGGAGGGCCACGACGGGTACCTGGTGCTAACCCACCCGGGCACCTCTTAGCGTGCATACACATTTACATTTAGGTGAGCCACATAGCTAAATCATACTTTCTATCCATCTAAGTGATTCTCTTGGTTTGATGAAGTTGATCATTATATCTCTTAAATTCTTGTGTAAGAAGTGTGTGGAACTCTCTAGAAACCGTGAGAGAGATAGAGAAGTGTGGAAAATGAAATGAGTGAAGTGGGATAACATTTAAGTACTTGAACTTAACTCAGCACGTCGGGACTTCCACGCACACTTATACGGTCCGTATAACATTGTACGACCCGTATAAGTGGTCGTGGTTCACCATCAGGCAAACACCATCTCTGCTGGGTGTTATACGGACCCTTATACGGACAGTATAAGTCGGTCGTATAACCCCATTTTTCCTGAAATGAGTACCATTGTTCGTTTGATCTTCAATCCTCATGGAACCTTCTTAACACTTGTTTAACGCCTCATTAACAATCTAAGGGATGCTATAACTCTTCTCCAGAATATCATTAAGTCATCATTAACGTGTTACTCGTAAATCTTTCCCGATACATAACGTATACCTTGCCTTCCTTAGCAAACTTTCTTCTCTTACTTCAAATGTCTTTGAAAATCTTAATTAGGGTCATCAAATTCTATTTCTTACTCATTGAAATATCGTATACTTCATGCTCTTCATTAGTCTATTCACTGTGCATCAACGGAAAATTTTCCGAGGTGTAACATTCCCCCCCTTAAGAACATTTGTCCTTGAATGTTAGGTGCTCGGGGATTCTATAAAAATTTTGCCAGAGTTTCCCCTCTAATACGGCACTGCCATCCTGTCACAACAACCCATAATAACAATGCCTCACAGGGACACAACATCATAGCAATTGAGTTTGGCCACACACGACCCAAATGCATAAAAAGGAAAACATACATACCTCATTATCTTGATGTCTCATCTTGGATATCTTCCAGGGGTTGAAATAAGTGCGGGTACTTGGATTTCACATTTTCTTCCACTTCCCGTGTCATTTCATCTCAGTTATTTTTTCTCCAAAAAACCTTAACTGAGGCCACTTCTTTGTTTCTAAGCCTCCGTACTTGCCTATCTAATATGGCAATGGGTACCTCTTCATAAGTCAACTTTTATGTCATTTGAACATCATCTATTGGCACTATTCTAGAAGGATCTCCAATGCACTTACGAACCATCGATTCATGGAAAACTGGGTAAACTGACTCCAAATCAGGAGGTAGATCTAACTTGTAAGCCACTTTGCCTACCTTGCGCACAATCTCATAAGGCCCAATGTACCGGGGACTAAGCTTCCCATTTTTGCTAAATCTCATTACACCCTTCATTGGCAACACTTTTAAGAATACCCAATCTTTAACTTGGAACTTTAAGTCCCTTCGACGATTATCCGCATAGGACTTTTGACGACTTTGGGCTGCTAATAACCGATCTTGTATGAGCTTAACTTTCTCTATGGCTTGCTGGACCAAGTCTGGCCCTAACAATTTAGCCTCATACGGTGCCATTTGGATGCTAGAATGATAACTATTATTATAAGCAAATTCAATAAGTGGTAAGTGATTATCCCAATTACCTCCAAAATCCATAATACATGCCCGTAGCATATCCTCGAGAGTCTTAATGGCACGTTCAGCTTGTCCGTTAGTCTGCGGATGAAATGTCGTGCCAAGGCTCACATGAGTCACCAAACCCTCTTCGAAGGACTTCCAAAAATTAGCTGTAAACTGAGTTCCTCTATCAGAGATAATGGATACTGGAACACCGTGAAGCCGCACTATCTCTCTAACATAAAGCTTTGCATAATCTTTTGCCACATATGTAGTTCTAACTGGTAAGAAATGAGCTGACTTGGTGAGCCTATCCACAATCACCCATATAGAGTCATACTTACATCGAGAACGGGGTAAGCCTGTAATGAAGTCCATGTTCATTACTTCCCACTTCCAAGTTGGAATTTCTATAGCTTCCAACAATCCGCGCGGCTTTTTGTGCTCGATTTTCACTTGTTGACAGTTGGGACATTCAACTACAAATTCTGCTATATTTTTCTTCATCCCATTCCACCAATATATAGATTTAAGATCATGATATATTTTCGTTGCCCCGGGGTAAACAGAATAACGGGAGCAATGAGCTTCTCCCAATATTTGGTGGCATAATACTGCCACATCAAGAACACATAATCTGCCTCGGCATCAGAGAAATCCGTCTCCTGAGACCTCAAATGATGACTTCTCTTCCTGAGAAAGTGTATCTCTATAATGAATTAGCATGGGATCTTCATATTGTCACTCTTTAACTTCCACTACTAGCGACGAGGCTGCTAAATTCTGAATGGTAGCTCCAAGGTTACCTGAGTCCACCACTCGGACACCTAGGCTAGCTAACTGCTGGAAATCACGAGCCATTCTCTTTTCTCTGGCCAAATATCAAACAAGCTTCCCATAGATCTACTGCTAAGAGCATCAACAACAATATTTTCCTTTTCGGGGTGATATAGGATATCAACATCATAATCTTTTAGCAATTCCAACCATCGTCGTTTCTGCAAATTCAACTCTTTTTGCTTGAAGATATACTGAATGCTCTGATGATCTGTATAAATATCCACATGGACACCATACAAATAATGTCTCTACATCTTTAGTGCATGAATCACTGCAGCCAATTCAAGATCATGGGTTGGATAATTTTTCTCATGTTTCTGTAATTGCCTAAAAGAATACGCAATCACCTTACCATGTTGCATCAACACACAGCCTAGCCCAATGCCTGATGCATCGCAATAAAAAACATAACTTTTCAATCCCTCGGGAAGTGTCAGGACTGGGGCAGAAGTTAATCTATCCTTTAACTCTTGGAAACTACGTTCACAAGCATCCGTCCATTGAAACTTTGCTAATTTCTCGGTCAGCTTTGTGAGTGGTGCAGAAATAGAAGAAATGCCTTCTACAAATCGTTCTAAAGGCTGTCTTAGGGATATGTTTCTCTCTAACTCTCACTTGATAATACCCGGATCCCAAATCTATCTTTGAAAATCATTTGGCACCTTGTAATTGATCAAATAAGTCATCAATCCTCGGAAGAGGATATTTATTCTTAATCGTCACCTTATTCAGTTGCCGATAGTCAATGCACATTCACAAGGAGCCATCTTTCTTTTGGACAAACAGCACGGGTGCTCCCCACGGGGAAGAAATAGGTCTAATAAAGCCTTTCTCAAGCAAGTCCTTCAATTGTTCCTTCGACTCTTTAAACTCTACGGGAGCCATTCTATAAGATGGAATAGATATAGGCTTGGTATCCAGCAACACATCAATAGCAAAATCAATCTCTCTTTTCGGAAGAAGACCTGGAAGCTCTTCCGGGAATACATCCGGAAACTCATTCACTATGGGAACTGACTGAAGAGTTGGCGATTCAGCTTCTACATCTTGAACCCGAACTAGATGACAAAAGAAACCTTTTGCGATCATTTTCCTTGCCTTTAGATAGGAAATAAACCTACCTTTTGGTGACATAGTATTCCCTTTCCATTCTAAAACTGGTTCTCTCGGAAATAGGAAACGAACCATTTTCGTTCTATAATCGACATTGGCATAGCAAGAAGCTAACCAATCTATGCCCATAATAACATCAAAATCCACCATTTTTAACTCATGTAAGTCAACCATAGTACGATGGTCACGAATCACAACTACACAATTTCTATATACTCGACTAGCTATTACTGATTCACCAACGGGTGTAGACACCTCAAAAGGTTCAATCGACTCCGGTTTGACTCTAAACCGACCCGCAATATACGGAGTAACAAACGACGATGTGGAGCCCGGATCTATCAAAGCATATACATCATGAGAAAATACCGATAATATACCTGTGACAACATCGGGAAAAGACTCGAGATCTTGGCGTCCAACCAAAGCATAAATACGTGCTAAGGACCGCCAGAACTGGGGACTATCCCTTTGCCTCTACCATGGCCAACTGGTGCATGTGATCCTGGCCCCATATGGCGTATAGATGATGAAGATCCGGCTACCACCCCTAAAGGCTGGGTCTTACCTCTACCACCAACTGAGAGGCAATCACGCATAATATTGCTTGGCTGACCACATCAATAGCAAACCTCTGAACCTAATCGGCACTACCCCAATGTAGCTTCCCACACTGGGAACATCATGGTATGGGTAGCCTCGCCTGACCCGAATCACCCCTGAACTGAGATCCCGAAAAACTCAAACTTGGCCCGGAATGAGTAGATCTATCAAATCTCTGGCCTGTAAATCGTGGAGGCGCACTAGTCATAGAATGGCCTGAATGCCTAAAAAACTGCTGTCTGTGCCCGCCTCTAAACTCACTCATCGGGCACGAAGATCTAGCCATCTTGTTATACCCTCTATCATGCTCACACTCACTTCTTTGTTGTTGTAGGCTTTCCTTTAAATTTTGAGCATGGGCCTGAATGCATGAAATATCCATATTGTCCTGAAGGGACGCAGTCAAGCACCTATCCATCAAATGTGGCCCTAGGCCTCTCACAAATCGGTGCACTCGGTCACCCGTTTCCGCTACCATGGCCGAAGCATATCTAGCTAAAGAATTGAAGCAGAGACTAAACTCTAAAGCACTCATACTTCCTTGCCTCAAATTCTAGAACTTATCGGCTCTAGCTTGCTGAACCTCTGGAGGCTGGTAATGTCGGAGGAAGGCATCTACAAATTTTTGCCATACCGGAGGAGGCACATTGGCTCCCCGCGAAGCCATCCAAATAGTGTACCAATAAATCGCGACATCCCTCAATCTATAAGAGGGTAACTCCACCGATTTAATGTCTGAAGCATGCATTACCCGAAGTGTCCTCAACATTCAATCAATGAAATTCTGACGGTCCTCATCCGGCTTTGATCCAAAGAATTCCGGAGGGTTCAAGCTAATGAAATCACGGGCCCTTACACTAACAGCCCTATCACCTTACCCTGTACCCTGCCGCTGAGTCTAGGCGGCAACCAATTGAGTAAGCACATGAATGGCCTCTTTTACATCTTCGCTTGAAGCATCTGGTGGAGGGGCTAGAGGTACTGGAGCTAGGGCTGAGGCTCTCTCATGCTCATCATAAATAGGCACTGAATGAGAGGACTGAGATTGAGCAGCATTCTGGGACTCACTTCCCTTTACAACCGTCGACGATGCTCTTTCAACTCGTTTTTCTCTTTACAGGCATCTCTGAAATACATAACACACGGTTAAGGAGAAAGAATTTATTATATCATATCTCTATCGCATGATCTTATGAAGAAATAAGGTCATTCATTGCTAAAATGCCTACAGCCTCTTGTTTATAAGTGTGGTGCGCAACATACCCATAACAAAGACTCTACTGGAAACGACTCGTAGACATACCCTAGGACATAACTGCTATGGTACCACTTTTGTCACGACCCAACCGGAGGGCCACGACTGGTACCTGGTGCTAACCCACCCGGACACCTCTTAACGTGCATACACATTTACATCTAGGTGAGCCACATAGCTAAATCATATTTTGTATCCATCATTCGTACTATTCTCATTGGACAACAATACATTTTATATCACCACCAATAACTATGCCTATATCTATCTACATAAGCCGACGAGGCCGACAAAACGATATACAAAATATAATCCGACAAGGCTAAATACATCTAACCATATACACATGTCTACGAGCCTCTAAGGAGAGTATGGTATATCATATAGGCGAGACAGGACCCCGCATTGCCCATAAGTATGTACACAAAAAATTAGATACCAAAAGTTGTGGCTCTGAATGAAATGGAGCTCCGCTACGTAGTCCCTGAGTAATAAAGCTATGGATCAAGCCTGTCTCCCTGGCCACCTGCGGGCATGACGCAGCGTCCACAAACAAAAGGACGTCAGTATGAAGAATGTACTGAGTATGTAAAGCATGATCAACATCATTATAGGAACATAGTAAAGAACATAAGGGATAGCGTAAGATGGAGGTAGTAGAACCATCGTCATAAACACTTACTTGCTTTTCATAGGGACCTTCCATTTCTAGTGCGTGATTGTGTACATACATCCATATCCGTATCCGTATTCATATCCCTGCTCATTACAATCCATATCCATATTCATATTCATTTACATATTCATAATCATAGCATACCCGACCATGAAGGTTCGGTGTTTCACGTACCCGGCCATGACAAGGCTTGGTGATTATACATACCTGGCCCTACAAAGGCTCAGGGTTATCCGCACCCACTTGAAGTGGTACGCGCGTAGTACATATCATACCCGGCCATATACGCTCGGGGTTACATAAAGTCATACATAACATATATACATAAGAGCTCATAAGCATCTTTGACATCATTACTATCATCGTTTTATTACATCTATCCTTAGAGGATCACTCATCATATAAGGAATTTCATAGAATGGTAACACAACGAGAATCGTGCGCTTTAGTAGCTTTAAAGATAGAATCTTTTGGAGGACATCATAGGCTCATGAAAGAACAGATATATGGCCAAAGAACCATGCCTTATTGAAGAAGGGTTAGCCTTACATACCTTTTTTTTTAGCTATTCTATCGCTTGAACGTTCTCCTTCAATGCTCACGTTTCTACTTTCATTAGAGTTATAATAAGATTAGAAAATCGATTGCTCAGCATACTTGACTAAAGCTAGAGAAAATTGGGCATCATCTCCTTTATTTATACAACATCCTAAATATCATATTTCAACTCCCAAACAACAATAACAACATTCACAACATCATAACAATAGTGTTTATTCACCTACATTATCCATATTTCTCAATTCACTTCCAATCATCCATATCCATGGTCATAGCACACTATTACGTTCACTCATATACAATGTTTATCCCATGTTATTAATGTCATTTATAACATAATCATAACCACGACATATCAAGATTCAATCCAAGCTACTACTCAAAAATGTCACTATTCTCACATTCAAGACCCATTTTCTATCTCCTTTTACAATCCAAGTCTTCCAACTTCTTGATACCTTAAACAACATGGAAAGGCCATAAAAATTACCTTAGATGGTGTAGGAATGAACCTTGAGTGGAGATACTTCACTTGAACCAAAACCCTAGTTCCACCTCTACTTGGATTTCTTGTCTTGGATGAGCTTTAATGAGTTTCTTACACTTGATTCTCTTGGTTTGATGAAGTTGATCATTAATATCTCTTAAATTCTTGTGTATGAAGTGTGTGAAACTCTCTAGAAACCTTGAGAGTGATGGAGATGTGTGGAAAATGAAATGAGTGAAGTGGGATCACATTTAAGTACTTGAACTTAACTCAGCCCGTCGGGACTTCCACGCACACTTATACGGTCCGTATAACATTGTACGGCCCGTATAAGTGGTCGTGGTTCACCATCAGGCAAACACCATCTCTTCTGGGTGTTATACGGACCCTTATACGGAACGTAAAATTTTATACGGACAGTATAAGTCGGTCATATAAACCCATTTTTCCTGAAATGAGTACCGTTGTTCGTTTGATCTTCAATCCTCATGGAACCTTCTTAACACTTGTTTAACACCTCATTAACAATCTAAGGGACACTATAACTCTTCTCCAAAATATCATTAAGTCATCATTAACGTGTTACTCATAAATCTTTCCCGACACATAACGTATACCTTGCCTTCCTTAGCAAACTTTCTTCTCTTACTTCAAATGTCTTTGTAAATCTCCATTAGGGTCATCAAATGCTATTTCTTACTCATTGAAATATCGTATACTTCGTGCTCTTCGTTAGTCTATTCACTGTGCATCAACGGAAAATTTTCCGAGGTGTAACATGCCACTTTTGCTCTTAGCACAGAATTCTTACAGTTTACACTCTCTCTATCCTCGTTCATCGAACCTTTATCTATCTTTCTAATGGTACGACCGGGTGGTCTTCCATGCACGTTCCTTACATTTCATTCGATTTCCTCTATGATCAAATCTCTCCGTCTTCACATGAATTCTTATTCCATGTCATTAATTTTCTAATCAATTGTGTCGACTCATCATCCTCATTCTTTCCTCGATGAGTAATCGGTTTCCTACCGCCAACTCGTTAAAGTATCCTTCTTACTCCCATGGTTAAAGATTTTGCAGTTACTTTACTCCTAAATTCTCTCCTCTTCCTTCGACCAACCCATTAGTATACTTTTCCTACTTTCATCCTTAACCTTCCTTGGGTTTTTTCCCCCTCGAGCACCTTTCTTCTCTTGTTATTTGTAGTATCGGCTTTGAAGTTCATGAAATATTCCTTTAAACGCGCAAATCCGTTCTATTCTTAAGTCATCTTTTTGGAAAGCTTCTCCATGTCCGAGGCAACCGTGTTAATTTGACCACACACTTATCCCTTTATATACCTTTCGAGGGATGTAAATCTCTTAACATCGTCGCAAGGCCTACCTATTGTTTCTCTTACTTCACATTTCTCGTCGTGGTCACTATCCTTTTAGCACCACTTATCGAAGCCTATTCTTTGACCCCACACATTCCTCTTTTGTTCCATACTGCTACACTTTATCCAATTCGCATGCCTACCTTCAAAATTGTTTTTACCCAAATAGTCTGGTGATTGCCCGTCGTCTCTCTTGGAGGCTTCACTCACTCATATTTCTTACTTTTCACTTTTTTCGACATTTTGATCTCCGTACCTTCCATCTACTCACTTTCTTTCCTTTCCAGATGTCATTACATTAAAACTCTCGAAGCTTAACCTACAGTGAAAATAGCATCAGCTTACCTTGTAACATTTGTACCATATATGTTTTTGTCATTTGAACTTCATTACCCTGTTCGATTAATAGCTTCCATATACCGCAACGTTGGTTGCCGGGATACACCCACCCGCTGATATAGCCACGTATGGGATTTCATATGCATACGTATATATATAATTACTACCATCTCACTTACAAAATATTTCCAAACGTTATTCAAACTCATCCTAATTCTAGAGCTGTGATGCACCTTCTTCCTCTTCACCGGTCTAGTCCGCCTTGTCCTACATGACCTCTTAAGGTGTCCAACCACTCTGCATACTCCAATCTCCCTTAGGCTACTCTAGCTTCTCATTTTCCTCTTATATCTAAATTTATAGGACTTTTTGTACACTTCCACATGGTCACCCATCCTAGTATTTCTCTCACCCCAGCACGCTTAACCTCGAAACTCTGATGAAATCCGGTGCGTTAATGCTGGTATAATCGTATCCACCTCACTGCATGACCTTCACCACATAATCTAAAGCAAGTTGAAGTCTTAACAGACTCCAAAACGTTCTCGTAACGCATCTCCCTCCGAATTAGAAAGGGTCTCTTACTCTTCCGATTACACAATTACTATTTTGGCCTTTTTTATTCTCGATATTCACCTTTCATCTGTATGTATGACTACTTTCCGTCCTAGATTTTCAAATTCCCAATGGTAGCGAACACACCTTAGTCGCCGTTACTTATAAATACTCGGTTATCGGCCTCTTTGGGTTTCCGCTCGCCACTATTAAATAATATTCTACAGGAAATGCACGCACACATAAAATTCCAATAAGGACTCATATACCTGTAGCCGATCGGTCTTTAGTCTGATCTGGTGGACTATAAGGTCAAGTGTACTCCTCGTCATCATTTACCCACCATCCGCTCATCTGACCTTCATCATCTCTCTCATCTGAGTCCGAGGGATATGAACAACCGGGCAACTCTTGGTTTACCGACGGCCAGGATAGAGGGCTAGAGTAATCCGTAACACTCGACGAGGAGGCTGGTCTAACGTAATGCTCTGTTACGGGAGCAGCTGGTATGACCTCAGGAATCTCCTCCTCCGGTGTCCCAGACGAATAATCGGACGGATCTGTGTCATAACTGTCCTCTGGGGGTCCTCATCCCTGGGAGTCAAGAACTCTGGAGGAATTGTCGCTGGGTCCTCCAAGGGATCTTCCTCAATAGAATAACTGAGGCTCCTCCTACTCGGTCCTGGATCCTGGGGTCCTGGATCAACTCCGGGGGCCTTCTTAGAACTCCCACTGTCTGAGGCTGATCTCTTCATCTTTCGTCAGTCTTCACTTTCAAACAGGAAAAGGGGTCAGAAATGATCTTTCCTAGACTCTGGTTCTATCGCCCGATGTAAGACAGAACGAAGACTCTACCGGACACGGTCAATAATTCCTAAATGCCCTACAACTTCATGTTTATAAGTGTGGCCGGCTTCACACCTATAAACAAGACTCTACCGGACACGGTCTGTAGACAATCCCTAGGAGGAACTGCTCTGATACCACTTTTGTCACGACCCAAACCGATGGGCCGTAACAAGTGCCCGACCACTACTGGCCAAGCACTGCCGTTCTTGCATTTACTTCTCACTGACTATCCTGGGCCCATATTGTTATATCCCGTATTTCTGCGCATTTGGAAAATTAGAAATAATCTTGACTTGTATGAAATGAAGTCATAATTGGTTACTTTTAACATAAGAGTTGTGCATGAAAGAATATTAATGTGGAAGTGTCGAGGAAGACTAAGGGCAAATTTGGAATTTTGGAAATTAATTTCGGGGATTACAAAACGTGGACTATATGTCATTGGGCCAAAAATGGAAATGAAAAATGAGGCCCAATGTTGCTAGGGGTGGCCGGCCAAGCTCTTGGCCTTGGCCCAAACCCACTTAGTTGATCATGTGCTTAGTCATGTGATCAACTAGTTTATATTTGGATAAATATTAAGACAATTCAATAACTTAGAAGATAAGAAGAACAAAGCAAAATAAGAGAGGAAAACAAGAAGAGGGTTCGGGTTTGGGGTGGAAATTTAGCCACCAAAAATCTTGTTCAAAAATTTTTTCTCTTGTTGGATTTCTACTAATTCAAAGTCCCTTTGTAACTTGGTATAGTTGGTTTGGAGAGAGAAGCATTAAATTCCTCAAAGTGATCATACATCCAAGCAAAGAAGAAGGAGTAAAAAGGTAAGAATCCACCTCCTTTTATTGTGTTATGAGGTCTTGTTTGTGTTGTAGTATGTAGGAATGTGTTGATTGCATGAAGAAGTGGAAGTTTGCAAAGTGGGTGTGTGTTATAAGTGTGTGGCCGTGTGCATGTATATGTGGTATAGCCATAAGGTGTTGAATTCATGTTATATTCTAGTTATGGTTATGATGAAATGTATATGGGAATTGGAAGTTGAATGAATTTAGTTGAAGTTGATAAAATGGGCATATGGTCGTGTGGTATGTTGGCTATGGAATGGAATTGATTAAGTTTGTTTAATGTGTTAGAGTGTTGTTGTGATGTTTATATTGTAAATGAAGTTAGAATGATATAAGTTTGTATCGAATTGGAATGTAAACACTTATGTCGTTTTGGTATGATTTTCCGACATCAAGGACATGAAGTTGTTTGGTTGCTAATAGTGATAATCATTGATGAATTTGGAAGTTGGAAACGTGTTATGAAGTTGTATGCCAAAGATTTGATGTTTTGCATAAGTTATGATTTTGGCGGAAAGTTGTATATTATGTATATCAAGTGTATAACTTAAGGAAAATGATATGAAATGTCTCTAAATCTATATTGTGATGATCTTGAGTGATAATGGATGTGAAATCAATGATGTTAGTTTGAAAGTTTGGGTTAGAATGAAGGATATGTCAACTTCTGAGAAAAATGCCTAGTTGAAGGATATTTGTGTATTTAATGTTCTTTGTTGATATTGATGTTGTCATTTGGGTTGTTATTGATGATTTCTAGCCGAGTTGAATTCTCGGGGTGCCATATGTATAGGGGAAGTGCTGCCGAAATTTCGGTAGCCAAATATGCATTAAGTTGAAACTTTGGTATTCATAGCTTACAATTGGTAAACTTGACCAATTGCAGTTTTTCGACGAAACGGGAAGTGAGTTTGGAAAGGCGTAAAGAGCTTGAAAGGTATGTAAAGCTACCCCGATCCTTCTTTTGGCATGTCTAAGTGTTTTAGGATCGGATTCGGGCCTCAAAAGACCTTCTTGGCCATCGGAATCCGCAAGAGAAAATCTCAGTTTTTCCTTCAGTAGAATTGAACCATTTTGATATGCTTTTCCTGAACTTATGCAAACTTTCCATAAACTCCTTGAAAAGCTATAGAATGTCCGTAGAACCTTTATAGGTGACCCCATAAGCTTAAAGGGCGTAATTTGAGCCCACCGCCTTGCTTGTTCCGAGGTGGGCCCGCTATTCCCGGTTTTGCCCTTAATGTACTAAAGTCTCCTTTTCGAACGATTTTTGAAAGAAACGTTTCGACTACCCTTTTAATTACCTAACGAATATGGTTTTAAATATTCTATTAAGTCTGATAAATTATTTTGACACTCGGAACGACTTCAGGAAGGTTATACTTCTGTAATTTATTATGATGTCCGAAATGCTTTTATTATGATCACGTCCGACTTCATTGGATTTGTTTGCCCTTGATACGCCTCATTGAGTCCTTGAAAACATTTATGCTATTTTAATTGCATTAGTCTCTCACTACTCCATTCATGGATGCCCCAATGATTCCCACACTGAGCCCGGGCCAGGATATGTTGTCAAGCGTGATCCTTTGCATTGTTCGCCGTGCCTCGATGTGAGGGGGAAGGTATACGCGTACATGGGGTTGTGGAGTATGCTGTGCCATGTACGCTTGTTCTGATATGATTTGCTATGGCCATCTGATATGGTATAATATGTGACGGGGTTATGCCCCATTCTGATTCTTCTGTGTTGTGGCACCAGCGTCGGGAGGGTGGCCACGTTCTGTCTACCGAGTCCCTTGGCAGGGGCCGGATTTGATATGGCATATGTTTCTGTACACACTCTGCATGTTTTGAAATTATGTATCTGATACTTTGGATTTTTCTGTTTATTCTGTACGTTCTATACCAGTTATGATTTTGTTTCTGCAACGCAGGCTTAACATATTCAGTACATATTTCGTACTGACCCCCTTTCCTCGGGGGCTGCGTCTTCATGCCGCGCAGGTACCGACGACAGGTTTGCTGATCCGTCCGCTTAGGATCTCATTCTGCTATTTTTGGAGCACTCTTTTATTCAGAGCCATCTTTTGGTACAGTCTGTTACTTCTATATGTGTATATTCTCGTTCATGGGTACGGCGGGGCCCTGTCCCGCCATATGATTCTGTTGGTCCATTTAGAGGTCTGTAGACATGTTTGTGGGTTGGGATCTTTCTGTACAGCTGTGTGTATATGTTGTGTTTGGGCGATCCCATTCGCCGCGGCGGCCGGTCCGCATATATTTAAATGTTACTCTGTTGGCCCTGTGTGGCCTTTGTTGGTATTTTCTGCGTGCAGGGTATATGGGATAGTCCGTAAAACAAAGGAAACTCTGCCGAAATTTTTCTGGAAATCAGCTAAATTTGAAATAAAGCCTTGTCGGCTTCTGCTTTATACTAGAATGCGTTTGATACAATTTAAGATAGCATTTGGTAGATGCGTTCGGGTGCCCAGATCGGGCACTAGTCACGGCCTACGGGGTTGGGTTGTGACACATATACAATCTGTAACTGAGCTATACTGTCTCCCGAACAATCAACATAAGAGACACCATACCGGGAACTCACGGCCAATGCATACATATAAACATAAACACTGAGAATAACAGCGTGAGCCGATTTGGCCGCCACACATATATACTGTACAATAAAATAAACACCGACGAGGCTGCACAACATCACGACTACATATCACTGTCTACAGACCACTATGGAGTACAAACTGTAGAAAGGACAGGACAAGGCCCTGCCGTACCCATATATGTACATAACAGAATAGCATACCAAAAGGGCTGTAGCTCTGGATCAATGGAGCGTACTGACTGCCGCTGAGGGGAGGTCCTACTGCGATGGATCGTTCAACTATCTACCTGATCCTGCGGGCATGAATGCAGCGTCCACAGTAAGGGACGTCAGTACGAGTAATGTACCGAGTATGTAAGGTATGAATAATAACATAGTAAGGGATGTAAAGTATGAATAATAACAGAATGGAAATGTAGAGCATATCATAAGACAAAAGAGGAACTTGTACATATGAGTGCCTCTTAGGGCGGATGCCATGCATGCTTAACTTTCTCTGAAAAACATTTCTTGTTCATGTATACATAAAATAGAACATATCATGCTGCCGAGGCATCAACTCCGATCAATTTAACAACATATGTCCCGCATCCGGGCATCCCGCGTCCAGGATGATATCAAATCATATTATACCAACTGATCAGGTGGCCATCGTCTATAGCGCCTCGCCCCTTTTCCCATATTCCCCATATACATATACATATATCATATTCATGTGTCATATCCATATATCATATAAGCAGCATGCAGGAGAGCCCAAAGAAAGTTAAGTCTCTATCGGAGTGGCGTAAGGTCGGTAATCTCCAATTACATTATGGAATAATCATGATCGTCATGTCTCACCTTGAAGGAACAATTATTATAAGGTGAGACTATCAATGAAGTATAACATTAAGAGAAAATACATAATAAGGTCATAAATCTCATAAGACGTCAATTCATATACTTTGAAGTCTTTAGAAAATAGAGTCATTATCAAGGAATAAAATTGAGGATCAAGAAATAGCTCAATATTCTCATATTCAAATTGAATCCACAACTTGAGACCTTCAAACATGAAGCCATTTTCATCATAATCATCATAGACATATTCTCATCTTTGACATCATCGTTGTCATTACAAAAACATGTCCGCCGTAGTAGTCATAAAAGCTTACAAAATCATAAACATTTGTTTTGGAAAAATATGGTCATTTTGGAAAACATTTAGGGGTTATCAGGAAGGGAATCATGCTTTGGAGTCATAAACATCTAGCTTTTGGAAACAAAGAAGTTATGAAAACATTTATGAAATCGTACCATAGGAATCATGCCTTTGAAAGAAAGGAACAAGCCTTAACATACCTGTTAAGCCTCCAATTATCTACACTTATTCGTCCGAGCTCGAAAGTCTACATTTAAGAGGATTCACACATTCGTTAGACTCATCGTAGTATATTTGTGCTATGCTCTCCAGTCAAACTATTTTATATCCTGCTGAAAATCGGGCAACACCTCCCTTGTTTATATGCCTAGCCCGGAATCTCAATTCAACAACCAACAACAACAACAACAATACCAACATCAATAACATCATTTCCAACACCAATATGAACCATAAAACAGCTCACACGTTGTTTTCCAACTTCCATAACTAACCAACTTACTACACAATTATTTAACGACTTTATCTCCGTAAATAAGCCTTAAATAATACCAAAAAAGAAAGATTATACCTTTTTTCTTGTTAAGACAGCAATATACTCAATATCCACCGCAAAACAATACTAGAATCACAACCATGCGTTATCCGGACCTAAACTACTACTCCGCCACTTGAAAATTGCTCACTTTTTGTTTCCTTCACTCTCTCTCTCTTCAATTTCTGGAATTCTCTAGCAAAATCTAATGAAACAAAGGGGTTATTACCCTTTATATAAGGGTCAAATTTGAGTGGGGTTCACTGTAGCATTTTTACTGTAGCAGGTTGGTACTGTAGCTGTGCTGTAGCTCTCGTTTCTACTCTGTCAGCTGAACTTGTAACGTCCATAATTCTCTACTCCGATGTCCTATCTATGAACAGTTTGTTGCGTTGGAAACTTGACTCGACGAACTTCATTTTAGGCTTTTGTTTCACTTCAAACACTTCATATGCTAAGAGATATTCGTCCCCCAAGTTGGACCAAAATTTTCACACAAAACATTACCCATCCTTTCTCCAAAGTCGTACTACTTCATTTCTTTCACTCATTTCCTTATAAAATCTTCCGGTATACCTTATATACGTCATTCATTCAGTAAATATACTTAATAATGCTTGCTCGTTATATTCCAAAGTGGTTTTACTTAACCCTAACTCAATGTACTTATGTTTCAAATTTGATAAGTGCTCTTCGAAGATACGGGGTGTAACAACCCTCTTGTCACAAAAAAAACATATGCAACTCAGACTCGGCAATTCTCCAGGAAGAAGTGGAGCCACCACTCGAGACCAGTACCTGAAGGCAGCCTACGGTGAAAGATCCTCGTCACCTCTATCAACACCTGCGGGCATGAACGCAGCGTCCACAAGAAGGGACGTCAGTACGAGCAATGTACTGAGTATGTAAGGCATGAATCGTAGTATGATATCAGAATGAAGATAACATAAGATAAATTAAGTAATTATACCTCGTATTCTTCTTAAGATTTATGTCATGTAAACTACTCGTCTACAGGAAAACATCTCATACCCATCCATACATACATATGCATTCACATACACTTACTATACATATATCTGTCATATCCGTACCCGGCCCTTTCGGGACTCGGTGTTATCTTGCCCGACCATATAGGCGCGGTAATATATATAGCACCTTGCCTGACCATTAAGGCACGGTGTTGTCTTACCCGGCTATATAGGCGCGGTGTTATCTTTCCTGGCTATATAGGCGCGGCGTTGTCTTGCCCGGCTATATAGGCATGGTGTTATCTTGCCCGGCCATATAGGCGCGGTGTTATCTTGCCCGGCCATGTTGGTGCGGTATCATCCCCAGCTGATTAGTCGGATGCAATGCATACATACATACACACACATAAAAATACATAAATGAAATTAACGCCATCATTAGCATTACCATCGTCACTATATCATTCCTTGAAGAATTAACCATCGTATGTTGAAATCGATAATGTCACGGGAGTCTCGAGAATCATGAACTTAGGTAGCACTGAAAATAGAATCGTTATCTTCGCTATATCTCACCTCGAAGGAACGAATGACATGAGATGATACCATCAACAATAAGTAATATCAAGAGATACATGGAATGGCTCAATAATCTCATAATGCTCTCAAATCATAGCTTCAGAGTTTCTAGAAAAGAATCATCATCGTCACAATCATCATAGAACATTTTTAATTTAACGTCATAAGAAGCTTTAAGAGTCATGAACTTCTAGCTTTTGAAAACAAGGAGGTCGTAGAAACATTTATGGAATCATAACATAGGAATCATGCCTTTAAAAGAAAGGGACGAGCCTTAACAAACCTTTTTGGTCGCCTTAACTTTAACTACTCAATGCTTGTCCTCCTAGGCTCGTAAATCTATATTCAAGAAAATTTATACTATTGTTAGACTCACCTTTATACGCTTGTCTTAGTCCTTCAAATAAATCTTTTTATAATCTACCGAAATTTCGGCAGCATCTCTCCTATATTCTTTACCTCCTCCAAATACCAAAACAACTCCCAAACAATACCAACAACATCAACAACCATATCAATACCAATATATTCCATAAAACATCCCACACGATGATTCTCCATTATTCTAACAAACCATAGCAACATCCATAATACCATAATCAAAGAATTTTATTAAATTTAATCTCAAATTAATCAAAAATTCTCTTTCAAACTCACCTCATGGCCATCAACTTTAATTCAACTCTTTATGATTTTCTCCTATGATTCTTTCCTTTCCAAGAATTGCTAAACCTTTGTATCATCCTAATCATATAAATATGTCACGACCCGGCTAGGGGCCGCGACGGGTACCCGGGGCTAACCACCGAGCACCGCTAGTGCTATCATTTACCTAACCCATTTAACAATCATTCATCTATTTCCGGTTAGCTTTAAAAAGAGGATTTGCTTTTCATTACAAAAATATAACGCGTTAATACAAAACATATTTCAATATACTTATACACATGCGTACTACCCACGTTATGGAACCACACAACCCACATCGAGCATCTACAAGCCTCTATTGAGTGGCATACAAATATATACACAAAAGGAACAACCAATTAGCACCTCCAGAAGATGGAGTGCTCTTCAGCTCGGCTAGTGACTCCTATCAGTCTGGACCGCTTTCCCGTCTACCTGTGGGCATGAACACAACATCCAAAGAAAAGGATGTCAGTACGAGCATTGTACTGAGTATGTAAGGCATACATCAAGAAATAAAGTAAGAATAAGAAAGTAAAGTAAGTACAAGGAGATAATCGATAACTGCTTGCCTCTTAAGGCGGATCCATGCATGCATACTCATAAAACATCATATAGTAAATTGCTGCGGAACGCGCAGCCCGATCCATATGTCATCATATGTTAGTGCCGAGGAACGTACGTCCCGATCCATAAATATAATAAGTTAGTGCCGAGGAACGTACGGCCCGATCCATAACCCATATATCCCGCATCCGGGCATCCCGCGTCCATGATGGAATCATGATATGCCAGCTGACCAGGTGGCTATGCGTCTATAGCGCCTCACCTTCCCCATATCCCCTGAATACATACACATATCATATACTTATACCATATACTTAGCATACATGAGAGCCCAAGGAAAAGCTGTAAGTACGTCGGAATGACGTAAGGTCGAAAGCCTCCGATTATGTTATGGAGTAATCATCGTCGCTTTGTTTCACCTTGAGGGAACAATTATTATAAGGCGAGACTATCAATGAAGAATAGCATTAAAAGAAAGCATAGAATAAAATCATGAACTTCATAAGACATCCATTCATATACTTTGGAAGATTTAGAAATAAAGTCACCATCCATGAATAAATTGAGAAATCAGTAAATAGCTCGACATCCTCATATAGTCATTGAAATCGTAAACTTGAAACTTTTAAACATAAGATTTGCTCTCATCATGGTCAGCGTAATAATATTCTAATTTTTGACATCATCATTGTTATTGAAAACAATATCCACGGTCGTTATCATAAACGCTCACATAATCACAACCTTTGGTTTTGGAAAATGGGAGTACTTTGGAAACATTTATGGAATATCAAGAAGGAAATCGTGCTTCGGAATCTTAGACTATTTAACCTTTGATAGCAAGGAAAAGATGGGAGCATTTATGAAATCGTAAGCTAGGGATCATGCCTTTGAAAGAAAGGGAATAGCCTCACATACCTTCGACGTTTACAATTCTTATTGCTTGCTCGTTCGCCCTTAATGCACTCATATATACCTTCAAGAGAATTCATGTCGTCGTTAGCTAAGTAATTATAAGAACGGACTACTATTTCTAAGGAAGATCGGGCAGCACTTCCTTCATCTCTAGTACTTTTCCGATGTTTCATTTCAACTTTCATACATTCGTAACGACACTCACAATATTACTTTCAACAATCATCACTTACACACTTTAAGAAAAATCTACCATTTTCTTCCAATTTCTCCACATCCATGGTTATAGCTCGTTATCACGTTTTCTTGTATATAATACTTATTTCATGGTCTAGACGTTATTTATAACATATTCACAACCGTAGCTTATCAACATTCATGACTCCATTCAACTACTATTCAATTGTGCCATTATTCACCCCTGCTAGGCCCATTTTCTATGTTCTTATACATTTCAGGTATCTAAGCCTTCCAATACCTTGAACCATATGGTATAGTCATGAAACATACCTTGGATAATGGTGGATCAAGCCTTGAGCAACAATACTCTTTTTATACCAAAACCCTATTTCAACCCTTTTGAGATTTCTTGAAGAAGATGACTTCCAATAGAGCCTCATTCACTTGCTTTCATGAATTAGATGTTGATGATCTTGGTTTCCCTTTGATCTCTTGAATTTTGTGGATGAATATTTGGAGAGCTCCTAGAGTGTTCTTGAAGGTTGTATGGATGAAAAATGAAATAAAATGAGGCTTTGGTCCCTTTTAATAACTCAAAGTTTGATCTTTAATGAATTCCAGTCGGGGTGAACAGTGGTCGTAAACCACAGTTTACGAGCCGTACACTGGTTTACGAGCCGTCCTCCCTGGTCGTATTTAAGCATGTCCAAAACAGAGAAGTTGGCTGAAGAATATTGCAGTTTACGATTGAGGTTTACGGTCCGTAAACCAGTTTACGGGCCGTATTCCAAGTCGTATTTAAGCATTCCCACACATTAACAGAAAGTTGGAATTTGAAAGGCTGGAGGACGATGGTGGTTTACGGTCCGTAAATCACTTTACGGGCCGTAAATCACTTTACGGGCCGTAAATCACTATACGACCACTGGGCTGCATGAAATTCTACAACTTTTCCATTTCCAAAAATTCACGAATCATCACCCCTTGCTTAGTAAAACACCCCACACTCATACCCTTGTCGTTCTATTCCTTGTACATGTACGGGGACTTTTCCGAGGTGTAACAAAATAATAGCAAGAACATACCTTATAGTAGAAGGACTTCACTTTATTCACCCTTTCCAAGATCAAGTTCAACACCATCTTAAGATGAAACAAGAACAATTTCCTTGCATAAACTTTCCTTGACGTTTTGATGTTGATATTCTCTCTTGATGATTTGGAAAGGTTATGAAAGATTATGGACTATAATGGAAGATTAGGTAGAATTATAAAAAATTATGAAGGGTTATGGAAAGTTGTAGAACTCTCAAGAGTTCTCTAGAAAAGTGGAGAATAAAAAAATGGTAAAATATATGAAAATTAATGGGTTAGAGGGATATTTATAAGTGTGGTTCGGGTCGGGTACTGTAGGAGCACTGTAGCAGCACTGTAGCAGGTCGGTACTATAGCACGCGTTTCCGCTTTGTTAGCCGAACTTGTAATGCCCATAATTCTCTACTCTGATGCCCTATCACTGAGCAGTTTGTTGCATTGAAAATTAGACTCGACGAACTTCATTTTAGGCTTTTGAAACACCTTAAAAATCTTAATATACTCGGAGATATACCCCTCCAAAGTTGACCCAAAATTCTGTCCAAAGTTCTGTCAACGTTTTCCAAAATTTTTGACAAATTTATTCTCTTTGATTTGCTTGGTCCCAGAGTTTCCCATAGCTTATTATATGAACGTAAACCGTCATGACCATAGGATTAGTCCGTATAATATCATATATCCTTGAAGGGACTCTAGTATCCATACTTAAAACATCCAATACTTATAAATTTCCACGTATGAACTATGGAGTGTAACATTCTCCCCCCCCCCCCCCCCTTCAAAAACATTCATCCTCGCATGTTAAAGTGGAGTTCGCTCTGAGGTAAATGTCCATGTCCCTACCTGCATTCACTGGGTAATTAATTTGCTCACTTACTCACTTAAAACAGAAACTTATTCAACTTACGCAGGTTATCTTTCTTCCTTTGCCGTTTGCATTTTTTATGATACATATCATTCAGAATTTCTTGTTCTCAACGATATCCCCTAACTTTACCTTCTTAGAATTTAATTCATTCTCATTCCTTCCTTTTTGATATCCTCAAACTAGTCATATCACAACATCCTTTGCTTTCCATAGTAGTCAAATTAATCCTTGCAATACTGTTACACCCCATAGTTTCGTATGTTGAGATTCGAGCTACCTTTCAGGAGGTATGTCAGCTTATATATGTTTAACTTATGATGATAAGGGTCTAAGTGCATATAGTAAGCTATGGAAGGATTTAAGGGCAAGTGAATTAAGGAAATTAAATTTGTTGGAACTTGGAAGAGAATATAAGGGGTAACTCCTCACCTTAATTTAGAGGAGACCTTCAATATGAATAAAGGTGGAAAGCAACGTGTGAGGGTGGAAGAATTATTTTGTGCTAAAAAAAACGTGAAGAACATCGTATGAGTTTCATTCACCGCTTCGATCTCGTTGTTTTGTTTTATCGCATTGTTGAATTCAGGCTTTCTTCGAAGGGAAGTAAGGTGGAAGAAGGTCATTTCTCGGCATATAAGGTAAAAACTATTCTCTCCTAGGTATATGTTACACCTCGAAAAATCATTCGTTGGTATGCAAGTGAATGGACTAGTGAGGGCTATGAGTATTCGATATGTTCATGAGTGAGTGGTGACGCTCGACGAACTCTAGAAAAGATTTCAAAGATGTTAGAGATGGGGGAAGAGGATTGCCAAGATAAGGCAAAATATTTGATAAGTATCGGAAAGGAATTTCGAGTAACGAGTTAGCAAGGACTTAATGAAGTCTTTGGAGAAGAGTAATAACGTCCCTTGGATTGGTATTGAAGTGTTGAACAAGTGTTAAGAAGGTTCCATAAGGATTGGAGATCAAACGAATCAACGAAACGAACTTCGGATTCACTGGGGATTATACGGCCAAACATACTGGCCGTATAATTTATACGGTCCGTATGTCTGGACCGTATAATCAACCCAGATTGGCCAAAGGTTTCTGGACCAAATGTACGGCCAGACAAACTGCCCGTACAATTTATACAGACTGTATGTTGGTCCGTATATTTGGTCGGGACAGCTTTTGATTCAATAAATGTAAGGGACCAAGGTTATTTCATTTCATTTCCTTTGACACCCCTTCTCTCTAAAAACATCTCTCTACATATATTATACAAGTTTTCAAGGGTTTGTAGTGATTAACAACATTAAACAAGTGAATCAAGAGTAAGAGCCCATCAAAGATCATCTAAAGTCAAGAAATCCAAATGGAGTAAAACTAGGGTTTTTGCTCAAGTGGAGTATTATTAACTAAGGCTTGTTCCTACAACTTCTAAGGTAAGATTCATGAAATTTACATGTTGTTTATTTGAAAGTTGAAATACTTGGTCATTAGAAGAGTGTAGCAAAATGGGTCATGTATGATGAATAGTGACGTTTTGAGAAATAGTTTGAATTGAATCATGATTGTTGTTGCATTGTGATAAGAATGTGTTGTAAACGACGTTAAGACCACGAAATAGACACTGTAAACGAATGGACGAAGTTGGGTGTTGTGACCATGAATATGGATGAATGAAAGTGAATTGAGAATGTCGATAATGTAGATTATTAATTGCTATTGTTATGATATTGTGAATGTATTGTTGACGTTTGGGAGTTGAATTATGACATGGGCAAACGTGGTATAAATAAAGGAGATGCTGCCCGATTTTCTCTAGCCATAGCCATTTGTGCTAGTTATCTATTCTAACAATAGTATGACCATAATGAAGGTAGAAACGCGAGCATCGGAGGAGTACGTGCAAGTGTAGAATAGTTCAACGGAAAAGGTATGTAAGGCTAACCCTTCTTTCATAAGGCATGGTTCTTCAAATGATTGGTCTTCCGAGCTAGTAAGCTCACGATCCTTGATACGTACTACGAGTGTACTACGCCCCTCATATGACGAGTAAGCCTATAATATAGACGTAATGATAATGATGATGATAGCAATGATGTCAATAATAATAATGATGCTAAAGGTGCCTAAGGGCTATTATACTATGTGTGCCTATGAAGGGCTATAATGAGACCCTGAGCTTATAGTGCCGGGTAGAATATATGTATATGTATGTATATGATTACGTAACGCGCGCGCACATCTGCAGATGGTACGGATAACCCTGAAGCCTTGGTAGGGCCAGGTAGATATGACCTTGACCCTTGGTTGGCCAAGTATGTATGAAACACCGAACCTACGTGGTCGGGTATGCTATGTATCTATGTATATATGTGTATATGCTATGTATATGACATCATTAAAAGTACGAATATGTTTTGTATATGAGATGTGAATGATTATGAGAGTAATTAAGTACGGATGTGGATGTATGTACGCGGATACGCAATAGAAACGGAATGTCCCTATGGAAAGCAAGTAAGTGCCATGGCGATGATATTATTGTCTCCCCTCCTATGTTACTGAATATGTTGTCTATGATGCTTCTATATTGATGTTGATCATGCTTTACATACTCAGTACATTCTTCATACTGACACCCTTTTTTTTGTGGACGTTGTGTCATGCCCGCAGGTGCACAGGGAGACAGACTTGATCCATAGCTGCTTATCCAGAGATTGCATAGCAGAGCTCAATTTTCTTCGGAGCCATAGCTTTTGGGTACTTATTCTTTTGTGTATATAATTATGGGCGTAGCGGGGTCCTGTCCCGCTCATGTGATATGTTATACTCTTAGAGGCTCGTAGTCACGTGTATGTGGGTAGATATGTCTGGCCTTGTCGGCCTATATTTTGTATATCATTTTGTTGGCCCCGTCGACCCATGTACATTGTTGTGGCATAGACGCCTACGATGATTAAGAATGTTGTCGTCCAACGGAACTAGTATGGTTGATGCTTAGAAATGTATGATTAATGATGTGGTTCACCTAGATACAAGCATGAGTGTAAGCTAAGGGGTGCCCGGGTGGGCTAGCACCGGGTGCTCGTCGTGGCCCTCCTAGTCGGGTCGTGACAGTATATTTAAATTCATTCTGGTCATAGCTAAATTGCTAGATGAAAGAAATACCAAAGTTATAGCGGAAATCGGATAAATTGTTGTTATTGTATGGGTTGTTTGGTGCTTGTTTTGGAACTTGTTATTGTTGTGTTATTGTTGTTAATATTGATGAGAAATTTCAGATTGAAGATGGGGTTTAAAACTATTGTTTAATTAACAAGCCGAGCTTGCCGCTCGTCGCATTATTATTTGAATTATTGAAACTATTTTTATATTGTTGAGGGGCTGGATCGATGGGATTAATTGTTGATGTTGTTAATGTGGTTGTTGGTATTGTTGTTGATGATTTGGCTGAGTTGAATTCTCGGGGTTTGCTGAATTTATAAAGGAAATGCTATCCAAATTTCTATTAATGACGTGCTAGCTTAGGGTTGGAATCCTAAGTACCTATAGCTAATGTTTGGTATCTATTGATGTTGTTGTAGATCCTGGGAAGCCCAAACTTAAGTTTGGATTAGCTTAAGAAGCGGACAAGGCATGTTAAGGCTATCCCTTTATTTTATTTTTGTTATACCCCGTATATTTATACGTCGAATTATTCGCTAGCAAATCGACTCAAGTTAAAGACAGGATCATTTTCGGACACGAAATAGAAATCTTTAATTTTCAATTTTAATTAGTACATAAATTGTTTATAAATTTTATTTAGTGTAAAAATATTATTGGAGATTGGGGACTAATTAATTGTGATTAGATTATTAAGTAAGGATTAATGATCTATTAAAATTAATTAATTTAATTATCAAAAGTGGGCCCCACCCGATTTAATAATAAAAAAAAAGGAAATGACTAATCAAGAAATAAATTGGTGAGTCATTGGTGGGGGGAGCACGTGTCAACAATAGGGCCACCATATATGTATACAATTGTTGATGAACAACCTTAGCTATGGATTCATTTTTTTTCAAATTAAACTTAGCAAAAAAAAAAAAAAAAAAAAAAGAAAGGTCAAGCTTCCATGGCTGCTCGGCCAGCCATGGTGAGTGAGGAGAAAAATTATTCTTGAATGTTTTGAGCAAATTTCAAGTACAATACAAACTCAAGGAGGTGATAGCAACATTGGATTTTAAGTTGGAGAAGAAGAAATTGTAAAATTGGAGCAATTAAGAGTAGAAACTCCTCCGAGAAAGTTAAGGTAAGATTTTCCTATTTTATGGTGTGGTTGTGTTAGTAGTATTGTAATGGAATTATTAGAATTGGATTGGACGAAATTGGAATTTAGAAAATGCATGAAATCGATGTTATGGGAAATTGTGGGTTGAAATGGATTAAGAGAAGGTGTTGGATTGTTAGAATTGTTATGGGCTGAATTGTGAGAATTTTATGTATATATCGTTGTTGTTGGTATTTCGGTGTTGACAGGAGGATAATTGGAAATTCGGGTTAGGCGAATATATAGGGGAAATGCTGTCCGATTTTCGTTAAGCCCTTAAATAATGGAAAACCCATATCGAGAAAGTATAAGTTAAAGAATAAGTGCTAAAAGCGATGGGCTACGGATTTATGAACTAGAAAGTGTAGTTACTAACGATTACGTTACTCTTATATTAAATAGGCAAAAAGAGCGACAAGGCGAACGGATCGCGAATAGTCGTTAACTGGTATGTAAGGCTAACCCTTCTTTCTTTTGGCATGTCTTAGATTTAAGTGATGAATGATATGAGCTTTGGGGTAATCCTATTCATAAGTCTTGAGTGTGATTCCTGATTCTTATTCACTTCTTGATGTTAGAACTCTTGAGTGATTGAGCATCCCTCTTGAGTTTCCTATATGTTGGATAATAGTAGATATATATATAAGTTCCTATTCTGTTCCGAAGGGAACACCCATAAGGTGCCACTTGAGTTGTGTTTATGGTTTTACTAACAATTTCGAGAAAATTAGTTTTATACTAAAGGAAACATAAAGTTAGACTTTCAAAACCACTCCGAAGGGGGTGCGAGATTTTACTATTTAGATTTTCAATACCACTCCGAAGGGGGTGCGAGGTTTTACTATTTCATTTCATTTACGACTAATGTTTACATTCCATAGCATCATCTCTTTGTATTGATATTTGTGGATTAATTTTGTGTTGACATGATTGTGATATTAAGCCGGAAGCGGCTGCCCAAAGGGGCCATCATTATTATTAAGCCAGAAGCGGCTGCCCGAAGGGGCCATCATTATTATGCCGGAAGCGGCCGTCCGAAGGGACTATTGTGATACTAGCCGGAAGCGGCTGTCCGAAGGGACTATTATGATACTAGTCGGAAGCGGCTGTCCGAAGGGACTATCGTGATACTAGCCGGAAGCGGGTATCCGAAGGGACCATTTTTGTTAACATGTCGGAAGCGGCATGTGTGTTGAATTGCATTATTTACTTAAAGATTATTTTGTCCGAAGGGACCATTTTTGTTAAAATGTCGGAAGTGGCATGTGTGTTGAATTGCATTATTTACTTAAAGATTGTTTAGTCCGAAGGGACCATTTTTGTTAAAATGTCAGAAGCGGCATGTGTGTTGAATTACATTATTTACTTAATGATTGTTTTGTCCAAAGGGACCATTTTTGTTAAAATGTCGGAAGCAGCATGTATGTTGAGTTGCATTATTTACTTAAAGATTGTTTTGAGACTTCGTGTGCACATTTATGTTTCTTCCAGCGAAGGCTGTAGGTATTGAGTTAGATTGTGATTTCTTCTCTCCTAAATCAAACTATGATTATGATTTGTTACCACCTTACATACTCAGTACATTGTCAGTACTGACGTCCTTTTGCTTGGGGACGCTGCATTCATGCCCGCAGCCCCAGATTGTTTAGTAGGTTAAGTGTATAGCTAGAATGCTTGGACGTCAGCTGGGATTGGCAAGTTCCACCTCATTCTGGAGCTGTGCTGAGTCATGTCTAGATATGCGTGATTTTGGGTATGTCAGGGCCCTGTCCTGGCTCATAATGTTCAGTTCACTTCTTAGAGACTTCTGCAGACAGTGTCCTGTGGTATGTTTGTCGAGATGTCGACAAAATGATGTTAGTTGAATCATTTGTAGATTTTAAAAGAGTATGTATTTTAGATGATATCAATTGGTTTAAAGTACTTAATTGATTGAATGTTTTCATAATCATTATAAAGATATTGATTTCTATTGGGAAAAGTTTCATGTTTTTAAAAGTTTTTGAAATGACAGGTTTTGATGGAGCGAATGTCTAAGGGTTCGCTCGACTCTGATGATAGTCGGGTGCCCGTCATGCCCTACCATTGCTAAGGTGTGACAAAGTGGTATCAGAGCAGTTCGTCCTAGGGGTTGTCTGCAAAGTCGTGTCTAGTAGAGTCTTGTTTATGGTGTGTTGCGCGCCACATTTATAAACAGGAGGCTACAGGGCATTTAGGATGGTTACTGTTCTTTCAAATCTAGGATCGTGCGATAGAGCCAAGAGATAGGAAATGATATCCCTTATATACTAACCTTTGATTTCAGCAAGGGAGTGGTGTCGGCAAGAGGAGGTAAATGATGATGCTGGGAGTTACAGAGGCAAGATATTTCATTGAGGTTACGTTATCAAAATTTGTATGTACAGAATGGCGAATCGGTCATCATTAAGGTAAGTTATTGTAAGTATATTAAGAAATTGGATTGAATGTATATATTGATGATAAGTTTAGTTATAAGGTGTGACCAGAAGGAGCTGAAGGAAATAGTAAAAAGATAAGTAACGGTAAGCAGGGTATATGTCAGATATGGTATGAATGTTGCAGGTATGATTGAGACCTGCAGTTAATGATTGAAAAGGAAAGTGAATAGGAAAGTATAACAGTCACAGTTTGAGTTAGATATACGAGGTAAATTCATCATTTTCATACTGTTGTTGATATTGGGAGCCCTGTGTGGCTATGATATGATATATATGTAATATGATTGTGGCCCGGTGAGGCTTGTTGGTTAGCTGTGTACAGGTGGGTAGTACAAATTACAGAGGAGGTTCTGCCAAAATCTAGTTAAAAATTGATTGTGATCAGTATATATATGTGTGTTGTGATCAGTAAGATGTACAAGTGTAAACTGAAGGATGAAAGGTTAATAATAATTGTAAATCGGCTGAAAGGAAGGTTATGAGATGGGTTCAGAATAAGTTTGAGACTTAGGTTGAAATTACTCGAGGGTATGGAGGTGAGTCGAGGGTTAAGTTAAGTTCTCTCGGGGATTAAAAGTAAGGTTGATGAACTAAGATTAAGGTGATTCGAATAATGTAACTTAAAAGATATTATTAGGGATAGCAAGGCTATACTGGATTAGGAGTTAAGACGTTGGCAACAGAGTTATTGGCCAATGATATTGTGACACATAAGTAGCAAAGGAGAAGGGAAAGGGAAAGAGTATGACAAAATAGACAGCAGGCGAGTTTTAGTACAATAAGATATGTGGAGCAGAATAAGCCAGGAGAAGGAATGACTATGTAGAGATCTGGAATGCGTTACAGTGAATTATAGCGAATCAACAAACGGAAAAGGTATGTGAAGGGCATAAGTAAATAAGAGAACACTTGAGAAAGTACTGGGAGTTCAGGGCCAGTTTAACATTCGAGGACGAATGTTCTAAAGGGGGGAAGGATGTTATACCCCGTATATTTATACGTCGAATTATTCGCTAGCAAATCGACTCAAGTTAAAGACAGGATCATTTTCGGACACGAAATAGAAACCTTTAATTTTCAATTTTAATTAGTACATAAATTGTTTAGAAATTTTATTTAGTGTAAAAATATTATTGGAGATTGGGGACTAATTAATTGTGATTATATTATTAAGTAAGGATTAATGATTTATTAAAATTAATTAATGTAATTATCAAAAGTGGGCCCCACCCGATTTAATAAAAAAAAAAGGAAATGACTAATCAAGAAATAAATTGGTGAGTCATTGGTGGGGGGAGCACGTGTCAATAATAGGGCCACCATATATGTATACAATTGTTGATGAACAACCTTAGCTATGGATTCATTGTTTTTTCAAATTAAACTTAGCAAAAACAAAAAAAACAAAAAAAAAAAAAAGAAAGGTCAAGCTTCCATGGCTGCTCGGCCAGCCATGTTGAGTGAGGAGAAAAATTATTCTTGAATGTTTTGAGCAAATTTCAAGTACAATACAAACTCAAGGAGGTGATAGCAACATTGGATTTTAAGTTGGAGAAGAAGAAATTGTAAAATTGGAGCAATTAAGAGTAGAAATTCCTCCGAGAAATTTAAGGTAAGATTTTCCTATTTTATGGTGTAGTTGTGTTAGTAGTATTGAAATGGAATTATTAGAATTTGATTGGACGAAATTGGAATTTAGAAAATGCATGCAATCGATGTTATAGGAAATTGTGGGTTGAAATGGATTAAGAGAAGTTGTTGGATTGTTAGAATTGTTATGGGCTGAATTGTGAGAATTTTATGTATATATCGTTGTTGTTGGAATTTCGGTGTTGACAGGAGGATAATTGGAAATTCGGGTTAGGCGAATATATAGGGGAAATGCTGTCCGATTTTCGTTAAGCCCTTAAATAATGAAAAACCCTTATTGAGAAAGTATAAGTTAAAGAATAAGTGCTAAAAGCGATGAGCTACGGATTTATGAAATGTTTATCTTGAATACATATGTATGTTATAAAAATATGAATGCTATGTTGTGACACCGAGCCTATATGGCCGGGTATGATATCTATTGCGCGCACACCACTGCAGTTGGGTACGTATAACACTGAGCCTTGGTAGGGCCAGGTACGGATACCACTGAGCCTTGGTAGGGCTAGGTACGGATACCACTGAGCCTTGGTAGGGCCAGGTACGGATACCACTGATCCTTGGTAGGGCTAGGTATGTATAACACCAAGCTTTATTATGGTTGGGTACGTAAGACATCGAACTTAGATGGTCGGGTATGATACTACTATGTATTCAAATGTATGAAAAGGAAGTTTTCTAGTAGAAATAGGATAAGTAAGTATAACGAGCATCGGTAGAGGTATACCTAGCTTTCTCTCATTTCATAACTCGACCATACTATGTTATTTCATATGCTTTCATTATGCTATTGATTATGCTTTACATACTCAGTACATTATCCGTACGGACTTCCCTTTGCCTGGGGGCGCTGTGTTTCATGCCACACAGCCCCATATTGCTTTGTAGGAAAGTTGTCCAGGAGTTTGACTATAGGATGTTCCAGGCTGTTAGCTAGATTGGTGGACTCCATTCGGTTCGGAGTGATACCGCGTCGGAGTATGTTCTCATGAGCTGAGTCACGCACATTATGGGTATGTTGGGGTCCTGTCCCAACTTAGGTTTTGATATCATATCTTATGTTAGAGACTTTTGCAGACAGAGTCATGTATACAATACATTAGCCTTGTAAGCAGCTATGCAAGCCGATGTAGCATTATGCATTTTTTTACGGATTCATACTATTACAACTTTTTACTTGAGTTAAGAAAGACGAAAAGAATCTTTTGAAAGGCCTTCATTTTGCATATCATTTCACGATTAAGAGTCCAGTAAGAATATGAGTATAATGAGAGCTAGCGGGTTCGCTCGGCTCTAAGTAAGGGTCGGTGCCCATCATGCCCTATCAGAATTAGGGTGTGACAGTATGCTTACTTCACAAGGTTTACTCTATTTTATAAGCAGGCTTGCGAATGAGATCAAGAAGTGGCACTCTATAGTGTTGATTAAGATCAGGATATAAGGAGAAGAGTGAATGCCAGTGTGAAACCAATAAGCCAGCCATGGGGAAGTAGAAAAGAAAGCTTATAAGACCGTGTTAGGGGAAAATCCAGCATAGAGGATTCACCATGACAAAAATGACAGCAAGTAAAATGAAAAAGGAAGCTAACTTGAAAAAGAAATCAGAAAACAGTGATATGGCAAAGTAGTAACAGTTTGTGATTTGTATAATCGAGATCACGAGGGATATCTTTGGCTGGATGTAAAAGACCAAGACTGCGGAAAGATGAATAAAAAAATAGAATGATTTTTAGGAAAAGGGATCAGCATAATAAGGATGAGAGGGGATGATCAGAATGAACAAAATAAGTTTTGAAAGCGAAGAATGGATTGTATAAAAGTAATATATTCTAAAGGACAAAGCGGTACTGAGTTAAGAATAGGGTTCCTTGTGCGAGGAATAAAGGATTGATTATAAAATGGGAGGTAATAAGATAAATTGAGGAGGAAAGAATGTAAAGGAATAAGTATGGGTATAGAAAGAAAAGGAAATATGCAAAGTACGCGCGCTTGAGAAGTAGTCGTATTATGAGAAAAGGAAGATGCATCTCCTACGAATATCCTATACCAAGACAAAACGAGTAAAGTTTATAAAGGAATAAGTTGGAAAGAAAAATATGACCATGAGTTATGAGTTTAGCATACGACGATAAAGTGATAAAGCAAGGATATCGTCAATGAGAAATACAATATGATTATGATTGCTTTTGAAATCAATATTGAGTGCAACACAAGAGTAAAAGAGTATGAGGCATAAGGGGTATTAGCTGCGCATGAGACCTACATCCTTGAAAACAAAGATGGCGAGTTTAAGGGAAAATGCATTTACGGTTAATATCAGTTGATTATGGGAAAGAGAGGAATAACTTGAGATGGGAAGAAAAGGGAAAGATGACGCTATGAGTGAACTCTGAGTATCGAATAATGGGATAAGTGACATTGCATGGATGGTACAGATAGCAAGACATACTACTATGTCAAGCATCCCTATGGGACAGAAATTATTAATTGGAGTGGATGTAGACATTGACTCATAACTAACGGTTGAGCTAAGTAAAATATATCCTTGTTTGGATTGCTATGTTGGTTGTATTACTTTGTTGCAAAAGTGCAAGATGAGTATGTTAAGACTTCACACATGAATTACCGTAGCTATAAATTATGGGAAATGGCATAAATATGATGCAGTATAACAAGGGAATTGACGAAAGGGATATGTGAATTCAAGATTGGGAGTGAAGTAACGGAGGTAAGTAAGACCCTTGAGGATGGAAGCGAGTAAGGAAAATACAAGTGTAGGGATTGAAACGATGAATCCTAAGATGTGATAGATATAGACTCTAAAACAAAAAAGTGAGAGTTATGCATAAATGAGTCTAATAGCTAGTAAATAAATGAGCAGGAATCGAGCAAGTATATGAGACTGTACTGAAAATTATTCGTGAAGACCTTGAACAACATGACATTGAGTGCAAATAACTCGAGGAAAATTGTAAAGAATAGTGATAGAGGCAAAGGAATTGACAGTAGAGTCGTTTGTTAATGATATTGCGATTTATAAGTGAAAAATAAAAAGGGACATAAAGTTTTCTATAGTAGAATATAAGATGTGATAATCAAGGGACAAATAAAGGAAAGAAAAGTGTATGACAAGATAAGTTACAACAGATAGACAAAAGAGTTTTTGCGTGTATGAGATACAAAAAATAGAACGAACCAAAGAAAGGAAAGTTTACGAATAAGCATATATGTTCATACACGAATCACACAAGAACGGTTATGTAACTTGCAAGTATTTACATGTCCAGAATGAAACCAATTGGGTACTTAAAAAGAGGAGTAAGAGGTAAGCAAAAATAGTGTGTTTGTGATACTCCGGGTCAGTTAAGGGAAAATATATGGTAAATTGAGCAAAAACAAATGTTGATTTGGAATTATCATGAACAACAAATAGGACAATTACTCTGAATAGGATACAAGTATATGTTATATGTTTCCAACGATAGCCCTGGGGTGTGTTAGATTACTTACGAATTTGATAGGATCATCGAATAAAGGGGGTTTTACCAGAAGATTATTATGCCTTGGAACTTTCATTTTTGTATCATTGTGGTTATAGTAAATTTCCAACAGTTTACTAGAGGATTATGAAATTCTCAAGAATTTGAAGCCTTTAATTAGTCGACGAGGGAAACCTACGACAGAACATCTCGGATTGAATTTATCGAGACTCTACAGATGTGAATCAATACCATTATCAAGCTCATTTGGAAGAAAGGAAGTGCGAGAGATTTGCAAACCATGTGAGACTTAATACCATTATTGTACAAGAATTTCATTCAAATAAATTTCAAATAAAGGATCAATGAGTTCGAGCATCAAGGAGGATCATATCAGGAAAGTGACTCACTTGTATCTCTGGAAAGGATACTCTTGAGGAATCAAGGTAGTATTGCAACCGAGAGTCATGACTAAGAAGGAAACTCGATTTCAACTATTCAAATGGAATGTTGTAGATAGTGCATGTGAGAGAATTAAAATAATGACTCCAACAAAGATGTACGCTGTGGGCTATGCGACCTAAATAAAGAGTGGAAGTAAACTAATAAGAATTAGAAGAGAGAACACGAGGAACCAATATGCGATGGTAAACCTACCCAAGGGAAAGACATCTCCTATTCTACAGGGTTACTGGAAAGATAACTCCGAAACAAGAAAAACCTGACAGCTTCAAGTGTATATGGATATAGTACGTTGCAGTCAATTACTGAAGTAGATAAATTATAGCCACTTTCTTTGGAAATTCAATATTAACTGATGTCAGCTGGAGAATGGTATTAAGCCAAGCAAAGAGAGGCATAGCATGATAGATGAGTTCTAGTTAGAATTGATTCATTATAAGATCACCATAGCTAGTATACTTATACAAGACTAGTTTAACATTCGAGGACAAATGTTATAAAGTGGGGAAGGATGTTACATCCCGTGTTTTCATGTAATGGAAAGCGTGTGAGTTAAGTGAAATTAGTAACGGAAACGAGGTTATCCCCCAAGATTATAGGTGGTTAGAGTGATTGTATAGATGTGTTGTAAATATTAGAAATTAAACAAATCAAAGAAAATAAGCTTCGTCGAGGTTTGAAATTTATTTGAATGAAATACGGTCCAAGTTATAATATTCCGTATTTTTGGACTAGGAAATTGAACCATCCAACATGAGCAAATTGACCCGAGCCCGGAGAATATGGTCATATTCAAGCCTGAAAATCAAGAACTCGGTGTATACAAGGAATGAAGTCTCCAAATGATTTAAGACGAAAAAGTGTGACGGCGATGATTGAAAATAATATTTTATGTGTGGCAAATGAGGTTATGTACTAGTGTTATATCACGTGGTCATGGTAATTGGTATACGAAGTACGTTAAAAATAACTACTATTTAAGTGAGTTAATATCAAGAAATTAATTATGTGTATAATCGGTTAAATGTTGGATTTTTAGTTGGAGATTAATAAAGTGATTAGTCAATTAATCATGGTAGTGGACATAGTCCATGAGGCTGGTAGAAAAGGAATGACTAAGTCTTATATCTCTTATAGGTGGCACTATAGGAAGGTTGTTGGAAAGTGGTGACTAAGTGCACCCCATGGTCCAACAATTGTGTGAATGCTTATCCTATTTTAGGACGCATATATGTGTATGTATATTGAATAAGTAAGGAGGCAGTATATTGAATAAGTAAGGAGGCAGCATCCATGTCTAGTTACGGAGAAATATAACTCTTCTCACCTTAATTTAGAGGAAACCTTCAGTATGAATTAAGGTGGAAAGCAACGTGTGAGTGTGGAAGAATTATTTTGTGCTAAAAAAAACGTGAAGTACATCATATGAGTTTCGTTCACCGCTTCGATCTCGTTGTTCCGTTTTATCGCGTTGTTGAATTCGGGCTTTCTTCGAACGGAAGTAAGGTGGAAGAAGGTCATTTCTTAGCATATAAGGTAAGAACTATTCTCTCCTAGGTATATTTAAATTCATTCTGATCATAGCTAAATTGCTAGATGAAAGGAATACGAAAGTTATATGGGAAATCGGATAAATTGTTGTTATTGTATGGGTTGTTTGGTGTCTGTTTTGGAACTTGTTATTGTTGTGTTGTTGTTGTTAATATTGTTCAGAAATTTCGGAATAAAGATGGGGTTTAAAACTATTGTTTAATTAACATGCCGAGCTTGCCGCTCGTCGCATTATTATTTGAATTATTGAAACTATTTTTATATTGTTGAGGGGCTGGATCGATGGGATTAATTGTTGATGTTATTAATGTGGTTGTTGGTATTGTTGTTGATGATTTGGCCTAGTTGAATTCTCGGGGTTTGGTGAATTTATAAAGGAAATGTTGTCCGAATTTCTATAAATGACGTGCTAGCTTAGGGTTGGATTCCTAAGTACCTATAGCTAATGCTTGGTATCTACTGACGTTGTTGTAGATCTTGGGAAGCTCGAGACTTATGTTTTGATTAGCTTAAGAAGACAAGGTATGTTATGTCTATCCCTTTCTTTCATTTTTGCATGATCCTTATCATATGAATGAACACAGTGAGCAAGCGAGTTCCAAAGACTCTATTCTTAGATAGCGTAGAGATATTTGTATCCTTGGCCTCCTATGTTTTATGTCCGTAACTCCCAGAGACATACCATACTAGCTTCTTATGTCACCAGCGGAGTTCAGAGTATCCTTTTCCGAGTCGTACATGCATTTACATATATTATATTATATATGGATCGGGCGGTACGTTCCTCGGCACTATTATATTATATATGGATCGGGTCATACGTTCCTCGGCACTATTATATTATTTATGGATCAAGCCGTACGTTCCTCAGCACTATTATATTATCTATGGATTGGGCCGTACGTTCCTCGACACTATTATATTATATATGGATCAGGCCGTACGTTCCTCGGCACTATTATATTATATATGGATCGGGCCGTATGTTCCTCGGCACTATTATATTATATATGGATCGGGCCGTACGTTCCTCGGCACTATTATATTATATATGGATCGGGCTATACGTTCCACAGCACTATCAGTTATATTATAACCTACGCCTATCATACACCACAGAGTCAAATTCAGTCATGTAGAGTTACGAAGATATTCTCATATGTTAGCCACAGATGCATGCAAATATTTAGACTGGTTTTCATGATTCATCTGTACTTGATGTTCTTATGCCTTACATACTCGATACATTATTCGTACTGACGTCCCTTTGCCTGGGGGTGCTATGTTCATGCCACGCAGCCCCAAATTGTTTTGCAGGAAAGATTATACAGGAGACTGACTGTAGGGTATTCCCAGGCTATGAGCTGGATTGGTAAACTCCATTTCATTCGGAGTATGGCCGAGTCAGAGTATTACTATTTGATTTGAGTCAAATGCATTATGGGTATGTTGGGGCCCTGTCCCAAGTTATGTTTTGATATCATGTTCTACATTAGAGACTTTTGCAGACAGAGTCATGTATACAGTATGTCAGTCTCGTAAGCGGCTATGTAAGACGACATATCATTTTGCATTACTTTACAGATTCATATTATTATAGATTTTACTTGATTTAAGAAAGACGAAAAGAATGTTTTGAAAAGCTTTCATTATGCATGTCATTTCATGATTAAGAGTCCAGTAAGATTATGAGTATAACGAGAACCAGCGGGTTCGCTTTGCTCTAAATAAGGGTCGGGTGCCCATCATGCCCTATCAGAATTGGGGTGTGACAATCACTCTCTTCCATCCAACATAAAAACCTAGCCGTCTCACAGGTGTAAAACAAGTCTTCCATGCAAGGTATTAGTGTTTAGTCTCCACTCCAACTAGTGTTACAGGTATGTGACTTTCATTCCAACTATCTTCTCATCTATGTTGATGTTTATTGTGATAGCATAACCATGAAGTGCTTCCACTGACCCTTGACTACTAAGTTGTGCGAAAGAGGGATAGAAATCCATGTTTGATAATTTTAGTTGGGGGTGGGTTAATTGAAGATGATCCGTATTGTTAAACTCGTGAATTGATACTAAGTTGAGTTGGAGGGCATTTAGATGATTGTTTTCAATTTTGAAATCAAAATACGTTATGTCTACCAATCGCTCGATGAAATGCCTTAATACAGAAAATCGTAAATAGGATGAAGTCTGAGTAACCCCCGGGCTTTATGTGAGTTTAACGATTGTGTGTGATGTATGAAAGTACAAAAAAACAATGTTGTGAATTGAGAAGAACTCTAACACCTAAGGTTGGTAATGGAACATTAACTGTAGTAGAGGCAATTCTACGACAAGGTTGACGGACCGTATGACATTTCACAGTCCATCAAAAGTATCGTCAAAGGTCCTGTACTCAGTGAGAGTATACTGTTTCCATTTGACGATAGGTTTGGCGGACCGCAGAATTTTCTGCGGAGGGTTAAACTTCAGCATCAAATGCTTCGGTATAAATTAATTACTGTTTCCATTTGACGGTCCATTTTGCGGACCGTGAAAACTTTTGCGGTCCGACAAAAATTTTGACGGTTCACTCTTGTGCATTCCAAAATACTACAGAAAAACCCAAAAACATATTGCTTCTCTTTTATTTGATGATGGAACTGACGTACTTTCCACAACTATGGCTCCTAAAAATCCCATGTGGAGAAGGGGTGCTCCAACAACTGGGAGAGGCAGGGACAGATCACAAGGTTACCTGCGACTCCATGACGAGCCTGACCATGGGGCCGATGAATCTGGGGATGACGAACCACTGACAGCGAGAGTCACCCGAACTAGGGGTTCTGCCCAAGGGCAAGTGTCCTCCCAGTATAAAGAGGGGGCACTTCATTATCCTCAAGCAGCTCGGTCTATGAAGAAGAGATTGCAAGGCAGCGAGAAGTCCGAATGAAAGAAAGATCCGAGTACAGTGTTAGATTTTCTGTGCTAGGGTCCAAGGAGTTATATAAGCAGGGGCTTGAAGATAAAGAAGGGGGTGGACCAAACAAGAGCATCCACAATGGGAAGAGGATCAATTTAGACAGATTGGGGGAATTTCGACAAATCCTTTCGATTATTGACCACTACAAGTGGAACTTCATCAGCCACCCTCCAGGTGATTATATCCCGACTCTAGTTCCAGAGTTTTATGCAAACTATGCTGCGGAGATCATAAGTACTTTCTAGCCTATTCAGCTTAAGAAGGAGAAACCAGCCCCATTTGAAGAAGTGACAGTCCGAGGCTTGAGAATCAATATTTCTAGCGTGATAATCAATCATTTCTACTTTGGCCCTGATTATGTACAACCATCGAACACGGATGAGCTTAAGTACAAGTTGAGTGGTGAATGAGCAGACAGGCTGTCTGGAATGCCTTGGGTTGCTTCGATTATTGCGAAGGGTTCCCCTACGTGGAGTACAAATACTTCGGCCCCTGTGAAGAAAGCAGACTTGTCGCTGGAAGGAAAATTTTGGTGGAGCGTGGTGATCCACAGGTTGTACCTCACTCAGTCAGGTAACACATTGACGGTGAGAGGGCTATACTAGTAGCTGCTATCATATCAAAATATAACATATTTGGGGGAATTGGTTATTCGGCAGTTTCAACACAGAGCTATGGCCAAGGATTTGTCATTAGCACATCCCTGCCTCATTATGGCTTTATACTTATAGGCAGGTGTTCAGAAATATGCACATCGAGATCATCGGCTACAGGCCAAGAGTGTTTATGACGTATGGAAGAGCAGAGATAGGGATGTTCATACTGCTTTAGATGCTACCACAGAGTTCACAGTTGTACAGCCTACTCCAGAGACCTAGGTTCATGTGGAGGCGACTCTCGAGACTTCGCAGGAGGTACCAACTGACACTGGTACAACAACTCAGTCCACTTCTGCTACCTCGATTTCATCCAGAGGGCCATCTCACTCTGCTGCTCAGGCTGTTTATAGCGCTCTTACTAATCCATGAATCCGTGTGGCCTCGGCATCCACAGCCTTGCCCTGAGGCATTATGATACAATTCAATGCTCAAAACTTCAATGATACATTTGTGAAAGCCGACAGAGCAGACTGCCAGGTTGCTAATTTGATGGTTTAGCTGCAGGGATTTATAGATAAACGGGTGAAGGCAGCCTTGGACCCCGCAAAAAAGACGTGAGAGGAGCCTCATAGCCTTATCCATTCCAAGATTGATGGACTTGAGCGACGAATTATTGAGTTGGAGAAGGTGAGCCCCACAGTTAGTTTGGGGATGATTCAGGATGATGTTACCAAGTTGAAGATGGATGTGCTGGCACTGAAGGTTAGGGAGGGACTTGCAACGGTAAACCGGCCACCAACAAATACTCTAGACTTTGCTTCCCTATTGCCAGTCGTTAATTTGCTGGGAGATGATTCATGTCACGACCCAACCCCGTAGGTCGCGACTAGTGTCCGACGTGGACACTCATACGTACTTACCGACCAATTTTTACTTATGTCTACAAATAATGAATCTCGTGCGTCCTAAATTGCAAACATATCGCGTAAACCATTATTTATGTCATAAAACATAGCTTAGCCATATTAACGTAGCGAAGGAACAGACTGGCACAAATCAAACAAATGTCACTGACCAAACACGACCCATGACCCACAAACATGACAACAGGCCTCTAATACAGACAACAGAATCATATGACGGGACAGGGCCCCGCCGTACCCAACAGAGATCATAAACACGAAACGACATACAACAAGAGTTTTGTACCAAAAGTATGGGCTCCGGATCAAAGGAGCACTCCAAATAGCAGACTATGTACCCTAGGCTGGCGGATCTCCACTGAAAGCGTCTGTACCTGCGGGCATGAAACGCAGCCCCCGAAGAAAGGGGGTCAGTACGGAATATGTACTGAGTAGGTAAAGCATGGAATACAGAAATCAGAACTATAATCGAAACAAGCGGTACAAGAATAAGTAATTAGTCCAGAATGTCAAAGTCACTTACTTCTCAGGCCAAGGTCATACAGATCGTCACATATCATATAAACCACTATAATCTGTCAGACGGGTTACCAAAGGTACAGAGTTTCCAGATGCAACTTATGCCTACCTAATTCATGTGTCAGACGGAAGGCAGGACATACAGAATGCTCAGATAACGCCATACATTAAAAGGAATACGGGACTTACTGAGTACTCAGACAATATGGTATGCCGATTGGAATACAGGACGTACAGAGCATCAGAACGTCGTAGCGTATCGAATCAGATGTTGCAACCTGTGAATCATATGATGTTTACAAAGAGTGTGCCACCTCGAGCTCAGCCCAGTACAGTGGTCACACCACACATAAGCGTATCGTATCAAATCATATCATATCATATCATATCAGAATGCGCGTCTACAAAGGGTATGCCACCTCGAGCTCAGCCCAGTACAGTGGTCATCCCCTGCAGAAACTGCCCGCTTTTCCCGCTCGAGCTCTGCCCAGTACACGGGTCACGGATCAGTCTCGGGAGCTCGAGCTCCGCCCAGTACACTCCCAACGCGTCTACCTGGTATCAAATCACGCAGCGTAGATACTGTCCGCTTTGGGGATAGAGCTCAGCCCAGACCACCCCTCACGGTTTTATTCCAGAACATCATAGGCAACTTAGGGAAATAGCGCACGACAGCATAGCTTGGTCCGGCTCAGTGAATAGACATGCTAAGACTTGCACGAACGGAGTAGTGAGAAATCAGATACATATATTTTCAAACTCGATAGATACGAATACTTATTGACGTTTGAGGATTATAGACGCATTCCGGAACGATCAGAATTGATGTGTGAAATTTACGGATACTTTTACCACAGAATCGTCACGAACGTTTCAGAGCAGATTTCAATCGACGAATCAGTTCAAGGAATCGGACAGTAGTCATAGAGCATGTACATAACTTTTTAGACGACACGATGGAAGGTATCAACCCAAACATCTGGAGTCATCTTACGTGTCCAAACATTTATAAGACTGGTGAGAGTGATTGAAAGTACTATCGGAATATTCGTAACGGATTACTCGACCAAAATATTCATGTCCGAATACTTATATCAAAATAACTCTAGCGGAGTAATTGTATCGGAACACCTATGCTCGGATACTCATGTCAACAAAAGGGCATATGGTCGACTTGTCATAGTTCGCGCGATCAATAACCGGCCCGGGGACCTGTGAGTGATATCAAAATAGTGGGCACGAGTTGAGTCATGAATGGCTAATTCAATTTATGAATCGGAATAGCTATAGGGCCCAATATGGTCATATGTCGGCCCGTTAGTCCAACTAGTCTGAACAAGTAGTCATTACGGGGTTTGTTTCACAAAAGTTCTCCCAAAATTATGTTTATATTTCAAAATGTAATTTAGAATGTGGAAATACTTTTTATAAGCTTAATAAAATCATAGGTTGACCCAGTAGTCAAAATAATTCGAATAATTAATCAAACGGGGTTCATTTCACCAAAAATATTTCCAAAATAGTCATTGTGGTTCAAATTATAGTTTAAGACATCATGGCGATCAAAACATTGTATTATGATAGTCAAATTCATAAACGAAAGTCTTTTACCGACGTTATGCCAAAATAAACCTTATAGGGCAAACAAAAGGGTTTTCGGACTTAGCGGGCCCACCTCGGTCAAGTCGAGGTGGTAGACATGAATCACGGACATTTGAGGTCTATGTGGTCATGCATAAAGGTTTCGGAGTGATCCGGCTACGTGCGCATAAGTTTCGGACATTTGGTTACCTTCTAGCCAAAATAGGGTCTTTAAGCTTCAGTTGAATTGAATGAATAGTAGCTATTTTCTAATTCGGATTTCGAGGAGCAGAATTGCTCCCGGGGTTCCGATATCGACCTAGCATACTAAGACATGCCAAAGGAAGGAATGGGTAGCCTTACATACCTTTTTATACGACTTACGCTCGCCCAAAACCTAAGTCCCGTTTCGTCCAGAATCTGCAAATGGTCAAGGTTACCAATTAGGGATTTCAAAGCTTAAAATTCGCTTAACTTCATTTTTGGCTACCGAAATTTCGGCAGCACCTCCCCTATAAATATAGCACCCCCGAGAATCATCTCGGCTCAAATAGTAGCAACAACAACCCAGCAACATCAACAAAGTCAACAATCATTACAATATAGCACAATAGAAGGCAACTAGTTCTACTTTCCGACATAATGCAATAACGTTCATTCCGACTTCACACTTCCAAGCTAAGCTCCATATTTTCATATTCATCATTAATCAAGATCATCACTATATAGGTTAGAAGCATTCCATAACGTTTTCACAAAATATTCACACGATATACAAGATATACAATTTTCCACCAAGATCATATTTCATCCAAAACTTTTAATCTTTGGCATACATATTCATAACATGTTCCCATCTTCCAAATCCATCAATGGTCATCATAATTTGTATCCTTAACAACTCCATTTTCATAATGTCATAAAATCATCATAAAACGACATAAACTTCTACTTTCCATTTCAATGCAAACTTATATCATATTATCTTCATTTACATTGCAAGCATCACCACAACACAACTAACATGTTAAACAAAATTAATCCATTCCCATTTCAATGTCTATACCACACGGCCATATTCAATTTTTCCATCTTCCATCAAATTTATTCAACTTTCATTTCCAATATGCATTCCATCCTACACACAATTAGAATGTAACATAAAATTCAACTAATCACACCTATACAAGCACACACACACACGGCCACACTCTACATTCCATACCCACTTTGCAAACTTCAATTTTTCCATACTTTCAACTCATTTCTATATACTACAACACAAACAAGCCTTTATAACATAACAACATAGAATGAATTCTCACCTTTTTCTTCAATTTTCTTCACTTGAACAAGTTGTCATATGGAACAAACAAGTGCTCTTTCTTTCAAAACAATTGCACCAAGTTATAAAGGGACCTCAACTTAGTGGAAATTCACCAAGGGAATAATTTTTGGAGCAAGATTTTCAAGGGCAAAATTTCTATGGCGAAGCCGAATAGGCCCTTATTTTTTGCTCTCAAACTCTTGTGTCTTTCTTGAAGTTTCTAAGTGAACAAAAATGAAGACTTAGTCTTCTTATCTAGACTTGTCACATGACCATGCACATGACTAACTAATTAACTCATGGGCTTGCTACAAAATGGATCATGGCCGGCCACCTAGTGGTCTTGTGCCTAAATTTTCCTTCAAATTTTTCTTGGCCCAATTCGCTAAAAATCGCGTTTTGTAATCCCCGAAGCTAATTTCCAAAATCCCAAATTTTCCCTTAGCCTTGTTTGACACTCCCGCATCAACATTCTTTCATGCACAACTCCTATGTCAAGTAAAAATCAAATTTTGACCTTATTTCTCACAAATCAAAGATATCTCAATTTTTTTTCCAAACGTGTGAAAACACGGGATATAACAATTCAGCACCCCAGGCTGTGAGCAAGAGGCCTAGGGGTGTGGTAGAGGATGATGATGACGAGGAAGAAAGTGAGGAGGAACGACAGTTAGAATGTCCAGCGACACTCTCTTGAGGAGACCCAGTTTACAGGGACCTCATCCATCCATGCACCTCTACTTCAGATGACGGTGCCCAGCATCGTGATATCGGTAGAGACAACTACCACGGGTCCTGAGGAGGAACCACACTCTCAGAGCTAGATAGAGCCATCTGTTGGTACTACAGTTCCAACAGTTGATCCTGCACCGGACAACACCACTGAGAGGATTACACCTCAGGATGAGCAGCGCGCCTAGAGTGTTTTAGGTACTCCAAACCCTCTATTTTACCAATGTCCATGCCTTGGGGACAATGAATGATATATATTTGGGGGTGGGCTATGTGATCTTGTTAACATGTATATATGTATTTAGGACCCCCTCGGCTTTTCTTTGCCAGAGTTCTTATCCTGAGGGGTTTTATTTTTGTTGAAACTAGTATGTTTAGGTTTTACTTAGATAAAATAGAATAACTTTGACTTATGTGGTGGTGATTGTTGAACTTCCGACATGTTTGTAACTTTGGTCAAAATTATGAACCCCTCGAAAAAATTGTGATGCATGCTTAGGAATTACTAGTTGATTGACATGAATCGTTCTTTCCATGACAATGCAATTATTGGGGTATTGTGGAATGTGAATCACCGTGAAGGTGTTGTATGTGCAGTAACAAGAGGTCCTTATGCCATTGTGTGCGTGCGTATACTAGGTTGGTTCATTTTCTACAATTATAATCTAGAACTTGCCCGATTTTTCGTGCTTGAATGCTTAACATAGTGTGGTTGTGAATTGATCATAGACTTTATATTTTAGTCACTATGGCCTTATAAAGCTTTACCCTGAGATGTGAATAATCCCTAGTTTTCCCTTTTGAGCCCTTGACCTGTTCTTGACTAGCCGTAATAAAGTTGTACCATTTCTGAACTGATTCCAGCTTTGCATTTGTTCCCTCCTTGACACTATGAGAAAAAAAAGGCTAAACTCCTAAGTTGAGGGTGAAATAAGTGTGAAGTAGAGGCTAAAAGCCTAAGTTGGGGGTGGAATAAATTGGCTAGTCGGGACTCGATGTGGTAGCAGTAAATAAGTAAATAAAAAATAAGAAGAAAATGAGAGAAGAAAAAAATCAGAAAATTGTGTCACAAAAAGAAGGTTAAGATTCATTAAGAATAAAACCACATTAAGGTTGAAGATTTAAGAGACAACGGGAGAAAAAAATGAAAAAAAAAGTTTAGTGTTGAAGGAGGGTGAGTCACTAATATCCAAAAAGTATCCTATAGTGATCACAACTGAACCGCCCGATAGTGTAAGGCATAATTAAGGGCAAGCATATGGTTTGTGCATTTGTAGTCGGTGAATATCTTTGTTAGTGCGAGTGTTTCTGTTATCTTTTCTCTTAGTCCCAAATTCCTTGTACATACGTGCATGTGGGACATTCTTTTATCTACGTGAGGGCATAAGAAGCGATAATGTGAGGTGTAAAACAACCACCCAAAGCGGTGTTTGTGAGTCCATTGATATGTCTGATAAAGTGATGTCATAACTTGATACGTCATTGTTAGTCTAAGTGTTCTGAGTATTTGTTGTGTTGATTGATATTGAACAAGAGGTGGTTAGATGAAAGAAAAAAACACTTGCATGCAGGTAGTTCGGAGTAAAAACCATTGTAGACATGATTACTCTGTTATATCTAAGATTAGTTGAGTCATTTGTGTTGTATGACTTGCTTGAGGACAAGCAAAGACTTTAGTTGGGGGTGTTAATGTGCCGCGTAATTTCGGCACATGTGGTACCTTTAGCGAAGATTTTTACTTGTTTTCAAGCAAGTTCCTGTCGTTTTTATGTGGTTTTTATTGTATTTCAGGTATTAAGTGTTTTGATGGCAAAGGTTGGGGAAGTTTGTGAAAACGTGGCAAAAAGTGGAGAAAAATAACAAGTCACTGAAAAAGGCAGTTTGACGACACATGTGACGGCCCGTAGTACTTTCTGCAGAACGTCAAAAGTACCGCAGACGTGTAACAGAGAGCGGTTCACTGAAGAATAATCCTTTGGATCAATTATACGGACCGTAAAATATTGGACGGTCCGTCAAAGTTGAAGCGTAGGAAGTCTGCAGAAGACTGTTTGACGGTTAAAAGCAGAAATTTTGACGGAACGTAGGAAGTTTGACGGTCCCCAGAATGGTGCAGACGGGCAGTTTTGTCTTTTGGCTTCTCACGACTTGGACCATTATAAATATCCATTGTAGGGTTTGTTTATGATTATTCTGGTTTAGAAACAATATTTTGACTTAGAGCATTGAATTTTCCTTTATTTTAACAGCTTTCAAACATCAATTCAAGTATTATTAATTTCTCTTATCATCAAAAGTAAGCAATTATGAATTTTCAATCTTTTATTGTTTGTTCTTTGTCATGAGTAACTAATCACCCTTACTAAGGTTGTCAACCCAAAGATGGGTGTTTTGTGATTTGAAATTTTGATTGATATATGCATAATGGATTGTTAGGGTTTACTTGTTCTTCGTTATTCATTAATAGTTAGTGGTTGCAAACATTAGATAACGCCATAAACCTTGATTTATTTGGGAAAATAATTAGGGTTTGGTAAGAACTAGTAACAAGAACTCAATATATTAACCCTTGTTTAATAAATTCACTTAGGAATAAGAGGAATTTACTGGGCAGAATTAACCATTCTTCGTATCAACTTTCTTACATTTGGGCAAATAATAGAAAGAAATAGTCTTTATTTATTGGGAAAATGTAGAGATTCACATACAGGTTAAGTGCTTTCATATAACGATCCATTAGAAGTATGTCAAGATCAATACCTATGATCATATACTTTATCTGACGGGGACACAACCTTGGTATCTTTTACCAATCAATTAAAAATCAATTACCAGTCAATCAATTAGTCTACAAAAACCAACACTTTTACAAATTCATCGGAATAAGACATTATACCTAGATAAAGTGTTCTACAATTTTAGTAACCTTTTCATACCATATTCCCTGTGGGATTCGACCCCAACCTTGTTGGGTCGCTGTATTTGAAAACGTCCACTTTACACTAATAAAAGGTGTAATTTTAGCATATCAGTCCTCCTTGCACAATTAGTGCCGCCTTACTCATTTTCTCTATCATGATGGCTGACAAGTTGATTGGTTCAATAGATGTAAGAGCTTCCATATGAACTAGGTCTGCTACCGTGACGGCAGATCGTCCTTCCATCATTGGCAAAAGCACTTTACTGACAAATTCGAAGACTAGTTGATGCTCAGGCTTAAGCTCATTCTTATAGAAACTAGCTTTTTCTGCTGACCTTACAACATTGACGATGACCTTTTTGAAATCTGGAGATCTCTTGTCTGCTACATCTCTTAGTCCCACTGTCTTTGCTCCCAATATTTTCCCAAGTATCGACTCAGTGACCACAAATTCTGTCAGATTCACTTTTAGGGCCAGAGCATTATCATTTATACATAGCAAATTCTCATAGAATTCAATAACTACAACTTCATATACACATGGTGGTGGTTAAGTAAAGAGGTGGCTCCACTCCTGGAACTCCACCATTTCCATCAAATCATTCATGCCAGGTTCCTCTTTCAGATTGACATCAAAGACTCTTCCAAATAGAACCTTTTGTTTTTGTCGGTTCTATTTATTCTTTCTTCCTTCTACATCACTACTTCTCCTCTTCGAGGAACCTGGTCTCTTACTTGTGCTCATCTTTCTTTTCTTGAGTAACGATAGGGCACCAGGTTCCTCTCCTCTCTCCTCTTCTCGGCTTTGAACACCCATATTTTCACTAAGAACACCTTCAAACTTTGGGTCAAGCAAATACTTATTTTCACTCACCATTTCTTTCTTTGAATTTTTTCGTATCAAAGGTGTCTCCACTTCTTCTTTAGAGTCCTCAACGCTTGGCATTTCTGAGGTACAGTTAGAGCTTGAGTCATCGGATCAAGTTAAGTCACTACCGAGTGACCCAAATTTCCTTTTCTCAGGCCATTGCTTTCCTGTGTAATAGTTTCCCCCTTTTATTTTCACTGATCATTCTTTCAACGCATGTGATAATATGTTTTTTTTTTATCAAAGATCACCGACAGGGATGCAAATTTTCTAGTCGTTCGACGCTTGATGGGTTTTGAAACAATGGGTATAGGCAAGGCTAAAGTTGCTTCATTTATGCCATGATCAGAGGAATTTGAGTGCTCTGATACCACTTCTGTCACGACCCGGCTAGGGACCGCGATAGGTACCTGAGGCTGACCACCGAGGACCCCTTACTCCCTCACTTATCATAGTCATTTACGCTTATTTATCATTCACAAATTCATAATCGCATGACAATCATTTTTCGGTGGAAAGCGCAATTAGTCTATACATATATATATATATATATATATATATATATATATATATATATATATATATATATATATATATATATATATATATATATATATATATATATATATATATAAATGCCTCAGTAGACTATCAAAATAATATATGTAATATATTTATGCATATCGTAGTAGACTTGTGAGACCATCTAACCCACACTACGCATCTATGAGCCTCTACTGACATATTATACATGTAGATGGAACAAGACTCCGTCATGCCGAAAATATACATATGTACCAAAAGAATAATCATAAGAACCAATCATAAGCACCTCCGAACAATGGAGTGCTTTCAATCAGTTGACAGCTCCTAAGAATCCGGATCGAGCTCACCTCCCTGTCTACCAGTGGGCATGAACACAGCGTCCAAGGAAAACGGACGTCAGTACGAATGTTGTACTGAGTATGAGAGGCACGAACAATAACAACACATCAAGAAAATAAAGGGAGCATCAAGTATGGAGCAACTGTACCTGGATAGGAATCGTATGAAAAGTAATGCATGCTAACTTACTTTTATGCTTATCATACTCTCATGTATGCATATCATATATATATATATATATATATATAAACTGCCCGACCATATAGGTGCGGTGTGATAATCAGTAACATTAGCCCGCGTCCAGGCCTCCCGCGTCCGGGCTACCATCTCATGCCGCCCACTAGTGGTGTCTGCCCATGCCAACTGTCCATGGTGTATCGTATAGCTGCCCGTTTTCGCGGTGACTGCCCGGCCAACTAGGCCCAGTGTAATATGATTATGACATGCTCATTATGAAATTCTTATAATAATATTCTTATCAAAATATGCTCACAATTGTGCATGCATAGGGACTCTAGAACAAGTGTATTTTATCGAGGTAACGTAAGGTCGGGAACCCTCGATTCCATTATGGGCATTCATGAACATTCTGCCTCACCTTGAAGGGCTTAGTATGTAAGGTGAGTGTATAAAATGGACGACATCATTTACTTTATAGGAACGTCATATCATGTCTCTTGACTCATATAGTTATTCATGATCTTAAGCTCTTGGCTTTCCGAAATATAGGAGAATCATAGAGAGGAAGAATAATCATATCATGGGATTCATGCCATAGAAAGAAAAGGATTAGCCTCACATACCTTTGTCGCTTAGTTAAGCTATCGTTCACTTGTTCTCCTTCAATATCACGTTGCTACCTTCACGAGAGGATACGCATTATAGTTAGTCAATCGACCATAAGAACGCATCGTTATTTCTAGAGAAAATTGGGCAGCGTTTCCTTTGTTTCTACTACTTTTCTCATGTTCTATTTCAACTCCCAAACATTTACAACAACACTCACAATATCGTATCAACATTCATCACTTATCTATATTTAGCAAAATCCACCATTTTTCTCCCATTTCTCCCCATTTAATGGTTTTAGCTCATCATCATAATTTTTCTTACTTCACACCTATTCCATGGTCTATACTCCACTTATAACGTATTCATCATCACAACCTATCAACGTTCATGATTCCATTCAATTATCATTCAATTGTGACACTATTCACTCAGTAATGGCCCATTTTCTATGTTCTTCTACATTTCAAGCATCTTAGCTTTCCAATACCTTAAATAAAATGATAAAGTCATGAAACATACCTTAGATGGTGGTGGAACAAGCCTAGAGTGGAATCACTTCTTTAGCACCAAAACCCTTCTTCACCTCTTTTGGAATTTCTTGAAGGAGATGACTTCCAATTAGGTTTCATACACTTTGTTTCATAGATTTGGTGTTGATGATCATTGATTTCCTTGGTATTCTTGTGGTTGAAGTGTTTGGAGTGTTCTAGAGATTTCTAGGGAGAAATTTCGTGAAGATGAAATAAGAAAATGAACTTGGGTCCCTCCTTTTTAATAGCTAAAATCTGATTTTTATGAACAGTGGTTGAAATGCACAGTGGTCGTAAATCCCACTTTACGGGCCGTATACTGGTTTACGGTCCGTCCTTCGTGACCGTATTTAAGCATATCAGAAACAGAAAGGTTGGCTGAAGATCATGGCAGTTTACGACTCAGTTTACGGGCCGTATTTCAATTTACGGTCCGTATTCCAAGTCGTTTTTAACCATTTGAAGCATTTTACAGAAAGTTGAAATTTTTAAAATGTTGAAGGACAATGACACTTTACGGTCCGTAAATTACTTTACGGGCCGTATTCCATTTTACGACCACTGGCTGAAATGAAATTCTACAACTTTCTTAATTCCAAAGTTCATAAATAGTCATTCCCTACTAAGTAAAACATCGCACACTCATGCCCTTCATTGGTCTATTCATTGTTGGCTCACGAAAAATTTCCGAGGTGTAACAGATGATTTGGACTCCATTTGATCAGGCTTGACGAGGATTGGTGATGTTCTATAAGCACTTGGTGACATGAAAAATATGTGAAGAGTTTAGGCGAGTATTGTACAAGAGAGATGTACAAATGAAGTCCTGAATTTCAAATATTTGGTAAAGTAAAGAGAGAGAAGGATGAGGAGAATTTTTTTTTAAAGAGGTAGAGGTGGCACTTTAGGATAGGTGCAAGAGGGAACAACAGATTTGTTAAGGAAGTGACGATTTGGCATGGACATTCTTTTGAAATTTCTTGGAAGAGGAAAAGACACATGACATATCTGGCAATTTTCGCAGTTCAAATACATTTATGAGTACTGAAAGAATTATGACCTGAGATATAGAGACTTGGTCTCTGATCAGAATTTTGGAAGTATCAGGCCATCACTGTGAACTGTGTAGCATTTCTTATGCTTGAATCATCCTGATCCTTCCATGCATGTATACGTGTAATGGTACAAAAGTGAGTTAAACATAGCCAAAAAATACTTGTCAGCAGCGTACCTTTTCACTTATTGTAGCATTTTGAGTGATGCCTTTCTGGAACATTGTTCATGAGAGATCCTTCGTTTTATCATTACACCACACACATCCTGCTATAAGGGCTTTGAGGGGAGACTTCTTAACCATAGTTGCACCTTGGAGCTATCACAATTCATCAGTTTATGCTGGCTGTTCCTTCTTTCTTGTTACACCCCGTACTTGCGGAGAAGCACTTATCAAATTTGAGCGCAAGTATGTTGAACTATGGCTAAGTAAAACAACTTTGGAGTATAAGGGACGAAGCGTTATTAAGTATATTTTTTGAGTAAAGGATGCATATGAGGAATTCCGGAAGGTCCTATAAGGAATTGAGTGCAAGGAGTTGAGTTAGTATGACTTTGGGAAAAGATGAGCGTTACTTTGAACAACAAAGTATGAGCCAATTTGGGGAATGAAACTCTTTTAGTATATGAGGAGTTTTGAAGTAACGCGAAAGTCTAAATTAAAGTTCATGAAGTCTAGTTTCCAACGCAACAAACCGCTCATCGATACGACGTCTGTGTAGAGAATTATGGACGTTATAAGTCATGCTCGCAGAGTAGAAACACGCAGCTACAATGCGCGACATGCGCACTACAGTACCCGAAAATTCTAGGTCGGTGCCAACCGACTCTAGAATTCTATAAAAGGGGTTTTACCCCTTATTTTTTCATCCAAACACCCCTATACATATCCCAAATCCTCTAGAAACCTTCCTTCAACTTCCACAACATGCATATATATTCGTACAAGTCTATATGACAATTTTGGTCATTTTTATTTCATTTTTAACATAGCCCCAAGTCCTAGGAAGTCCTAGAAGCCTCTCCAGACATATTCCAACATATTTCTCGACCCAAACCACGGATTAAAGTGAAGATTAAAGTGGTTAATGGTTCCAAGTGAGGTCTACACTTGTCTCCTCTTCTTGAAGATGTTTGGATGAGTATTTTTAAGGTGGAGTAACCATGGAATTGAAGTGTTCTTCAATTTTGAGGTAAGATTTCATCTTAGTTTCATGTTTATGAGTTTGTTTGATAATTATGTTAAGATTTGGGGAGAAGACAATTGGAGGAAAAGTTCAAATATGCATTTGATTATAATTTGAGTTGTGAATTAACTTGAGTTATAATTATTAGTATGTTTTGAGCATAATCTTGTTATGAGGGATAATAATGATGTTAAGGAATTGTTGTATACGAGTGTATAAGGGGTTGTATGAAATTGTTGTTATGGATTGATTATGAAAAGAAGTGTTGGGATTGAATTGAGTATAGTTTTAATGTAATCTTTTGATTATGGAATTGTTGATGTTTTATGATGCATTGGGAGTTCTTTTGAAGATTGGAGGGAGTAGAAGATATAGGAGAGATGCTGCCTGAATTTCGGCAGATTCTAAAGTGGTTTAATTTGAAGGCTTAAGATAAGCGTGTGACGATAAGCCTAACAATAGTATGAATTCTCTTGAATGTAGATTTACAAGCTTGGAAGGATAAGCATTGAGTAGTAAAGGAGACCCAAAAGGTATGTTAAGGCTAGTCCCTTTCATTCTAAAGGCATGATTCTTTTCTTATGAACCCATATATGTTTTCCATAATATCCTTATTTCCAAAAAGCTAGAAGTTCATGATTATCAAAGTTCTTATGATGCCAAAGATAGATGTTTTCTATGATGATGATGATGATCCCATTCTAGAGATTCCAAAGCTAATGGATTTGATGCTATTATGAAATTATTGAGTTTATTTCATGATTTTCTTGATTTTATTCATTGTTGTTGATCTGGCCTTATGATAATTGTTACTCTAAGGTAAGATATAGCGATGATGATTGTTACGTAATATAAATCGTCGGTTACTGACCTTATGTCACTCGGATAAAGTAGTAGCTTTTATTTGGGCTCTCATGCATGCTACTTATTGTTACACCTCGAAAATTTCTCCGTGAACGTACAATGAATAGACCAACGAAGAGTATGAGTGTATGATGTTTTACTAAGAAGGGGATGACTACTTATGAGTTTTGAAAATGCGAAAGTTGCAGATTTGCAATTCAGCCCAGTTGGTCGTAAAATAGAATACGACCCGTAAAGTGGTTTATGGACCGTAAACTGCTATCGTCTTTCAACATTCAAAAACTTCAACTTTCTGCCAAATGTCTAAATGGTTAAATACGACTCAGAATATGGACCGTAAACCCACATGACTCCAGCAAACCTTTCTGGTTCTGTTATGCTTAAATACGGTCGTGAAAGACGGACCATAAACCAGAATACGGCCCGTAAACTGGGTTTACGGCCACTGTACACTTCGACAACTGTTCATAAAAATCATAGTTAAAGTTAAGTATAAGGGACCCTTTTTCATTTCATTTTCACTCCACACTTCAAGAAACATCTAGAATACTCTCTAATATTCATCCACAAGAGAAGCAAAGGAAAATCAAGATCAACAACACTAAAACCATGAAATCAAGAGCGTGAAACTCATCAAAGTTCATCTACACCAAGAAATTGTAAAGGAAGTAAAGTAGGGTTTTTGGCATAGAAGAGTATTGCTACTCAAGGCTCATTCCTACCACATCTAACGTAAGTTTTATGACTTTCTCATGATGATTGAAGTATTCATACGTTGAAACACTTGTATTATAGAAGAGTGTAGTAAATGGGTCATAAAATGTGAATAGTGCCATAGTTGAATGATAGTTGGATTGAATTATGAATGTTGATGAGTTGGGAGTATAAATATGTTATAAATGACGTGTAGACCATAAAATAGGAGTGATGTATAAGAAAAAGTGATGATGAGCTAAAACCCGTAAATGTGGAGAAATTGGAGAAAAATGGTGGAATGTGGTAAATGTAGATAAATGACGATTGTTGATATGATATTGTGAGTGTTGTTATGAATGTTTGGTAGTTGAAACTAAACATGCGAAAAGTAGTAGAAACAAAGGAAATGCTGCCCAAATTTCCCTACAAAATAGTCACGCGTTCTTATAATCGATTAACTGACGTTGATGCGAATTCTCTTGAAGGTAAAGACGCGAATATTGAAGAGAAACGATCAAGCGGTAGAATAGCTAAAGGAAAAGGTATGTAAGGCTTATCTTTTCTTTCAAAAGGCATGAATCCTTCAATTCTTATATAATCCTTCTACAAAACGAAGCCTATGAGTCCTTCAATATATTGAATTACATACGAATATGATGGTGATGATAATGAGCTAGAGTATACCGATTCAAGAAATTGTGGCATGATGTTCCTATAAGGCTAATGATGTTATCTTTGTTAACACTCGCCTTATGCTCTATTTCCTTCAAGGCGAGGCAAGATACTCATAAACGTTCATAATATAAGAGGGGGCTCTCGACCTTACGTCACCCCGACATTGTTATAGATTGTCTTTAAATTTAAATGTGTGCATTAATGAAAGGTTACGATAAGCTTATAAGATGTATAGGATGGAAATGATAATGATGAGATATATTGATCCTTGTATGATGCATGTGATATGGTCGAGCCACTACGTGGCTGAATATGGAAGATATGTATGTGATATTGTCGAGCCACTACGTGGCCGAATACGAATACTGTCGAGCCTCCATGTGGCCGAATACGGATATTGTCGAGCCCTACGTGGCCGAATACGGATATGTTTTATGTGTATGAGAAGCTACGGCACTACGATGATGAATTATATGACACGATGATGTATACGCTATGATGGTTCATGTACGACGACTATGTATATGTGATATATGTATGAAATGTATTCACCCTTAAAGGTCGCGCAGGTTTTGCCTTCACCTCATGACTTATGATTTCTCTATTATGTTTGTTTCATTCATGCCTTACATACTCAGTACAATATTCGTACTGACATTCATTTTCTTTGGACGCTGTGTTCATGCCCACAGGTAGACAGGGAGACGGCGCAGACCTTTAGGAGCTATCAGCAGATTTGCAGAAGCACTACATTATTCTGGAAGTGCTAATCGGGTTTATACTTTTGTGTACATATTTATGTATAAGTATTTTGGGCATGACGGGGTCTTGTCCCGTCCATATGTCTAGTACTCTAGTAGAGGCTCGTAGAAACGTATGTGTGGGTTATATGGTCTCACAAGGTCACTACTGTATATACGTAGATATGTGTACATTATCTTTTCATAGCCAAAGGGCTTATGTATATAAAATTATTTATGTTTTTTAATGAAAATGATTTTCTTATGAATATGAGTTTATGAACGAAAACGGAGGCTTAATGAGTATGATGAGTATTAGAACGAGTGGTGCTCGGTGGTCAGCCCCGAGTACCCGTCATGGCCCCTAGCTGGGTCGTGACACTTATACTATATATGTATATTATATATGTATATATGGGATATGGAGAAAGGTGAGGCGTTATATACGCATAACCACCTGATCAGCTGGTATACTATGATATCGTCCCGGACGTGCTATTTATGGTGAAATGGATCGGGCCGTTCATTCCTCGACAAAATATGTAATGATGATATGATTTACATATCGGGTTGCACGTTCCGCAGCACTATTATGTTCTATATGTATGAAAAATGTTTTTAAAGAGACTAAGCATGCATGGTATCCCCCTTAAGAGGCATTCAAATGTACAAGTTATCTCTTTAACTCATGTTATTCTCCATATCTCTTGTTATGTTGTTATTCATGCCTTACATACTTAGTACATTGCTCGTACTGACATCCTTTCTTGTAGACGCTGCGTTCATGCCCACAGGTAGACAGTTAGACGGACCAGGCCCTTAGGAGCTTTATCAGCGTAGTCTCAAGAGTTGCAATTCACTGGTATTACTCATTTGTGTATATACTTGGGCATGGCGGAGTCCTGCCCCTTCTTCACAGATTTCCAGTAATATATATAGAGGCTCGTAGACAAATGTATGTAGCTAGATGTCCCCTAACCTTATTAGTTCATTTTGTCATATAATATTATGGCAGGCTTTTTGGCTTTTATCTATCGGCATAGCTGTTACTGATTATATAGAGATGTGTCAATATCTTGTGTTATATGCCCTTATAGAATGTGATACCCATGAGCTACCTTTGTTGCCTGTCACGACCCAAACCGATGAGTTGTGACGAGTGTCTAACCTCTAGCGACCAACCACCCCTAAACTCGTATCTGAAATATACTGAACATCAAAGGCCCATAAATGGCATTAACTGATCTCATAAGAGGGAAACATCAGAATTCTGTACAATCTGCATATATATCCACAACATACGGAAGAACAGTGCAAGCCAGCTAGGCTGCTACATATATTGTACACAAACGAATAGAAGCCGACAAGGCTACATCTTCTGACTACTACATACATCTGTCCACACAGCTCTACTGGAAAAAAAGCTGTAGAAAGGATGGTACAGGGCCCCGTCATACACATATGCATACACATCTCAAAAGGGCAGCATACCAAAATTGACTGTAGCTCCGGATCAAATAGAGTGTACTGACCACTGCTAGATCTAGAGATCCTACTAAGCTGGACCACCTGTCTGTCTCCCTATACCTGCAGGCATGAACGCAACCCCCCGATCAACGGGGAGTCAGTACGGATAATGTACCGAGTACGTAAGGCATAAGAACAACATAGATACATAAGAATCATGGATAAGATCTGAACTCATAAACTGAAATGACTAACTGCATGTACTTGTATGAACTGGTATCTGCCTAAATCTGCATAAATCTGTATAACTGACAATGCCTCTGTGGGCACATAATATGCACGCTCATGCCTATCAATGATGGTCATGCATCTATATATGTGTGCGTATATAACGCCTGATATATGTGCGTATATAACGCCTTTAAAGACTCTATGGCATCTCATCATATCATATCGGCTCCTCTACGGCCATAATCAATATCATCATCATAGTGGTAATGCGTGTATAATGTTATATCCCGTATTTTTGAACGTCGTATTATTTGTAAGCTGAGGTGGGGCCCACACATCAAGATTTTTTTTTGGAACATGTGACAAGCTATATGAATCACATATGTAAAGTTAAACACAACTCATGAAGGACCCTTGGGCCAAATCAAAGTGGAAGCCCTCCAAACGAATATTTTTAAGAAAACGTTTCCGGGTGACCTGACTTGGAGGGGCAAAAACGGTATTATAAGTTTGGAATTTGGAAAAATACCAAGAGATAGAAGTTATAGATAATTGAATTAGCTTTCCAACCATAGGTCGTGGGTTCCTAGGTGACGTTGGTACAAGGAGATATGGACGTTTTAAGGTCGAAAGGTCAGTGGGATAGGCCCAACTCGGGACCAACCGAATTGGCCCAAACAAAATGAAAAGAAAAGAATTTAGGCCCAAGTTTGAAGGGAGGCCGGCCAAGCCTTGGCCCAAACCCACAATATGAAATTGTCATGTGATTAGTCATGTGACAATTATATTAAAAAGGGGTCTTTATCCTTTTGAAGCTTCAAGAAAAATTAGATAAGGAGAAGACAAAAGATGAAGAGCAAGAGAAAGGGGCCATTTCGGCCAAGACCATGGAAATTAGGTGCTTTAAATTTTGTTCCAAAAATTGTTTTCTTGTAGTATTTCCACTAATTCAAGAGTCCTCTACAACATAGTATAATTGTTTCGGAAGATAAGTCATCCGTTTCATTGTTTCCGCACTTTGGCCAAGTGAAGAAGTTGAAGAGAAAGGGTAAGATTTAATTCCTTTTTATGTGTTAGGAAGGTTTGGTTTATGTTGTGGGAAGTAGAACGGGTTAAAATTCATGAAAATATGGAAGTTGCATGAATATATATATGTATGAATGTAGCCGTGTACATGTGTGGTTGTGTAGTCAAAGATGAGTTAATTTTATGTTGTATTCTAGTTGTGGTTATGGTGAAATTCATATTGGAAATGAAAGTTGATTGAATTTGGTTGAAGTTGGAATTATATGTATTGGCCGAGTGGTATATTGAAATTGGAATGGGAATGAATTAATTTTGTTTAATATGTTAGTTGTGTTGTGGTGATCCTTGCAATGTAAATGAAGGTAAAATGATATAAGTTTGCATTGTAATGGAATGTAGAAGTTTGTGTCATTTTAGTATGATTTTATGACATTATGGAAATGAAGTTGTTGAGGTGCAAATAATGATGATTGTTGATGTAATAGGAAGATGGAAACATGTTATGAATAAGTATGTTAAAGATTAGAAGTTTTGGATGAATTATGACTTTGGTGGAAATTTTGTATATTTTGTATATCTTGTGAATATTTTGTGGAAATGATATGAAATGCTTCGAAATTATATTGTGATGATCTAGATTAATGATGAATGTGAAACCATCGAGCTTGGTTTGGAAATTTGAAGTTGAAATGGAAGATATTGCACTATGTTGGAAAGGGAACTAGTTGTGCCATATTGAGTGTTTTATAGTGATTGTTGTTGTTGGTGGTGTTGTTGTTGGGTTGTTGTTGATTGTTTTAGCCGAGTTGAATTCTCGGGGATGCTATATGTATAGGGGAGATGCTGCCCAAATTTCTGTAGAAAAGTGTTAACTTTAGATTTAAGCCTAAAGCCTTATGGTTAACATTTGGTAAATGTGAGCATTTGCAGATTTTGGACGAAACGGGAAGTGAACTTGGAAAGGCGTAAAGTGCGTAAAAGGTATGTAAAGCCACCCCGATTCTTCTTTTGGCATGTCCTAGATGTACTAGGATCGGATTCACGCCTCGGAGCATATTCTGCTCATCGGAATCCGCGTCTGAAATTGTCACATTTTCGTTCAATAGAATTGAACCCTTTTAGTATGCTTTAATGAAAAATTATGCAAAATTTCTCCAAATCACTTAGGAAGTTATGGAATGCCCTAGGACCTCTGTAGGTGACCCCATAAGCTTAATACACGTAATTTGAGCCCGCCGCTTTGGTTGTCCCGAGGTGGGCCCGCTATTTCCGATTTTACCCTTATGGTCCTTTGTAACTTGATGTCAAGCAATTTTTAAGGAAACGTCGTATCTATTTTTCCAACTACTAATGATGCTTATTCGGGGTACTATATTGAGTCTCTGTAAAGGTACGATATTTTGTATTGCATTTAGTTCCACTATTCCCGCTTTGCTCTCTTATTCTACTATTGCCTTATTTTCGAACAATATAAAATGAAACGTTTTAACTATCCTTTTAACTACTAAGGAAAATTGTTTTAATGATTCCCTCGAGTCTGGTATACTATTTTGGAATATGAAAATGATCCCTGAAGGATTATTCTTCCGTAACTCATTATGACATACGACATACACTTACTATGATTCTGTCGGATTTCATTGGTTTGATTTGTCATCCGATATGCCTCATTGAGTCTCTGGAAATATATGGTATTTTTATTGCATTTAGTTTCTCACTACTCCATTCGTGGATGCCTCAATGTTTCTCCCACTGAGCCCGGGCCAGGATATGTTGTCAAGCGTATTCCACTGCATTGTTCGCCGTGCCTCGATCTGAGGGGGCAGGTATATATGTACATGGGTTGTGGAGTATGCTGTGCCATGTACACACATTCTGATATGATATGATCTGATATGGCCATCTGATATGATATGTTATGTTACGGGGTTATCCCCTATTCTGCTCCTTATGTGTGGTGGCACCAGCGTCGGGGGGTGGCCACGTTCTGTTTGCCGAGTCCCTTGGCAGGGGTCGGATATGATATGGTATATGTTTCTGTACACACTCCTTATGTTTTGAAAATATGCATTTGATACTTCGAATGTTACACTCACTTCTCTGTAAGTTCTGTTTCGGTTATGATCTTGTTCCGTAATGGGACCAGGTACGACATATGTTTTCAGCGAATACTATTTATGCTATATGATCAGCATTTTGCTAATTTGGATATTCAGTTCATTTTCTGTATCTTCTGCTTCAATTATGACTTTGTTTACTACGTTCCGTGCTTTACATACTCTGTACATATTTCGTACTAACCCCCTTTCTTCGGGGGCTGCGTTTTCATGCCGCGCAGGTACAGAAGACAGATTTGCTGATCGCCTGCCTAGGACATCTATTCTGCTATATTGGGAGCGCTCTTTCGTTCAGAGCCTGTATATTGGTACAGTCTGCCGCTATATTATATATATGTATGCGATTCAGGGGTATGACGGGGCCCTGTCCCGTCTTATGATTTTGTTATGATCTGTAGAGGTCTATAGACATACTTGTGTGGGTTCTGTATATGTTTGGGTATGATATGATCTGTGACAGCCTCATCAGCTTCCATGTACGGTGTCGGTTCATTTATGGTTATTATTAACGCCAAGCGACTTCTATATTTGAAAATATTCTGTCGTTTGCTAATTTGGGTTATTGGGTATGTTTGAGTGTCTAGCACGGACACTAGTCGCGGCCTACGGAGTTGGGTCGTGACATATAACGCCTATATCTCTTCTCATACTTTACATATATCTAATATTCACGTATAAAACGCCTTCTGGTCACGGGTCAATGTACATAAATATATAATGAATGTAATGCATGAATAAACTGTATGCCCAGAGCAGGCTACATAAGACTAGACCCATGAATAGAAGGATCACTCATAAACGGGGTACAAGAACACCAAATACTGAAGTACTTCTAATGCTTATAAGAGTAGAGTAATATAGAAGCTCGCTTACTCACTTCATGGATCATATCATAGGATCATGCCAAAAGAAGGAAAGAATGGCCTTAACATACCTTGAAGTATACTCAATCGTCCAACTTCTACCTCTCAAACTTTCAAGTCTACAATTAAGATAACATAGACCTTCGTTAGACTATTTACCTCTCTTATTAACCTTCTTTAGTTGCATATAGAGCTTAATGAATTGTAGACAATATTTTCCTTATAAGCTTACAACTCTTCAACTTCCCATTTAATCAAACATTAACCACAACAACAATAACAACACTTATATATATATATATATATATATATATATATATATATATATATATATATATATATATATATATATATATATATATATATATATATAATTATATACTCAATTTTATCCCCAATCATCTCTTAAAATAACCCCATGTCACCATCTTGTCCTTCATCAAATTACCACTCCCACAAATACCTCCTCTTTACTTAGATCACTAAAACTCTTGATAATAAACTCAAATACAAGGGCAGAAATCCTTTACATACCTTGAGGGGTAAAAAATCTCAAGAATCACTTCAACTTCAAATCCCTAATCTTCACGACCTTGAAGACACCTTAGAAACAACCTTCTTCTTCACAAGCTCGGGTTTACGGGGTCCGAGTCTTGTTAAATCTTCACTAATATGATGAAAAATATTGAGAGAGAATAGATATTAGGGTTTTTCTGATTTCAAAAGGAGGAAAATATGAAATAGGGTTATGAAACACCTATTTATACTTGGAAGCCAAAAAGGCTACAGCGGTCCGGTTCAACGAGCGGGTCGACGGCCCATCGACGTGTCGACGGTCCGTCGACTTGCTCCGTCGACCTGCAGATGCAGATGCAACGCTGCGGGACCTTGTCGACGCCCCAAATCAACAGTCCGTTGACCATGTCGACGACCCGTCGACGATGATTGGTGTTCGGCACAATTCTCTGATTCAGTTCAAACCGCGTCGATTCAATTCGTTCAACTTCTAACTCTATAAATTGCCAGGAATATCTGCTGGTACCCTCGTACACGGGGTAAGGAACTTTCTACCTCCAAACTCAGGCTCGGGTCTATATTCCAAGGGCATGCCTGACTAGAAAATCATAGGTTCTACTACTTCGAACTCGAGGGGTGTAACATGGCTCACCTTGGAATGATTATGATATGTATGTTCAGAGATGCTCGGTAAGTTAGCTCCGGGTGCCCGTCATGGCCCTCTGGTTGGGTCGTGACATTTCTCCCACCCTGTTAAGTGATGCTAGTCATTAGATTTGGGAACCCAACCCAGCTTGGGTCCTTTGTGGTTATAGAAGGGGTAAATTAGACTCTTTTTAGCCCATACGGGCAGCACATTCCTTCGTTTCTTCAAATGTCCTTTCTTTTGAGGACCTGTTCCTTTCACTCTGGTTGCCTTCTTGACAACACTCCTATTCTTTTGAACAACATTAGTCTTTATCTTGTAAGGCTCTTGGTGACAACTTGTTTGCCCGCAAGGAGGAAATGGCTGATCTTTAGTTGTGGGAACATGTTTGCTGTGGAGATCATAGGGCATCTTCTCCTTCTCAAAGCCAAGTCCTTTTCTAACATTTCCATTTTTCTCATTTCTGGAGGAGATTGCGCCAGAAGATTAGGTCCACTTGAGAGTTTTGTCAAAGTCGAACTTAGCCTTCTTCAGATCTTTTCTTAGCAGTTCGTTCTTCTCAATTTTAGCAGTACTACTTGACTTTACTTTCTTTAGTTCAGCTTCAAGTTCTAAGGAAGTCTCACTTGCTACTTCTACTATTTTTTAGGAGGTTTCCCTATCTTTTCTCACTTGACATTCCAACAAGATATTTTTTTGGTTTGTCTCAAACATACCCCATTTCTTTTGTCATCACACACAGATCCTCCTTATCTAGTTCTATTTCATCAAGAGCATGATTCAGCTTCTTTCTCTCAGTAACCAGAGCATGATAAGCATCAATTAACACACTTGATAGTGATATGAGTTTCTTCTTAGAGTAATCTCTCAGGTTTTATTTACATCGAAGAAATAAGGTATGTATGTTTTCCTTTTTATGCATTTGGGTCGTGTGTGGCCAAACATTATTGCTATTATGTTGTGGCCCTGTGAGGCATTGTTATTATGGGCTATTGTGACAGGACAGTAGTGCCATATTACAGTGGAAACTCTGGCGAAATGTTTATAGAATCCCCGAGAACATAACATTCGAGGACGAATGTTCTTAAGGGGGGAAGAATGTTACACCTCGGAAATTCCGTATGTGTTGCCTTGTGGATAGGCTAATGTGAGCTTAAGGCGATTATGAAATCCCTACGGGGTTAAGTGAAGGATTAGATAGTTTGAGGTGCATACAATAAGATTTTGAAGTTCTATGAATATGTGAAGTTTAATTTGTTGAAGGGAGCGAAACGTAAGTAGTGTTCGGAAAGGTTCCCCTACGATTAAGCTAATGATTATGTGGTAATGTTTTGAAGGGCTGCTATAGAGCCTATTGTATTATTAATGAAGTATTATACAAGTGTTAAGAAGGTTCTATAAGGATTGTACATCCAACGAAATGACGGAAACCATTTCAGAGAAATGGAGTTATACGACCACTTATACGATCAATATAACTTTATACGGTCCTTATAAGGTGTTCGTATAAATCCCAGCAGGGAGATGATTTTCTGGTCGGTGAACCACGACCAATTATACGGACCGTACAATACTATACGGACCGTATAAGTGTCCGTTGAAGTCCCGACGGGCAGATTTTTAGTGTTTGTATAAATAGATGCGTTGGGTTCTTTTGCTTCATTTTTCATATTCTACACGTGTTGAGAGCTCAAAAACCCTTTCTAAGCATAGTCCACTCAATTTCAATAGAACACAAGGATCAAAGGCTAGAATCAAGTGTTTATGTGTTAGAAAGCTTTCAAGGGTTAGAGGACTACAAAAGATTCCATTGGAGATGAACTAGGGTTTGGTTCAAGTGAAGTATTTCCACTCAACATTCATTCCCACACCATCTAAGGTAAGTTTTATGGTATTTCCATGTTGTTTAAGGTATTTTAAAGTTGAAACACTTGGATTGTAGAAGAATATAGAAAATGAGTCTTGAATGTGGGAATAGTGTCATCTTTGAGTAATAGTTTGGGCTGAGTAATGATTCTTGATATGATATGTTTATAATCATGTTATAAATGACATTAAGAAAATGGGATAGACATTGTATATGAGTGGATATAATAGAGTGCTATGACCATGAATATGGATGAATTGGAAGTGAATTGAGATGTAAGGATAATGTATGTGATTAAAGAGTATTGTTATGATGTTGTGAATGTATTATTGATGTTTGGGAGTTGATATATGATATGGAGGAAGTCGTATAAACCAAGGAGATGCTGTCCATTTTTCCCTAGCGTTAGTCATGTATGCTAAGTTATCGATTTCTAATGATGGTATAACTCTAATGAAGGTAGAAACGTGAGCATTGAAGGAGAACGTGCAAGTGATAGAATAGTTGAACGGAAAGGTATGTAAGGCTAACTCTTCTTTCATAAGGCATGGTTATTTGGCCAAATATCTAGTCTTCTATAAGCCTATGTTGTCCTCCAAATGATGCTATCTTCAAAATCTACTAAGCTTATGATTCTCGATATGTTAGGATTGTACTAAGTTCCTCATATGATGAGTAATCCTATAACGATAATGATGACGACGATAATGGCGATCATGACAATGATGACGATGATAATAGTAATGATGCTAAAGATTTTTATGAGCTTTTATGTATATATATGTCTATCTATGACTATTATGGAACCCCGAGCTTATGTGGCCGGGTAGAATATATATATGTATGTATGTAATGCGCGCACACCTCTGCAGTTGGGTACGAATAACCCTGAAGCGTTGGCAGGGCCAGGTATGTGTAACCTTGAGCCTTGGTTGGCTCGGTATGTATGATAACCGAACCTATCCACGGTCGGGTACGTGAAACACTGAACCTTCGTAGTCGGGTATGCTATGTAAATGCTATGTATATGATATGGATATGTATAGGATATAGATATGAGTACAAATACGAATAAGAATATGTAAATGAGTACGGATACAAATACGGATGTATGTACAAAATCTCGCATTAGAAATGGAAAGTCCCTATGAAAAGCAAGTAAATGCTTATGACGATGATACTACTATCTCCCATCTCATGCTATTTCTTATGTTGCATATTATGCTTTTATTATGATAATGGTCATGCTTTACATACTCAGTACATTCTTCGTACTGACGTCCTTTTGTTTGTGGATGCTGCGTCATGCCCGAAGGTGGCTAGGGAGACTGTCACGACCCGGCTAGGGGGCCGCGACGAGCACCCGGTGCTACCCCACCCGAGCACCCCCTTATCGTACATAACATAACATCTAGGTGAACCACAAGTCAATTCGTGCGTTTCTTATTGTTAATCATATTGGTCCGATTAGACGACCATCATCATTTAACATATCATAGGCATCTGTGCCACATCATAAGTACAAGGCCGACGTGGTTAACAAAAGATATACAAAACATGGGCCGACATGGCCGAACATCTCTACCCACATACACATGACTACGAGCCTCTAAGAGTATGACATATCGTATAAGCGGGACAGGACCCCGCTATGCCCATAATTATATACACAAAAGAATAAGTACCCAAAAGCTACGGCTCCGAAAGAAATGGAGCTCTGCTATGCAATCTCCGAAGAAGCAGCTATGGATCAAGTCTGTCTCCCTGTGCACCTGTGGGCATGACGCAGCGTCCACAAACAAAAGGACGTCAGTACGAAGAATGTACTGAGTATGTAAAGCATGATCAACATCAATATAGAAGCATAATAGATATCATATGAAAATAGCAAAGGAGAGGAGACAGTAATATCATCATCATGTCGCTTACTTGCATACATCGTCGTTCGTATCCCATAATAATACTCGTACCATACTTGTGCTCATATTCGTATACATGTCCTTATTAGTATTCCTATGCATAGTCTTTTCACATTCATATTCATATTATATACATAGTCATTTCATATACATAGCCTTTACATAGCATACCCGACCTCATAGGATCGGTGTTTCATACATACTTGGCCAACCAAGGCTCAAGATCATACATACCTGGCCCTACCAAGGCGTCAGGGTTATCCGTACCATCTGCAGAGTGTGCGCGCGTTTCGTAATCGTATACATACATTATACATAGTCATATACATATAGTCTTACTCGGCATCATAAGCTTGGGGCCTTATCATATCCCTTCATAGGCATACATATACATATATCGTAGCTCGTAAGCATCTCTAGTCTCGTTTTACTCTCATCATCATTACTATCCTCATCATTATCGTTACATTTACATTATAGACATACTCGTCATACGAGGAACGTAGTATAATCATAGTACATATCAAGGGTCGTGAGCTTATGAGCTCGGAATGTCAACCATGTGAAGACAACATACTCATATAGAGGAATTTAGGAATTTGGCCAAGAAACATGCCTTATGAAAGAAGGGTTAGCCTTACATACCTTTCCGTCGAACTATTCTACACTTGCACGTTCCCTTCCAATGCTAGCGTTTATACCTTCATTAATGTCATAATAATGACCATTCACATTATCCACATTATCTAGATTCCTCAATTTGCCTATAATTCACCCACATTCGTGGTCATTACACTCATCTCCGTCCATTCGTCTAAAGTGTTTAGTTCATGATCTTAATACCATTTATAACACATTCATATCACAACATAACAACATTCATAACTCAATTCAACTATTTCTCAAAATGTCACTATTCATCCTTCATGACCTAGTTGACCACATTTTCTACAATCCATGTATTTTAATTCTCCAATACCTTAAACATCTTGTAAAAATCATGAATCTTACCTTAGAAGTTGTAGGAACAAGTTTTGGTTGATAATAGTCTTCTTTGAGCAAAACCCTAGTTTTTCTCCATTTGAATTTCTTGACTTGGATGATCCTTGATGATTCCCTTATCCTTGATTCACTTGTCTTAATGTTATTGATGGCTTATAATCCTTGAAAACTCAAATAATAAATGCAGAGAGAAGTTCTAGAGAGAAGTGGTGTAATGTTGTAATGAAATAAAATAAGTCTTGATCCTCATATTTAATGAATTGGAAAATCTGTGCTGGGTGAAAAGTGGTCGTCCATGGAGGTTTACGGTCCGTATTCCACTTTACGGACCGTCCCTCGTGGTCGTCTTTAAGCTTAAGCAGGACCAGAGACTTTGGCCTGCATGCATGGTGATTTACGACCATGGTTTACGGGCCGTAAATCACTTTACGGTCCATCCACCAGGTCGTATTATACCTCTTCCTCAGCTGGCAGAAAGTTGAAGTTGGACATGCCAGTTTAGGACTTCAAGTTTACGGACCGTATTGCACTTTACGGTCCGTATTTTGCACTATACGACCACTGGTAGAAGGCTGAAGCTTTTGCATGGCAGTTTACGACCGCCAGTTTACGGACCGTATTGTACTTTACGGTCCGTATTTTGCAATATACGACCACTGGGCAGTTTTGCCAACTTTCAATTTTTCTCATTTCTCGACTTTTCATTCTAATCATCCACATCCCTTCACATACATTTCCCATGAAACATTATACACTCGCACTCCTGGCACACATCATCAGTCCATTTACTTGCGTACCAACGGAAAATTTCCGAGGTGTAACAGAGACGGACTTGATCCATAGCTATATTTCTCAGGGACTACATAGCGGAGCTTCATTTCATTCGGAGCTATAGCTTTTGGTATTGATTCTTTTGTGTACATATTTATTGGCATAGCGGGGTCCTATCCCGCCTATATGATATGACATACTCTCCTTAGAGGCTCGTATACATGCGTATATGGTTAGATATGTTTGTCCTTGTCAGCCTATATTTTAGATGTCATTTTGTTAGCCTCGTCGGATTATGTACATTGCTATGGGCATTGCTATTAATCGTGATATGTATATATATATGTATTGTTGCCCAATGGAAATAGTATGATTGATGAATAGAAAGTATGATTTAATATGTGGCTCACCTAGATGTAAATGTAAAGGTATGTTAAGAGGTGCCTGGGTGGGCTAGCACCGGGTGCCCGTCGCGGCCCTCCGGTTGGGGCGTGGCAAAAGTGGTATCAGAGCAATTTTGTTATCACGACCCAACCCCGTATGCCGTGACTAGAGCCCGAGCTGGACACTCGTATACACCCCTGTTAGCTATATGATCAATCCACAACCAAACATGATATGGGAACCATAGGTCCAACACATAGTCTCAGAACTGTCGCACAAATATATATATATTAAGCAACCTGTCTCCTGAGAAGTCACAACTAACAACAGATACCGCAGTATATAAGCCGACAAGGCAATCATAGCATGTGGGAACGTCCCAACTATATATATACGCAAGCCGGCAAGGCTGCCACTACACACAACATCCCAAAACATATATATATATATATATGCAAGTCGACGAGGCTGCCACTACGAGTGGGAACGTCCCAAAACATAAGTCATACTAACACATCTGGACAACACATACATACAACCCACACATATGTCTACAGACCTCTAAGAGTAACAACAGTATCATATGATGGGACAGGGCCCCGCCGTACCCCTGGATAAACACATATATGCAACAAAAGGATCTGTACCAAAAAGCTAGGCTCCGAGACAAGGGAGCACTCCAAGATAGCTGAATAGATATCCTAAGCTGGCGGATCACCAAAATGAGCGTCTGTACCTGCGGGCATGAAACGCAGCCCCCCGAAGAAAGAGGGTCAGTACGAATTTTGTACTGAGTATATAAAGCATAGAATACCATAAAGGAGATCACATCTGAAGTAGAGATTACCAGAAACAAGTATAATAATCAAGAAATCATTGTACCTGTGCCTTACGAAACAAAATCGTGCATATTATTATCATGTACCGACCCAGCCCATTATGGGACTTGGTGCCATAATCATATCATGTCATCATATCACCATATCTTCATATACATATACCGTACCCGGCCCTCTAGTAAGGGACTCGGTGAATAAAGTCGTGTACACGTATACCGTACCCGGCCCATCATGGGACTCGGTGCCAAAATCGTATATCATATCATTATATCATCATATACCGTACCCGACCCTTTAGTAAGGGACTCGGTGAATAATGCATTGACACTGTGCATGATAACATACCCGGCCCGGGACTCGGTGAATGATACAATAACAGTATGCACGAGCAGAGTAGTAAGTAACCACATGCACATAAATCATCTTTTGAGACTCAATAGATAAGTAGACTAATCAGCTCTCGAGTATCAGGATAATAACCATATTAAGTTCTCTCTAAATGTCATTAAGAACTATATTAAGGAAAGTCTCAGGGATCATAGACATGTATCAAATCAATACGATACATCTTATGAAAGTTAAGGACGTTATTCATATAGAATCCTTTAGAAATAGGAACTTTTGTACATCATTTACTAGCCAATCATATAAAAGACTCGAGGGCAATAGCTCGACTATCTTGAGAGTTCTAACATCAAGAAGTGAATAAGAATCGTAAATCATGCTCGGAACTTGTGAATAGAATTACCCCAAAGCTCATATCGTACATTACTTACATCTAGGACATGCCAAAAGAAAGAAGGGACAGCTTTACATACCTTTAGCGTTTACTCGCAGCACAACACGTATACGCTGCCCAATAGTATTTCAACCTATATTAAGACGTCAAGAACTACGGTTAAGCTACGGGGAGATTCAAAACGTATACTAATGTTAGTAACTCCCTTCTAGATAATTAGACGATGTTTCCCTTATATTCAAACCAGCCACATACAACCAAGCCAACATCAACAATTATACGTTCACGTACCAACCCGACACTATTCAAACAAGACTCGAGAATGCTCCGGACAGTCTGTACAACATTCCAAAATAGCCCAACCAACACACAATACAACATATAATCTTCCAAGTTCGACAAGAATAACAACACATTCTTTTCTTCCAATTTCATGAACTATACCAACATTCCACACGTCACAATATTATTCATATAAGTGCAAGAAACTATATTAACATCATATTAGCTTCTACAACAGCCCACAAACAATTATAACTCCAACTTGTACCATTAAGCCTTCATTCTCACCATACAATCCATAACAACAATAACCAAAATACCAAGTAAAATTAATTCACCATTGCATGCATAAACAGCCCCTACACGGCCTCAACACCATCACACATAGTTCCATGAATTTCATTCATTTCTACACACTACAACACGTTCAAACCACCCTTAATATATGCAAAAGAAAGTTAAACCTTACCTTAAACACTTGACTAGAATTTGTGCAATTTAATACTTGTTCTTGCTATCTAGGATCAACCCCACGTTGTTATACACCTCCCAAAGGGTTGAAATTCTTGAAGAAAATAATTTTTTGATCAACACACAAGGATTCAATCTCGGCCAGCCATGGCCGAGAGCCTCTCTCTCTCTCTCTAGGTTTTCTTGAGTTGTGAAGATAAAATATGACTTTCCTTGTCATCAATTTACCATTTATATCATGCCTATATGTTAGACACATGTCCCACTCATGGCTTGATCCAATCAAATGTGGCCAAGCCATGGGTGGGACCCACACGGCCATTTATGACTTAATTAGTGACTAATTAAACTTTTAATCCCATTTAATAATCTAATCATGGTTAATTAATCCCTAATCTCTATTAATATTTCTATACCAATTAAAATTTATAAGCAATTCGTGCATTCATAAAAATCGGGAATTAAAAGTCCTTGCCTCATATCTATAAATAATCTTGTCCTTGGACTTATGCCGATTAGCTTACGAATAATCCATCGTATAAAAATACGGGATATAACATCCTTACCCCCTTTAGAACATTCGTCCTCGAATGTTAAACTAGTCTCACAAGGTCTTATAAGGACTTTGGGGAAGTCTCTTTTATAGATATCACATATAGTTCATTTATCAATCAGCATAATCATTCCAAGAGTTTAGATTACCTGTGGGCATAGGGAACAAGTAGGGGTACTTATTATTCATCTCCTCTTCGGCTTCCCAGGTCATCTCTTCCCTGTTATTATTCTGCCACAATACTTTAACGGAAGCCACATCTTTAGTACGCAACCTTCTCACCTGACGATCCAGTACATCTACAGGGTTCTCCTCGTACGATAATTCCTCTGTTACCTGGACGTCATCCACGGGGAATATTCTGGAAGGATCACCAATACATTTGCAAAGCATAGATACGTGAAAGACTGGGTGCACTGCTTCCAAATCAGATGGTAGGTCTAATTCATAGGCAACCTTGCCTACCCTATGAACAATCTGATAAGGCCCAATATACCTCGGGCTAAGCTTCCCTTTCTTGCCGAATCTCATTACACCCTTCATGGGTGACACCTTTAAGAATACCTAATCGCCAACCCGGAATTCTAAGTGTTGACGTCGATTATCTGCATATGACTTCTGTCGACTCTGGGCTGCTACTAACCATTCCCGAATAAGTTTCACCTTATCAATAGCTTGCTGAACCATATCTGGGCCGATTAATTTAGTCTCCCCAACATCAAACCAGCCAATAAGTGACCTACACTTTCTGCCATACAGAGCCTCATACGGTGCCATCTGGATGCTAGAATGGTAGCTATTATTGTAGGCAAACTCAATAAGTGACAGATGATCATCCCACCTACCTCTGAAGTCAATAACATAGGCCCGCAACATATCTCCTAGTGTCTGAATAGTACGCTCGGCCTATCCGTCAGTCTGAGGGTCAAATGTTGTACTAAGACTCACCTGTGTCCCCAATCCTTCCTGGAATGATCTCAAGAATTTAGCTGTAAACTGAGCACCTCTGTCTGATATAGTATATGTGGGAACCCCGTGAAGCCTTACTATCTCCTTATTATATAATTTTGCGTAGTCCTCAGCTGAATAAGTAGTTCTAACTGGAAGAAAATGGGCTGATTTTGTCAGCCTATCTACAATGACCCATATCGAGTCATACTTCCGTGGAGTGCGAGGTATACCTGTAATGAAGTTTATATTAATTGCTTCCCACTTCCAAGTCAGAATTTCCATCTCCTGTAATAATCCACCAGGCTTCTGATACTCGATCTTAACCTGTTGGCAATTCGGGCACTGCGCAACAAACTCTGCTATGTCCCTCTTCATGCCATCCCACTAGTACAAACATCTGAGGTCATGATACATCTTTGTTGACCCCGGATGCACGGAATAACGGGCATAGTGTGCCTCTCCCATAACCTGTTGCCGCAACCCTGCAACCTCAGGTACACATAACCTGCCCCTATATCGCAGTACTCCGTCAATTGTAATCTCGAATGGGGTCTCCTCCTTCTTAAGGGCTGTATCTCTATATTGTGCCAGAACAGGGTCCTCGTACTGATGTCGCTTTACCTCTTCCATAATAGAGGATTCAGCGACTTCTCGGACAGAAACCCCACCATCTCCAGAATCAGCCAAACGGACTCTGTCACGACTCAACCCCGTAGGCCGTGACTAGTGCCCGATCTGGGCACTCAAACACATTCCAGTATATAGCAGAAGCCGACAAGGCTTTATTTCCAATTTAGATAATTTCCAGAAAAATTTTGGCAGAGTTCCCTTTGTTTTACGGACTATCCCATATATCCTGCACGCAGAAATTACCAACAAAGGCCACACAGGGCCAACAGAGTAACATTTAAATATATGCGGACCGGCCGCCGCGGCGAATGGGATCGCCCAAACACAACATATAAACACAGCTGTACAGAAAGATCCCAACCCACAAACATGTCCACAGACCTCTAACAGACCGACAGAATCATATGACGGGACAGGGCCCCGCCGTACCCATGAACGAGAATATACATATATAGAAGTGACAGACTATACCAAAAGATGGCTCTGAATAAAAGAGCGCTCCAAAAATAGCAGAATGAGATCCTAAGCGGACGGATCAGCAAACCTGTCGTCGGTACCTGCGCGGCATGAAAACGCAGCCCCCGAGGAAAGGGGCTCAGTACGAAATATGTACTGAATATGTAAAGCCTGAGTTGCAGAAACAAAATCATAACTGGTATAGAACGTACAGAAAGTAAACAGAAAATACAAAGTATCAGATATATATTTTCAAAACATGCGGAGTGTGTACAGAAACATATGTCATATCAAATCCGGCCCCTGCCAAAGGACTCGGCAGACAGAACGTGGCCACCCTCCCGACGCTGGTGCCACAACACAGAAGAATCAGAATAGGGGCATAACCCCATAACATAATATGTCATATCAGATGGCCATCGTAAATCATATCAGAACAAGCGTACATGGCACAACATACTCCACAAACCCATGTACGCGTATACCTGCCCCCTCACATCGAGGCACGGCGAACAATGCAAAGAATCACGCTTGACAACATATCCTGGCCCGGGCTCAGTGTGGGAAACATTGGGGCATCCACGAATGGAGTAGTGAGAGACTAATGCAATTAAAATATCATGAATGTTTCCATAGACTCGATGAGGCATATCAAAGACAAACCGATCCAATGAATTCGGAAGGAATCATAGTAAATGAGTTTCGAGTATCAAAATAGTTTATCAGACTTAATGGAATATTTAAAACAACGTTTGTTAGGTAATTAGAATGGTAGTCAAAACGTTTCTTTTAAGAACTATTCGAAAAGAAGACTTAAGTACATTAAGGGCAAAACCGGGAATAGTGGGTCCGCCTCGGAACAAACAAGGAGGCGGGCTCAAATTATGCCCTCTAAGCTTATGGTATCACCTAAAAGGGTTCTACAGACATTCTATGACTTTCCAAGTAATTTAGAACAAAATTGCATAATTTCAAGAAAAGTGTACCAAAGTAGTTCAATTCTACTGAAGGAAAAACTGAAATTTTCTCTTGCGGATTCCGAGGGCCAAGGAGTCTTTCGAGGCCCGGATCCGACCCTAACACACTAAGGGCATGCCAAGGGAAGAATTGGGGTTGCTTTACATACCTTTCAAGTTCTTTACGCCTTTCCAAACTCACTTCCCGTTTCGTCGAAAAACTGCAATTGGTCAAGTTTACCAATTGTAAGCTATGAATACCAAAGTTTCAACTTAATGCATATTTGTCTACCGAAATTTCGGCAGCACTTCCCCTATACATATAGCACCCCGAGAATTCAACTCGGCTGGAAAGCATCAACAACAACCCAAATGACAACATCAATATCAACAACGAACATTAAAAACACAAATATCCTTCAACTAATCATTTTTCTAACAAGTTGACATAACCTTCATTTCAACCCAACTTTCAACTACTATTAATAATTTCACATTCATCAACAATCAAGATCATCACAATATAGTTCTAGAAGCATTTCATATCGTTTTCCTCAAGTTATACACTCGATATACACAATATACAACTTTCCGTCAAAGTCATAACTTATGCAGAACATCAAATCTTTGGCATACAACTTCATAACAAGTTTCCAACTTCCAAGTTCATCAATGATCATCATAATTCACAACCAAACAACTTCATTTCCTTAATGTCGGAAAATCATACTAAAACGACATAAGTTTCTACATTCCAATTCAATACAAACTTATATCATTCTAACTTCATTTACATTACAAACATCACAACAACACTTTAACACACTAAACAAACTTAACCCATTCCATTCCAAACCACTCCATACCACACGGCCAAATGCTATTTTCATCAATTCAATCAAATTTATTCCACTTTCATTCTCAACATAAATTCCATCACATTCACAACTAGAATACAACATGAATTCAACACATCGTGGCTATATAATTAGGACATACCCACGGCTACACACTCACTACACACACCCACTTTGCAAACTTCCATTTCTTCATACAATCAACACATTTCTATATACTACAACACAATCAAAACTTCATAACACAATAAAAAGGTAGAAATTCTTACCTTTTCCTCAAGTCTTCTTCACTTGGAGATATGATCCCTTTGCTGATTCTAATGCTTCCCACTCCAAAACAACTATACCAAGTCACAAAGGAACCTTGACTTAGTAAGAATTCAACAAGAAATAAATTTTTAGAACAAGATTTGTGGGAGTGAAATATTCACCACCAACCCCGAAACCCTCCTTGCTCTTTTTTGTTTTTTGCTCTTGTTTGATCTTGCTTCATTCTTATCACAATTATTCTATGTATATAGTTGAAGTGCTTGGTCACATGACCAAGCACATGACCAACTAAAATGGGCTTGGATCAAGGCCTTAAGTGGCCGGCCATGACACCCCTTTTGGGCTTTACTTCCAATTAAATTTTTGAGCCCAATAGCTTGTGAATCATATGTTGTAATTCCCCAAACTAATTTCCAAAATTCCAAAATTGCCCTTAGCCTTGTCCCACACTTTCATGACTCTATTCTTTTATGCATAACTCCTATGTTCAACAAAATATCAAATTTGACCTTATATCTCAAAAATCCAATATATGACAAGTATTTCCAAACGTGTGAAAACACGGGATATAACATCCTCCCCCCCCCCCTTTATAACATTCGTCCTCGAATGTAAAATTAATATTATAGGGTTGGAAAATACTTTGGGGGGTGTTTCTGATTATAGACAACACATACGATTGGTATTGAAATGAATTTAAGCAGGGATTTAAGGTTACCTGTGGACATAGGGAACAATTGAGGATATTTCTTCTTCATTTCCTCTTCGGCCTCCCAGGTCATTTCTTCCCTATTGTTGTTCCGCCACAGCACCTTAACAGAGGCTACATCTTTGTTCCGGAGCTTTCTTACCTGGCGGTCTAGAATGGCTACGGGCTGCTCCTCGTCAGATAACTGCTCCGTCACCTGAATATCATCTGCAGGAAATATTCTGGAGGGATCACCGATGCACTTGCGGAGCATAGATACATGGAATATCGGATGTACCGCCTCCAAATCAGATGGCAAATCTAACTCATAGGCGACATTCCCAATTTTCCGCACAATCAAATAGGGCCCAATATAACGCGGACTAAGTTTGCCCTTTCTGCCGAACCGCATTACGCCTTTCATAGGTGATACCTTCAGAAATACCCAATCACCAACCTGGAATTCCAAAGGACGACGCCGTTTATCAGCGTATGATTTCTGTTGACTCTGGGCTGCCAATAGTCGTTCCCGGATAAGTTTCACCTTATCAACGGCCTGCTGAATCATATCCGGGCCGATTAACTCTGTCTCGCCAATATCAAACCAGCCGATAGGTGACCTGCATTTCCTACCATATAAAGCCTCGTACGGAGCCAACTGGATGCTGGAATGGTAGCTGTTATTATAAGAAAATTCAATCAATGGCAAGTGATCCTCCCAGCTACCTCTGAAATCAATAACACAGACCCGCAACATATCTTCAAGCGTCTGGATAGTGCGCTCGGCCTGTCCGTCACTCTGAGGATGGAAAGCTGTGCTCAGGCTCAGCTGAGTCCCTAATCCTTCCTGAAAAGATCTCCAGAAGTTCGTTGTGAACTGAGCACCTCTGTCAGTGATAATAGATATAGGAACTCCATGAAGTCGCACAATTTCTTTAATATAAAGCCTGGCATAATCCTTAGCGGAGTAAGTAGTTCTGACGGGGAGAAAATGGGCTAATTTTGTCAGCATATCAACAATAACCCAGATGGAATCATACTTCCGTGGAGTGCGAGGCAACCCTGTAATGAAGTCCATATTAATGATCTCCCACTTCCACGTCGGAATTTCCATTTCCTGCAACAGTCCACCCGATTTCTGATGTTCAATTTTGACCTGTTGACAATTGGGACACTGGGCGACGAGCTCTGCGATATCCCGTTTCATGCCATCCCACCAGTATAAGCATCGGAGATCATGGTACATCTTCGTAGACCCAGGATGGACCGAATAGCTAGCATAATGTGCCTCGCTCATAACCTGCTGCCGAAGACCTGCAATATCAGGTACACACAACCTGCCCCTGAATAATAAAGTCCCGTCCGGAGTGAACTCGAACGGAGTCTTCTCCTTATCATAGGCTGTGTCTCTGTATCGTGCCAAAACAGGATCTTCATATTGATGCCGTTTGATATCTTCCTTAATAGATGATTCAGAAACCCCTCGGACAGAAATCCGTGTACCTCCAGATTCGGCCAGACGAACCCCAAGATTAGCCAACTGATGAAGGTCACGCACTATCTCTCTCTTGTCTGGCTGTAAATCTGCCAAGCTGCCCATAGATTTCCGGCTAAGTGCATCTGCAACAACATTAGCCTTGCCCGGATGATACAGAATATCCACATCATAGTCTTTCAGGAGCTGTAGCCACCTCCGCTGCCGCAAATTAAGTTCTTTCTGCTTGAAAATATACTGGAGACTCTTATGATCTGTATAGATATCAACATGAACGCCATATAAATAATGTCTCCATATCTTCAGGGCATGGATCACCGCTGCAAGCTCCAGATCGTGAGTAGGATAATTCTTTTCATGCTTTTTCAATTGCCGAGAAGCATAAGCTATAACTCTGCCGTGCTGCATCAATACACAGCCCAATCCCACGCCAGAAGCATCACAATAAATAACATATCCATCGGGTCCCTCTGGAAGTGTCAGAACTGGGGCTGTAGTCAGGTTCTCTTTCAGCAACTGGAAGCTTCGTTCGCAAGCATCAGTCCACTGGAACTTGGCTCCCTTCTGAGTTAGCCTTGTCAAAGGCGCTGAAATCGAAGCAAACTTTTCCACAAATCTTCTGTAATAGCCAGCTAACCCCAGGAAACTACGTACCTCTGTGGGCGTTGTGGGTCTGGGCCAATTTTTCACGGCCTCAATCTTCTGTGTATCCACCCGGACACCATCAGCTGCAATAATATGCCGCAGGAATGCCACTGAAGCCAGCCAGAATTCACATTTAGAAAATTTTCCATATAATTTCTGATGCCGAAGTACCCCAAGTACCGCTCTCAGATGATCTGCGTGTTCTGCCTCGGACCGAGAATAAACCAGGATATCATCGATGAATACAATTACGAACATGTCTCAGAACGGCCTGAATACCCGGTTCATCAAATCCATGAATACCGCAGGAGCATTAGTCAGCCCAAAAGACATAACTCTGAATTCATAATGACCATATCTGGTCCGGAATGCTGTCTTAGGAATATCAGCCTCTCGTACCCGTACCTGATGATAGCCTGACCGAAAATCTATCTTCGAAAAATATTTGGCGCCCTGCAACTGATCAAACAAGTCATCAATTCTGGGGAGGGGGTATTTATTCTTTATAGTTACCTTATTCAGCTGCCGATAATCAATACACATACGCAGCGACCCGTCTTTCTTATGCACAAATAATACCGGGGCCCCCCAAGACGAAGTACTGGGCCTGATAAAGCCCTTTTCTAACAGATCCTTCAACTGCTCTTTCAGTTCTTTCAATTCTGCCGGTGCCATTCTGTACGGGGGAATAGATATCGGCTGAGTATCTGGAAGCAAATCAATAGTAAAATCTATCTCCCGCTCCGGAGGAAGGCCTGGAAGCTCATCTGGGAATACATCCGGAAATTCATTAACCACGGGAACTGACTGAAGAGTCGGCGTTTCTGCTGTCAAGTCTTGTACCCGAACCAGGTGATAAAAATAACCCTTTCTGATCATTTTCTTCGCCGTAAGGTATGAAATAAACTTACCTTTCGGCGATGCTGTATTACCGGCCCAATCTATAACTGGCTCCCCGGGAAACTGGAAACGAACTACCTTATTTTGGCAGTCAACATTGGCATAACAGGAGGGTAGCCAGTCCATTCCCATAATAACATCAAATTCAATCATATCTAACTCCACCAGATCTGCCTTAGTATCTCGGCCGCATATAATTACAGAACAGTCTTTATATACCTGTTTCGCTACAATAAAGTCCCCAATCGGTGTGGCTACCTCAAACGGCTCTATAGGTTCAGACGTTATACCAATTTTACTAGAAACCAGAGGCGAAATATATGACAAGGTCGAACCTGGATCAATCAATGCATACACAGACCGAGAGAAAACCGATAATGTACCTGTAACGACATTAGGCGATGCCTCCTGATCCTGGCGGCTGGACAGAGCATAGATACGGTTCGAAGGACCGCTAGTACCCGAAGCTCCACCACGGCCTCTGCCGCGACCTGCTGGTGCTGAAGTACCTAGCCCCGTAGGGCGCATAGCCACTGATGAAGATGAAGACCCAGCGGCTGATCCGGTAGGCTGCGCTGCACCACCCGAACTACCCTTATACGGGCAATCTCTCACAGAATGGCCCTGACGGCCACAAGAAAAACATGCACCGGTGGCTCTGTAGCACTCCCCAGGATGGTATCTGCCACAATAATAACACTGAGGCCTAGGTGGCCTCGTCTGACCAGAACCCCTATCTGTCCGCGAACCTGAAGCCCTGGAGCTCTGACCTGCTCCTGAATACCCTGGGCTATCAAATCTGCGACCTATAGGCTGTGGAGGTTCCCTCTGTGCCGGCTGGGATAGATGTCTGCTAGGCTGCTGCGGCTGCTGAGGCTGTCTGCCCCGAAAATCTCCAGAATACCCAGACGATCTGGCCCTCTTGGGCTGTCTCCGATCCTGGCTCCTATCAGGCTGACGCTCTCTATGCCGGTCCTCCATGCCCTGGGCGTGGGCCTGAATCCGGGAAATATCCATGCCGGGCTGAGCAGCCAATACCAAACAGCTGTCGACAAAATAACGGTCCAGCCCCATAATGTACCTGTGCATCCTGTCAGCCATAGTAGCTACCACAGCAGGTGCGTATCGGGCCAATGAGTCGAACTCCATACTGTACTCTCGAACACTGCGACCTCTCTGTCTCAACAATAAGAATCTGTCAGCCTTGGCCCGCCGTAACTCCGGAGGCAGAAAATGGCTAAGAAAAGCCTGAGAAAAATCATCCCAAACTGCTGGGGGAGCGCCGTCCCCTCTAGATAACTCCCATGACTCGTACCAATTAGCCGCCACATCATACAACCGGTACGAGGCCAACGCAACTGACTCTGTATCGGAAGCATTAATCAGCTGTAAAGTGCGCCGCATCTTCCTGATAAACTCCTCAGGATCCTCCTCGGGCTTAGTCCCGAAGAACTCTGGAGGACCACAAGTCAAGAACTCACGGGCTCTCGAACTGTCACGCCTGTAAGCCCGGTCACCTCCCAGTCCGTGCCCCTGAACCTGTCCTGCCACAAGTCTGGTCAATAGCTGGACTGCCTCTCTCATGGACTGATCCTCGGTGCCAGGCCGTGGAGCTGGGGGCTCAGGTACTGGAATCTCAGGAGCTGGCGGTGGAGCCGCCCCTCGACCTGCAGCTGCTGCTGCTCCAATCTCCTGTACATGTGGCGGTGTGGAAGAGCCCTCTGCTGGGGGCAAAATATCAGGAAGCAATATGTGCATGGGCCCTGGTAACCCTCTGGGCCCGACTAGTCTCTCCTACGGCTGCTGCCTTGGCCTTTTGGGCCGCTGTCGCCTTTTTTGGAGGCATAACTGCAAATGTAACAATTTGTTAGGGAGGAATCATCCTGATAACACAGCTCTATCACACGATCTAAGACAGAAAGAAGGGTAGTATCCTAAATGCCCTGTAGCCTCCTGTTTATAGGTGTGGTGCACAACACACCGATAAACAAGACTCTACTAGACATGGTCTGTAGACATTCCGAGGTCGAACCGCTCTGATACCTCTTTTGTCACGACCCAACCCCGTAGGCCGTGACTAGTGCCCGATCTGGGCACTCAAACACATTCTAGTATATAGCAGAAGCCGACAAGGCTCTATTTCCAATTTATATAATTTCCAGAAAATTTTTGGCAGAGTTCCCTTTGTTTTACGGACTATCCCATATATCCTGCACGCAGAAAATACCAACAAAGGCCACACAGGGCCAACAGAGTAACATTTAAATATATGCGGACCGGCCGCCGCGGCGAATGGGATCGCCCAAACACAACATATACACACAGCTGTACAGAAAGATCCCAACCCACAAACATGTCCACAGACCTCTAACAGACCGACAGAATCATATGACGGGACAGGGCCCCGCCGTACCTATGAACGAGAATATACATATATAGAAGTGACAGACTATACCAAAAGATGGCTCTGAATAAAAGAGCGCTCCAAAAATAGCAGAATGAGATCCTAAGCGGACGGCTCAGCAAACCTGTCATTGGTACCTGCGCGGCATGAAAACGCAACCCCCGAGGAAAGGGGGTCAGTACGAAATATGTACTGAATATGTAAAGCCTGAGTTGCAGAAACAAAATCATAACGGGTATAGAACGTACAGAAAGTAAACAGAAAATACAAAGTATCAGATATATATTTTCAAAACATGCGGAGTGTGTACAGAAACATATGTCATATCAAATCCGGCCCCTGCCAAGGGACTCGGCAGACAGAACGTGGCCACCCTCCCGACGCTGGTGCCACAACAAAGAAGAATCAGAATAGGGGCATAACCCCGTAACATAATATGTCATATCAGATGGCCATAGTAAATCATATCAGAACAAGCGTACATGGCACAGCATACTCCACAAACCCATGTACGCGTATACCTGCCCCCTCACATCGAGGCACGGCGAACAATGCAAAGGATCACGCTTGACAACATATCCTGGCCCGGGCTCAGTGTGGGAAACATTAGGGCATCCACGAATGGAGTAGTGAGAGACTAATGCAATTAAAATATCATGAATGTTTCCATGGACTCGATGAGGCATATCAAAGACAAACCGATCCAATGAAGTCGGAAGGAATCATAGTAAATGAGTTTCGAGTATCAAAATAGTTTATCATACTTAATGGAATATTTAAAACAACGTTTGTTAGGTAATTAGAATGGTAGTCAAAACGTTTCTTTTAAGAACTATTCGAAAAGAAGACTTAAGTACATTAAGGGCAAAACCGGGAATAGTGGGCCTGCCTCGGAACAAACAAGGCGGCGAGCTCAAATTATGCCCTCTAAGCTTATGGTATCACCTAAAAGGGTTCTACAAACATTCTATGACTTTTCAAGTAATTTAGAACAAAATTGCATAATTTCAAGAAAAGTGTACCAAAGTAGTTCAATTCTACTGAAGGAAAAACTGAAATTTTCTCTTGCGGATTCCGAGGGCCAAAGAGTCTTTCGAGGCCCGGATCCGACCCTAACACACTAAGGGCATGCCAAGGGAAGAATTGGGGTTGCTTTACATACCTTTCAAGCTCTTTACGCCTTTCCAAACTCACTTCCCGTTTCGTCGAAAAACTGCAATTGGTCAAGTTTACCAATTGTAAGCTATGAATACCAAAGTTTCAACTTAATGCATATTTGTCTACCGAAATTTCAGCAGCACTTCCCCTATACATATAGCACCCCGAGAATTCAACTCGGCTGGAAATCATCAACAACAACCCAAACGACAACATCAATATCAACAACGAACATTAAAAACACAAATATCCTTCAACTAATCATTTTTCTAACAAGTTGACATAACCTTCATTTCAACCCAACTTTCAACTACTATTAATAATTTCACATTCATCAACAATCAAGATCATCACCATATAGTTCTAGAAGCATTTCATATCGTTTTCCTCAAGTTATACACTCGATATACACAATATACAACTTTCCGTCAAAGTCATAACTTATGCAGAACATCAAATCTTTGGCATACAACTTCATAACAAGTTTCCAACTTCCAAGTTCATCAATGATCATCATAATTCACAACCAAACAAATTCATTTCCTTAATGTCGGAAAATCATACTAAAACGACATAAGTTTCTACATTCCAATTCAATACAAACTTATATCATTCTAACTTCATTTACATTACAAACATCACAACAACACTTTAACACACTAAACAAACTTAACCCATTCCATTCCAAACCACTCCATACCACACGGCCAAATGCTATTTTCATCAATTCAATCAAATTTATTCCACTTTCATTCTCAACATAAATTCCATCACATTCACAACTAGAATACAACATGAATTCAACACATCGTGGCTATATAATTAGGACATGCCCACGGCTACACACTCACCACACACACCCACTTTGCAAACTTCCATTTCTTCATACAATCAACACATTTCTATATACTACAACACAATCAAAACTTCATAACACAATAAAAAGGTAGAAATTCTTACCTTTTCCTCAAGTCTTCTTCACTTGGAGATATGATCCCTTTTGTGATTCTAATGCTTCCCACTCCAAAACAACTATACCAAGTCACAAAGGAACCTTGACTTAGTAAGAATTCAACAAGAAATAAATTTTTAGAACAAGATTTGTGGGAGTGAAATCTTCACCACCAACCCCGAAACCCTCCTTGCTCTCTCTTTTTTTTGCTCTTGTTTGATCTTGCTTCATTCTTATCACAATTATTCTATGTATATAGTTGAAGTGCTTGGTCACATGACCAAGCACATGACCAACTAAAATGGGCTTGGATCAAGGCTTTAAGTGGCCGGCCATGACACCCCTTTTGGGCTTTACTTCCAATTAAATTTTTGAGCCCAATAGCTTGTGAATCATATGTTGTAATTCCCGAAACTAATTTTAAAAATTCCAAAATTGCCCTTAGCCTTGTCCCACACTTTCATGACTCTATTCTTTCATGCATAACTCCTATGTTCAACAAAATATCAAATTTGACCTTATATCTCAAAAATCCAATATATGACAAGTTTTTCCAAACGTGTGAAAACACGGGATATAACAGACTCCAAGACTAGCTAGCTGATAAATCTCACGGACTATTTCCTTCCTTTCCGGTTGCACGTCTGTCAAGCTGCCCATAGATTTACGGATGAGCGCATCTGCTACAACATTGGCCTTCCCTGGGTGGTATAGAATGTCAACGTCATTGTCTTTCAGCAACTCTAGCCACCTCCTCTGCCGTAAATTTAGCTCCTTCTGCTTGAAGATGTATTGGAGACTTTTGTGATCCGTATAAATATCAACATGCATGCCATATAGATAATGCCTCCATATCTTCAAAGCATGAATTACCGCTGCTAACTCCAAATCATGTGTAGGATAATTTCTTTCATGTTTCCTGAGCTACCGGGAGGCATATAACTCTGCCATACTGTTATGTCCCGTGTTTTCGTATAATTGGAAATCGAGAAATAATTACGACTTGTGTGTTATAAGGACATAATTTGATTTTAGTGAATATGATTATGTTGGTTATGGAATTATTAATGTTAAGACCTCGGGAAAGGCCGAGAATAAATTTGGAATTTCGGAAATTAGTTTCGGGAATTACAAAACGGGACTTTTCTCGAATTGGGCCAAGAAAATTCAATGCAAAATAAAGCCCAAGGTTTTGGAAGGGTGGCCGGCCTTGGCAAGCCCAAACCCATTAAGTTGAGGTCATGTGCATAGCACATGACCCTTAAAAGGATATATATCCATGCTAACACTTAGAATTATCTTTAAAAAACCAACAAAAAATTTCAAGAACCACCCCAAAGGGGTTTCGGCCGAACCCACAAAGAAGAGAGAAAGAAAAATTTCCAAGTTTGATTAGTGATCCAAAAATCCAAGTTTTCACATATTTGTGAAGTACTCAAGGCCCTCTTCATCGGAGTATAATTAGTTTGGCGTAAGGACGCCGTTTGCGACAAGTCGGGGTTTCAAGGAAAGGTAAGAATTTTGCCCCTTTTATGTTATAGAATTGATATGAATGTGTTAAGGATTGAGAATAGAAGGGAATCCCGTAATTTTGATTTAAATAGAAAGCTATGGGTGTGGGTGTAAGTTGGTTGTTGGCCGTGAGCCATAGAGAGACAAAATGATTTGAATTGATCTTGTTTAAGTTGGTATAATGTGTTGTTGTGACCCTTATGTCGTAAATGATTGATTGTTGAAGTAAATTGGCGGTGGAAAACGAATTCGGATATTATCGGAAAGTGTATATCCTTGGTATCTTTATGTATAGCAATGTATATTTTAGGTGCTGTAGACTTTAAATATGAATCTATAACGATGTTGACGAATTCGGAATGAAATAATGCGAGTTAGAATGTTCGTAGTGCATTTTTGGATGTTTTGAAGACTTAGGGAAATAATTGATTTTGGTGCAAGTTCGTGTATGATTTGAATTGTAATTAGAATGTGGTTGTATAAGTTTGAATGTGGGGATGAATACAAATAGGTAGATATAGAATTGGAATTTTGGAAGTTTGAATGAAAGTTGCCAACTTAGGTAATAAAGTAGAACTTTAAAGCTAGAATGGCTTGATTGTTGTTTGTGTTGTTTGTTGACGTGTGGACTGTTGTGATTGATGTATTTTGAGCCGAGCTAAGCCTCGGGGATGTTAGATTTATAGGGGAAATGCTGCCGAAATTTCGGTAGGCAAAATTGGAGTTAAAGGCATTTTTAAGCCTAAGAATCTCAATTGGTAACTTTGACCATTTGCAGATTTTTGACGAAACGGGACTGGACTTTCGGGAGAGCTTACGACGTCTGTGAGGTATGTAAAGCTTCCCACTCCTTCATTTGGCATATCTTAGTGTGTTAGACGAATATGAGAACTTCCGGAGCATTTCTGCTCCTCGAAACCCGATTCACAGAAAAGTTACTATTCATTCAATTCAATTGAAGACTAAGGGCTCTATTTTGGCTAGAATGCCACCGCTCGTCCGAAACCTATCGAAATGTGGTCGGGTAACCTAGAAAGGACCATGTATGACCTTTGGCATATAAATGTTCGTAAAGATAAGTTCGCCACCTCACTTTGACTCGAGGTGGGCCCGCTACCCTGAAACGCCCTATTTGCCTTATTGGGCTATCTTTGTGAATAAAGTTGGATACGATACTTTCGATTGTGAAATTCCCTCCTATGAGATGTATTTTGAACATTATAATACGCTAAGTTACGTTTTGAGCTATACGTACTATTTGGAAATGTTTTGTGAAATGAAACTTTATATCGGCTAAGTACCCGACTATTTTGCATTATGATATGACTTATGGGTTTACTTCGTTTTGGAAAACTATTCTGAAGTACGAATTGCATTGGTTTGCTCACGACTCCGCTCGTGCCTTATTATGACTTCGTTCACCGGTTCCCGGGCCGGTTTTGATTCGTGCGCCTTATGACAATTCGGCCGTATGCTGTGTTACGGTTCCCGAGGCTTCGCCATAGGGCCGGGTTCCGTTTGGAGTTATGCTGTGATATGGCTTGTGATGCGATACGCTCACCTATGATTATGCTTGTGTTCGGGGATGTACGGAGATTTGAAACCTTCTGGTGTTATGCTGTGTGTGGCGCCAGCGTCGGAGTGGCGACCACGTTCCTAAGCGTTTGCATGATTTATTGCATTATGTATAAGTATATGATTTCGATATAGATTTTTGATCTACCCATTTGTACTCCACTTTGACATTTGATTTACTTTCGGTTTTGATCCATATTTCTGTACTCCGTGCTTTACATACTCAGTACATATTTCGTACTGACCCCCTTTCTTCGGGGGCTGCGTTTTATGCCCGCAGGTGCAGATATCGGTGATCCTCCGCAGTAGGCTTCACTTCTTGCTATTCCGGAGTTCTCCTATTTGATCCGGAGTCCACTTTTGGTACAGACTCTTTTTGCTTTGTATATATTTGGTATATTTGACTATTTGGGTACGGCGGGGCCCTGTCTCGCCATATGTCTTTGTTTTGAGTTCGTAGAGGCCTGTAGTCATATATGTGGGGCGAGGGTCCTATGTATGTTTGTCTGATTTCGTTTTCTGGTCTTAAGGCGGTCTGTTTGTTATGCCGGCCCCAAATGGCCCTTATGCTCATATTTGCACTTTTGACCGGCGATGTCCATTCCGCCGCTCAGTTTGTATTTGATATGATATTTTGATTTGGCACGACCGCTTAAGACATACTCGATATAAATTATGTTCGATATGATTTCGAAAAATTATGAAATAAGTTTGGATTTGAAAATGAACGTGTGATTCGGTCTGGGTACCCAGGTAGGGTGCCAGTAGCGGCCCACGGGGCTGGGTCGTGACAAAAGTGGTATCAGAGCAGTTTGTCCTCAGAATGTCTACAGGTCGTGTCTCGTAGAGTCTTGTTTATCGATGCGTTGTGCACCACATCTATAAACGGGAAGCTACAGGGCATTTAGGATGTTACCTTCTTTGAAATCTTAGATCGTGCGATAGAGCTGTGCTATTAGGATGATTATGATCTGACTCGCCTTTGTGTTTGCAGTGATGCCTCCGAAGAAGGCAACGGCGGCCCAAAAGGGCAAGGCGAGGATTGGAGAGACTAGCCAGGCACAGCGAGCTACCCGGGCTCGTGTCTATGATTTGCCTGAGGATGTGCCTCATTCTGAGGGGTCTGCTACACCCCCACTAGTACAGCCTGGAGCAGGACCTTCAGCAGCTCCAGAGGTCCGTGTACCCGCACCTGAGACTCCAGCTCCTCAGCCAGGGGCGGAGGATAGAACCCTGAGGGAGGCGGTACAGCTGTTGACTACACTGGTAGCAGGGCAGGCTCGCAGGCGCGGGCGGAGGGACGACGATGATGATGACAGGCGGGACAGCCTGAGAGTTCGGGAGTTTTTGCTATGTGGCCCTCCAGAGTTCTTCGGGTCTAAGCCCGACGAGGACCCCCACGACTTCATTCGGGGGATGCGACGCTCACTGGACTTGGTCAGGGCTTCAGAGACCGAGTCAGTTGAGCTGGCTTCGCACAGGCTTCGAGATGTGGCTACCCACTGGTACGAGACTTGGGAGCTGTCTAGAGGAGAGGGTGCCCCTCCAGCCACTTGGGATTAGTTTGTGACAGCATTCACCCGCCACTTTTTGCCACCAGAGTTACGGCGGGCACGGGCTGATCGATTCTTACGTCTGCAGCAGAGGGGTCGGAGTGTTCGCGAGTATAACCTTGAGTTTGATTCTCTGGCCCGATATGCACCGGCCGTGGTAGCAGACATGACCGATCGGATGCACAGATATGTCATGGGATTGGATCGATATTTGATTGACGGCTGCATGGCAGTGTCATTGCAGACAGATATAGACATTGCCCGACTTCAGGCCTATGCGATGGGTATGGAGGATCGTCACAGGTCTGATCATTCTGGTAGAGATCGAGATAGGAGGCCGCCCAAGAGGGCTAGGTCCGCAGGTTATGCTGGAGATTCTCGAGGCGGACAGCCTCAGCTGCAGTCGTCAGACAGGCATTTTCCTCCCTCCGGCCGGGGTACTCAGTCAGGCAGCCGGAGATTCGATAGTACAGGACCGTCTGGGGCCGGTCAGAGCTCCAGAGTGGCAGGTTCACAGGTACCCAGGGGTCCCAGCCAGGCCAGACCACCCAGACCCCGATGTCCTCATTGCGGGAAGTCTCATCCCGGGGAGTGTTACCGAGCGACTGGAGCTTGCTTTTCGTGTGGTGGTCAGGGCCACTTTATGAGAGATTGTCCATTGGCTAGCAGTTCTGGTAGTGCTGCTCAGCAGACAGGGTCAGCCGCCGGTTCTTCTTCTGCTCCATCAGTTGCACGCCCTGGAGGGCGAGGTATTTCAGCACCGGCAGGACGCGGTCGAGGCCGCGGTGGCACTTCAGGTTTTAGGGGTCCCTCGAACCGCATATATGCTTTGGCCAGCCACCAGGATCAGGAGGCTTCGCCAAACGTCGTCACAGGTACATTGCTGGTTTTCTCCAGATCTGTATATGCATTGATTGACCCTGGCTCTACTTTATCATATATTTCCCCGCTCGTTGCTAGTAAGATTGGGATAGTGTCTGAGCCTATAGAACCATTTGAGGTAGCTACGCCAATTGGGGATTTTATTATAGCAAGACAGATTTATAAGGATTGTTCTGTGACCATTTACGATCGTAGCACTAAGGCTGATTTGATAGAGTTAGACATGCTTGAGTTTGACGTCATTATGGGCATGGACTGGTTGTATTCCTGTTATGCTAATGTCGACTGCCAGAAAAAGGTAGTCCATTTTCAGTTTCCAGGCGAACCAGTCATAGAGTGGTTCGGATCTACAGCATCGCCGAGGGGTAAGTTTATTTCATACCTCAAGGCTAAGAAGATGATCCAGAAGGGGTATATCTATCATTTGGTTCGTGTGCACGATACTGCCGCGGAGGTACCTACCCTTCAGTCTGTTCCGGTCGTCAGCGAGTTTCCAGATGTTTTTCCTCACGAGCTTCCTGGCCTTCCGCCTGAGCGGGAGATTGATTTTACTATTGAGTTGGTGCCGGATACGCAGCCTATATCTATTCCTCCGTACAGAATGACACCAGCTGAGTTGAAGGAGTTGAAGGAGCAGCTGAAAGATTTGCTGGATAAGGGCTTTATTAGACCCAGCACATCACCCTGGGGAGCGCCGGTACTATTTGTCAGAAAGAAAGATGGGTCATTGCGGATGTGTATCGACTACCGGAAGCTGAATAAGGTGACTGTTAAGAATAAATATCCCCTCCCCCGGATTGATGATTTTTTTTTGACCAGCTGCAGGGTGCTAGACATTTTTCAAAGATAGATCTGCGTTCTGGTTACCATCAGGTGCGAGTACGGGAGTCAGATATCCCGAAGACTGCTTTCAGGACTCGGTACGGGCATTATGAGTTCAGAGTTATGTCTTTCGGGCTGACTAATGCTCCAGCAGTATTTATGGATCTGATGAACCGGGTATTTCGGCCTTTCCTGGATATGTTTGTTATTGTGTTTATTGATGATATCCTGATTTACTCGCGATCAGCCGAGGAGCATTCAGATCATTTGTGGGCGGTACTTGCCATCCTCCGTCAGCAGAAGTTATATGCTAAATTCTCTAAGTGTGAGTTCTGGTTGACTTCTGTGGCATTCTTGGGCCATATTGTCGGCGCAGACGGTATTCGGGTCGACACGCAGAAGATTGAGGCTGTGCAGAATTGGCCCAGGCCTACTACACCGACAGAGGTGCGTAGTTTTCTTGGATTGGCTGGGTATTATCGCAGGTTCGTGGAGGATTTCTCTTCTTTCAGCACCACTGACGAGGCTTACCCAGAAAGCAGCAAAATTCCAGTGGTCGGATGCCTGCGAGCGCAGCTTTCAGATGCTGAAGGAGAGATTGATTACAGCACCAGTTCTGGCTCTTCCAGAGGGATCTGACGGGTATGTTGTCTATTGTGACGCCTCTGGTATTGGGATAGGATGTGTATTGATGCAGCACGGTCGAGTCATAGCCTATGCTTCCCGGCAGCTCAGACCGCACGAGAAAAACTATCCCACTCATGATCTTGAGTTGGCCGCGGTGATTCATGCTTTGAAGATTTGGCGGCATTATTTATATGGGGTCCATGTTGATATCTATACGGACCATAAGAGTCTCCAGTATATTTTTAGGCAGAAGGAACTAAATTTGCGGCAGCGGAGATGGCTTGAGTTACTAAAGGATTACGACGTCGATATTCTGTACCACCCAGGGAAAGCCAACGTGGTAGCTGATGCGCTTAGCCGCAAGTCCGTAGGCAGTCTGGCTGATGTTCCATCTGATAAGAGGGATTTGGTTCGCGATATTCATCAGCTGGCCAGCCTCGGGGTTCGTTTGGTGGATTCTGGAGATTCTGGGATTTCTGTTCGTCCAGTTGCTGAGTCATCTATTATTCAGGAGGTAAAGCAGCGCCAGTTTGAGGATCCTCTTTTGATTCAGTACAGAGATGTGGCCCTTAGTAAATCAAAGATTCAGTTTGAGATCTCGCCTGACGGAGTATTATTATATGACGGCAGATTCTGTGTACCGGACGTTGCGGGCTTACGGCGGCAGATTATGGGCGAGGCCCATAATGCACGGTATTCTATTCATCCTGGTTCCACTAAAATGTATCGGGACCTCAGGTGTTTGTATTGGTGGGACGGCATGAAGAAAGATATTGCTGAGTTTGTTAGTCAGTGCCCGAACTGCCAGCAAGTTAAGATCGAGCATCAGAAGCCCGGTGGATTATTACAGGAGATGGAAATTCCAGCCTGGAAATGGGAGATGATTAATATGGATTTCGTTGTTGGATTACCGCGCACTCCACGCAGGTACGACTCTATCTGGGTTGTTGTTGACAGGCTGACGAAATCAGCCCATTTCCTTCCGGTTCGGACTACTTATTCGGTTGAGGACTATGCCAGATTGTATATCAGAGAGATAGTCAGACTTCACGGAGTCCCTATATCTATTATTACTGACCGAGGTACCCAGTTTACAGCTAATTTCTAGAGGTCATTTCAGGAGGGATTAGGGACTCAGGTGAGCCTCAGTACAGCTTTTCACCCTCAGTCCGACGGGCAGGCCGAGCGCACTATTCAGACGCTCGAAGATATGTTGCGGGCCTGCGTTATTGATTTCAGGGGCAGCTGGGATGATCATTTGCCGCTTATTGAGTTTGCCTATAATAACAGTTATCACTCCAGCATTCAGATGGCTCCGTACGAGGCCCTTTATGGCAGGAGATGCAGGTCTCCTATTGGCTGGTTTGACGTGGGCGAGACTAAGTTGATTGGGCCAGATGTGATCCAGGAGGCTGTAGATAAGGTAAAGCTTATTCGAGAATGATTATTGGCTGCTCAGAGTCGACAGAAAGCTTATGCAGATAGACGACGTCGACCGTTAGAGTTCCGGATTGGCGACTGGGTATTCCTGAAGGTGTCGCCCATGAAGGGTGTCATGAGATTCGGTAAAAAGGGTAAGTTGAGCCCCCGGTACATTGGACCGTATCAGATCGTGCGAAAGATAGGCGAGGTCGCCTATGAGCTAGACTTACCATCCGACTTGGAGGCCGTACACCCGGTGTTTAATGTGTCTATGTTGCGGAAATGTATTGGTGATCCTGCCAGGATATTCCCAGTAGATGACATTCAGGTGACGGAGCAGTTATCTTATGACGAGCAGCCTGTATCTATTCTGGATCGACAGGTGCGGAGACTACGCACTAAAGAAGTGCCCTCCGTCAAAGTCCTGTGGCGCAACAATAATCGGGAGGAGATGACTTGGGAGGCGGAGGACGAGATGAAGAAGAAATATCCCCACTTGTTTCCGACATCCACAGGTAATCTAATTTCTTCTCAGTTTGTTGTGTTGATTTATAAAATGAATTAGGTATGTCATTATTAAAAAGGGACACTCCTGCCTTGATCATAAGACCTTATAAGATTAATTTAACATTCGGGGACGAATGTTCTTAAGGGGGGGAGAATGTTATGTCCCGTGTTTTCGTATAATTGGAAATCGAGAAATAATTACGACTTGTGTGTTATAAGGACATAATTTGATTTTAGTGAATATGATTATGTTGGTTATGGAATTATTAATGTTAAGACCTCGGGAAAGGCCGAGAATAAATTTGGAATTTCGGAAATTAGTTTCGGGAATTACAAAACGGGACTTTTCTCGAATTGGGCCAAGAAAATTCAATGCAAAATAAAGCCCAAGGTTTTGGAAGGGTGGCCGGCCTTGGCAAGCCCAAACCCATTAAGTTGAGGTCATGTGCATAGCACATGACCCTTAAAAGGATATATATCCATGCTAACACTTAGAATTATCTTTAAAAAACCAACAAAAAATTTCAAGAACCACCCCAAAGGGGTTTCGGCCGAACCCACAAAGAAGAGAGAAAGAAAAATTTCCAAGTTTGATTAGTGATCCAAAAATCCAAGTTTTCACATATTTGTGAAGTACTCAAGGCCCTCTTCATCGGAGTATAATTAGTTTGGCGTAAGGACGCCGTTTGCGACAAGTCGGGGTTTCAAGGAAAGGTAAGAATTTTGCCCCTTTTATGTTATAGAATTGATATGAATGTGTTAAGGATTGAGAATAGAAGGGAATCCCGTAATTTTGATTTAAATAGAAAGCTATGGGTGTGGGTGTAAGTTGGTTGTTGGCCGTGAGCCATAGAGAGACAAAATGATTTGAATTGATCTTGTTTAAGTTGGTATAATGTGTTGTTGTGACCCTTATGTCGTAAATGATTGATTGTTGAAGTAAATTGGCGGTGGAAAACGAATTCGGATATTATCGGAAAGTGTATATCCTTGGTATCTTTATGTATAGCAATGTATATTTTAGGTGCTGTAGACTTTAAATATGAATCTATAACGATGTTGACGAATTCGGAATGAAATAATGCGAGTTAGAATGTTCGTAGTGCATTTTTGGATGTTTTGAAGACTTAGGGAAATAATTGATTTTGGTGCAAGTTCGTGTATGATTTGAATTGTAATTAGAATGTGGTTGTATAAGTTTGAATGTGGGGATGAATACAAATAGGTAGATATAGAATTGGAATTTTGGAAGTTTGAATGAAAGTTGCCAACTTAGGTAATAAAGTAGAACTTTAAAGCTAGAATGGCTTGATTGTTGTTTGTGTTGTTTGTTGACGTGTGGACTGTTGTGATTGATGTATTTTGAGCCGAGCTAAGCCTCGGGGATGTTAGATTTATAGGGGAAATGCTGCCGAAATTTCGGTAGGCAAAATTGGAGTTAAAGGCATTTTTAAGCCTAAGAATCTCAATTGGTAACTTTGACCATTTGCAGATTTTTGACGAAACGGGACTGGACTTTCGGGAGAGCTTACGACGTCTGTGAGGTATGTAAAGCTTCCCACTCCTTCATTTGGCATATCTTAGTGTGTTAGACGAATATGAGAACTTCCGGAGCATTTCTGCTCCTCGAAACCCGATTCACAGAAAAGTTACTATTCATTCAATTCAATTGAAGACTAAGGGCTCTATTTTGGCTAGAATGCCACCGCTCGTCCGAAACCTATCGAAATGTGGTCGGGTAACCTAGAAAGGACCATGTATGACCTTTGGCATATAAATGTTCGTAAAGATAAGTTCGCCACCTCACTTTGACTCGAGGTGGGCCCGCTACCCTGAAACGCCCTATTTGCCTTATTGGGCTATCTTTGTGAATAAAGTTGGATACGATACTTTCGATTGTGAAATTCCCTCCTATGAGATGTATTTTGAACATTATAATACGCTAAGTTACGTTTTGAGCTATACGTACTATTTGGAAATGTTTTGTGAAATGAAACTTTATATCGGCTAAGTACCCGACTATTTTGCATTATGATATGACTTATGGGTTTACTTCGTTTTGGAAAACTATTCTGAAGTACGAATTGCATTGGTTTGCTCACGACTCCGCTCGTGCCTTATTATGACTTCGTTCACCGGTTCCCGGGCCGGTTTTGATTCGTGCGCCTTATGACAATTCGGCCGTATGCTGTGTTACGGTTCCCGAGGCTTCGCCATAGGGCCGGGTTCCGTTTGGAGTTATGCTGTGATATGGCTTGTGATGCGATACGCTCACCTATGATTATGCTTGTGTTCGGGGATGTACGGAGATTTGAAACCTTCTGGTGTTATGCTGTGTGTGGCGCCAGCGTCGGAGTGGCGACCACGTTCCTAAGCGTTTGCATGATTTATTGCATTATGTATAAGTATATGATTTCGATATAGATTTTTGATCTACCCATTTGTACTCCACTTTGACATTTGATTTACTTTCGGTTTTGATCCATATTTCTGTACTCCGTGCTTTACATACTCAGTACATATTTCGTACTGACCCCCTTTCTTCGGGGGCTGCGTTTTATGCCCGCAGGTGCAGATATCGGTGATCCTCCGCAGTAGGCTTCACTTCTTGCTATTCCGGAGTTCTCCTATTTGATCCGGAGTCCACTTTTGGTACAGACTCTTTTTGCTTTGTATATATTTGGTATATTTGACTATTTGGGTACGGCGGGGCCCTGTCTCGCCATATGTCTTTGTTTTGAGTTCGTAGAGGCCTGTAGTCATATATGTGGGGCGAGGGTCCTATGTATGTTTGTCTGATTCCGTTTTCTGGTCTTAAGGCGGTCTGTTTGTTATGCCGGCCCCAAATGGCCCTTATGCTCATATTTGCACTTTTGACCGGCGATGTCCATTCCGCCGCTCAGTTTGTATTTGATATGATATTTTGATTTGGCACGACCGCTTAAGACATACTCGATATAAATTATGTTCGATATGATTTCGAAAAATTATGAAATAAGTTTGGATTTGAAAATGAACGTGTGATTCGGTCTGGGTACCCAGGTAGGGTGCCAGTCGCGGCCCACGGGGCTGGGTCGTGACACATACTGCATCAATACACAACCTAGCCCAACACCGGAAGCGTCACAATAAATGACATAGCCATCTAGTACCTCAGGAAGAGTTAGAACTGGAGTTGTAGTCAATTTATCCTTCAATAACTGAAAGCTTCACTCACAAGCGTCGATCCACTGGAACTTGGCTTCCTTCTGTGTTAGCCTTGTTAAAGGCGTTGAAATTGAGGCAAACTTCTCCACAAATCTCCTGTAAAATCCTGCTAGCCTTAGAAAACTACGTACCTCAGTAGGTGTTGTAGGTCTAGGCCAAGTCTTGATAGCCTCAATCTTCTGTGAGTCTACCCGAATGCCATCTGCTCCAATAATATGCCCCAAAAATGCTACCGAAGTCAACTAGAATTCACATTTAGAGAACTTAGCATATAACTTCTGGTGCTGGAGCACCCCAAGTACCGTCCTCAAATGATCTGCATGCTCCTCTTCCGACCGCGAATAGACCAGAATATCATCAATGAATACAATCGCGAACAGGTCAAGGAATGGCTTGAACACTCGTTTCATTAGGTCCATAAACACTGCTGGAGCATTGGTCAGCCCAAAAGACATCACTTTGAACTCATAATGCCCGTATCGGGTCCTGAATGCAGTCTTTGGAATATCTGCCTCTCTTACCCGCACCTAATGGTAGCTTGACCGCAGGTCTATCTTCGAAAAACACTTAGTACCCTGCAACTAGTCGAATAAATCCTCAATCCTGGGGAGGGGATATCTATTCTTTATGGTCACCTTGTTCAGCTGCCTATAATCAATACTCATCCGCAGCGACCCATCTTTCTTTCTCATGAACAGTACTGGCGCTCCCCAAGGTGATGTGCTGGGCCTAATGAAGCCCTTATCTAAAAAATCTCTCAGTTGCTCCTTCAATTCTTTCAGTTCTGCAGGTGCCATTCTGTAAGGAGGAATAGATATGGGCTGAGTATCTGGCAACACATCTATGGTGAACTCTATCTCCCTCTCAGGAGGAAGACCTGGAAGTTCATCTGGAAATATATCTGGAAATTCATTGACTACCGGAACTGACTGAAGAGTCGGTACCTCTGCTTTCAAATAATCTACACGAACCAGAAGATAAATATACCCCTTTCTAACCATCTTCCTTGCCTTGAGGTATGAAATAAACTTACCCCTCGGCGATGCTGTATTTCCCAGCTATTCTATAATTGGCTCCCCAGGAAACTGGAACGGAACTATCTTGTTTCTACAATAAACATTAGCATAACAAGAAGCTAGCCAATTCATACCCATAATAACATCAAACTCAGTCATATCTAACTCAATCAAATCTTCCAAGGTATGACGACTATATATATTCACCGAACACTTTTTATATATCTGCTTCGCTATAAAAGAGTCTCCTACCGGTGTAGCTACTTCAAATGGTTCAATCAACTCAGGTTTTATTCCAATTCTACTAGCAACAAAGGGAGATATATATGATAAGGTGGAGCCTGGATCTATCAATGCATATACGTCCAAAGAGAAGATCGATAATATACTTGTAACCACATTTGGTGACGCCTCCTGTTCCTGTCGACTAGCCAAAACATATATGCGATTTGAAGGACCGCTAGAACTGGAAGCTCCGCCACGGCCTCTACCATGGCCTGCTGGTGTCTGAATACCCTGCCCTATAGGGCGCATAGCCACAGAAGAAGATGAACCAACAACCGGCTCAGTAGGCTGAGCTGCACCACCTGGACTACCCCCAAACGGACAATCCCTCATAATATGGCCTTGATAGCCACAAGTAAAGCAAGCACCTGTAGCAAAAAGGCATTCCCCAAAATGAGGCCTACCACAACGAGAACACTGAGGCAAAGGTGGCCTCGACCGACCCGAACTCCCGTGCATCTGTGAACCTGAAGCCCTGGAGCTCTGACCGGCTCCTGAATACGCTGTGCTATCAAATCTCCTACCCGAGAACTGCGGGGGTGCACTCCGTGCTGGCTGAGAAGGCTATCTACTATGCTACTGCTGAGGCTGCCTGCCTCGAAACTCACCCGGATAGCCAACTGATCTGGCCCTCTTATGCTGGCCTCTGTCATAGTCTCTATTCGGCTGGCGTCCCCTGTACCAATCCTCTACCCCCTGTGCATAAGCTTGTACACGAGCAATATCCATCCCTGGCTAAGAAGCCATTGCCATACAACTATCAATCATGTAACGATCTAGTCCCATCACATAATGATGCACCCTATCGGCCATATCGGCTACACTAGTAGGCGCATATCTAGCCAGCGAATCAAATTCAAGACTATAATCTCGAACACTTCTACCATTCTGCCTCAAATGTAAAAATCTATCGACTCTGGCTGGCCTCATCTCCGGAGGTAGAAAATGGCCAAGGAAGGCCTCCACGAACTCATCCCATACCGTTAGAGGAGCATCCTCGCCTCTAGACAACTCCTAGGACTCATACCAATTAACAGCTACATCACGCAACCGATATGAAGCTAACTCAACAGACTCAGTCTCAGAAGCTCTAATTATCCTCAACGTACGCTGCATCTGCTGAATAAAAACCTGTGGATCCTCCGCGGGCTTTGACCCGTAGAACTCTGGGGGATTACAAGTCAAGAAATCACGAGCCCTCAAACTATCATGTCTAGCCGCATAGTCTACCCCTAATCCATCTTTGCGAGCCTGCCCTGCCGCTAGTCTGGTCAGTAACTGAACTGCATCTCTCATGGCCCTATCCTCCGCCCCTGGCTGAGGAGCTGGAGGCTCGGGTACTGGAACCTCAGGAACTGGCGGTGGAACCGCCCCCTGATCTGTAGTTACTGCTGCTCTAGGCTCAACTGATAGTGGCGGTGTAGCAGAGCTCGCTGACTGGAGCAAAACCTCAGGCATAGGCTGGGCATGGGCCCTAGTAACTCTCCGGATATGCCTGGTCTCTCCAGCCACTGACTTGCCCTTCTGGGCAGCTATCGCTTTCTTGGGAGGCATCACTGTAAACATAATAATCCGTTAGGGAGGAATTATTCTGATAATAAAGCTCTATCGCACGATCTAGAGTGAGAAGGAAAGATAACATCATAAATGTCCCGTAGCTTCCTGTTTATAGATAAACAAGACTCTACTAGACACGGTCTGTAGACATTCTGAGGACGAACTGCTCTGATACCACTTTTGTCACGACCCAACCCCGGAGGCCGTGACTAGTGCCCGACCTGGACACTCGTATACACCCCTGTTAGCTATATGATCAATCCACAACCAAACATTATATGAGAACCATAGGTCCAACACATAGTCTCAGAACTGTCGCACAAATATATATATATTAAGCAACCTGTCTCCTGAGGAGTCACAACTAACTACAGATAACGCAGTATATAAGCCGACAAGGCTGTCATAGCATGTGGGAACGTCCCAACTATATATATACGCAAGATGAAAAGGCTGCCACTACACATAACATCCCAAAACATATATATACGCAAGCCGACGAGGCTGCCACTATGAGGGGGAACGTGCCAAAACATAAATCATACTAACACAGCTGGACAGCACATACATACAACCCACACATATGTCTACAGACCTCTAAGAGTAACAACAGTATCATATGACGGGACAGGGCCCCGTCGTACCCCTGGATAAACACATATATGCAACAAAAGGATCTATACCAAAAAGCTAGGCTCCGGGACAAGGGAGAACTCCAAGATAGCTGAATAGATATCCTAAGCTGGCGGATCACCAAAACGAGTGTTTGTACCTGCGGGCATGAAACGCAGCCCCCCGAAGAAAGGGGGTCAGTACGAAATATGTACTGAGTATATAAAGCATAGAATACCATAAAGGAGATCACATCTGAAGTAGAGATTACCAGAAACAAGTATAATAATCAGGAAATCACTGTACCTGTGCCTTACGAAACAAAATCATGCATATCATTATCATATACCGTACCCGGCCTATTATGGGATTCGGTGCCATAATCATATCATGTCATCATATCATCATATCATCATATACATATACCATACCCGGCCCTCTAGTAAGGGACTCGGTGAATAAAGTCATGTACACGTATACCGTACCCGGCCCATCATGGGACTCGGTGCCATAATCGTATATCATATGATTATATCATCATATACCATACCCGACCCTTTAGTAAGGGACTTGGTGAATAATGCATTGACACTGCGCATGATAACATAACCGGCCCGGGACTCGGTGAATGATACAATAACAGTATGCACGAGCAGAGTAGTAAGTAACCATATGCACATAAATCATCTTTTGAGACTGAATAGATAAGTAGACTAATCAGTTCTCGAGTATCAGGATAATAGCCATATTAAGTGTTATAGCCCGTATATTGTACGTTTGGAAAATTCTAAAGTCGTCGTGGAAAGTTAAGGGCGAAACCATTTTCAAAAGTTATATTAATGCACAAGTTGTCATGAATATTATTTGTGACTATTATTAGTATGGAAATATGGTAAGAGGCTAAGGGCAAGAAGAGAAATTCGCAAAATGACTTATGGAAATATTGCGGAAAGAATAGGGGCAAAACGGGAATTTCACCAAAAGGTTCATGAGAATTTAAAAAGGGCCATATTGGCCATGTGACAAAAAAATATATATGTGAAATGAAAAAGAAAAAGAATTAAAAAGGATGACAAATTAGTCTTCTTTTTATGGAATTTCAAGAAAACTCTAGAGAGGGGCATGTGCCCCACACATGCCACAAAAACTATATGTATATATAGGGCTAAAGTCTTGAAAAAGAAAAAAAAATCCATAACTTTCACTCTAGACAATTCAAGAAAAAGAGAGAGGGAGAAAAAAATTGGAGGGGGGTTCGGCCAAGGGAGGGGCTGGCCGAAACTTGCCCCTCAAGATTGATCAAGAAAAAATTGTTTCTTCAAGCTTCCCTACTAATTGGAAGGTCCTCTACGACGTGGAGTAGTTGTTGGAGCAAGAAAATCGTTCGTTGTGGTTATGAACAAGTCTAGCCGATTAGAAAGGTTGAAGGAAAAAGGTGAGGTTTGATTTTCTTTATTAGTTTTATGGATGGTTTGCACATGTTGTGGTATGTGGAAATGAAAGCAATTAATGAAATTATGCATGTGGAAGTGTTGGCCGTATGTATGTAGTAGTGTGTAGGAATGAAGAATGAATTGTATTTAGCATGTTTGAATGTGTTGTAGTGAGAAGGAATGAATGAACAACCATGGGAATTGTGTGTTGAAGGGCTGGCCGAAAATGGACTGTTTTGTGTGTCAAGGAATGAATTAATTTTATTTAGTATGTTTGGGTTGTTGTGTTGTAGATTCTATGTTATAAAATGAAGGCTTAATGGTTCAAAGTGAGGTTGAAATCATGTGGGCTGTTTTGGTACTTGATGTAATCTTAATATGGTTTCTTGTATTTGTAAGGCTAATGTTGTTAAATTATGGATTGTTAGTGTAGTTGATGAATTTGGAAAATAAGAAATGTATTGTTGATGTTTTCTTGGACATGGAAGATTTTGGATTTGCTTGTGTATTGGATGGGCTGATTTGAACATTTTGTGGGATTGTCCGAAGTGTTTTTTTTTTTAATCTTGTTTAAGTGTTTTGGATTAGTACTTGAGTGTACGAATATTGATGTTGGTTCGATCGTATGCGGTTGATTTGAATGAAAACGGAATATTGTCGAATTGTATATAAAAGAGCTACTAATGTTAGAATGTGTTTTGAACCTCTTATTGATGTTGTTGGTTTGGCCGGGTTGAATTCCCGGATTGTTGTTGTTGAATTGGGCCGAGCCATATTCTCGGGGTTGGTACATTTACAGGGGAGATGCTGCCGAAATTCCAGCAAAATATAAATGAATGTGTTTGAAAGATTAGGGCAAGTATGTGACAACGAATCTAATGAATGGATGAATCCTCTTGAATGTAGATTAACAAGTTGGAGGCACAAGCGTGACTAGTTGGTCGCGGCGCAGGTATGTAAGGCTTACCCTTTCTTTCTTTGGCATGTCCTAGAGCCAAGTAAGGTATAATGTGATATGCTGCCTTGGGGTAACTCTGTTCTGTGATGCTGAGTCTGATTATGATTCTAATTCACTTCTTGACCTGAGTTTGTGATCCTAGTTCATCCCTTGATATAAGTATTTGATATAAGTATTTTGATATAAGTATTTTGGTACAAGTATTCTGATATACGTATTCTGATATAGGTATTCTGATATAAGTATTTTGATATAAGTGTCTCGATATAAGCATTTTGATATCAGTCTTCTGATATAAGTGTGTCGATATGAGTATTTTGATATAAGTATTCTGATGTAAGTATGCTGATATAAGTATTCCGAAGTAAGTATCCTGATATGAGAATTCCGAAATCAGTATCCTGATAAGAGCATTCTGATATTTTTATTCTGGTTCGAGAACTTCTGTAAGATTTAAGGTCCCTAACTTCCGTATACGATCTCGGATTGCTCTGAAATGTTCGAAGAGGTTTCTGTATCAAGACGTCTATAATTTTCTTATACGTAAGTATGGTTCCAAAATCTCTATTTGATCTGAATCGTAAGGACATCTGAAGGTGTCTGATACGACTATGATTCTGATTCCCCGAAAAAGGCTTCTGAAACGCTTATAAAGCGTTCTGTACTTCGAACGCTCGTAACTTTCTCATACTACGCCGGATTGACCTGAAATCTGTTCCGAGCCTCCAGGTATCGGTAAGTACACTGGTCTGTCGAGTCTTGATTTCTACGCATGTGGTTTCTCACTATTCTGCTCGTGCATATGTTATGATTTCCTTCACCGAGTCCCTGGCCGGTATGTATCGTACGGATGGTTCGCCGAGGTATGATGTGTCCGGTTCCGGGGTACTGTGTTATACGTCCGTCCCCGGTTACCGAGGATATATTATGAAGTATGATGTGTCCGGGCTCGGGGTGCCGTGTTATCTGTCCGCCCCGGGGTACCGTGGTTATGTTATGATGTGAGACGGAGATCGGGACAAATTTCCTGAAATATGATGTGTTGGGGCGCCAAAGGCTATGTTATCGCGCGCATCCCTTGGCATTGTTCACCGGTTCCTCGGCGTGTTACCTGTCCCCGAGGTTACCGTGTATATGATAGGATGTGACCGGTCCCTCGGCGTGTTATTTGTCCCCGAGGTTACCGTATGTATGATATGGTATTTGTCCTGGCGTGGTACATGTCCCCGGGGTTACCGCGTATGTGATATGATATCCGATCCCGATATGTATGGCTTGTGTTGGAGAGTAAGCATTCTGACCTTCCGTATATTCTGTATTCCGTCTGATATACGACATCCTCTGAGTAATCTGTATGTTCTGTATTCCGTCCGATATGTGACATCATCAGAGCAATCGGTACGTTCTATACTTCGTCTGACGTACGACATTATCTGTGTGTTCTGTACGTGCCACACTCCTTCTGATATCCGATAACGGTATGCACGATCTGTGTCTGGAAAGTGAGTATGTCAGCATTCCATACGCTCTGTATGATTTGTACGGTCTGTATGATCCGTATTGGTCTGTACGATCTGTGTCGGTCTGTATGATCCGTATTGGTCTGTACGATCTGTGTCGGTTTGTATGATCTGTATTGGTCTATACGATCCGTGTCGGTCTGTATGATCCGTATTGGTCTGTACGATCTGTGTCGGCCTGTATGATCTGTATTGGTCTGTACGATCTGTGTCGGCCTGTATGATCTGTATTGGCTGTATGATCTGTGTCTGAGAAGTAAGTAATTCGGCAATCTGGATAATATGCTTACCCTTTGTACTATTTGTTTCGATTAAGGTTTTGCTTTCTATATTTCATGCCTTACATACTCAGTACATATTCCGTACTGACCCCCTGTTCTTCGGGGGCTGCGTTTCATGCCGCGCAGGTACTCCCAGATGAGTGGAAGATATTATAGAAGATGTTCCAGCGAAGATGGCAAACTCCATTTGCTCCTGGAGTGCTGCCGAGTCAGAGTATGTGTGCTGTGATGTCTGATATATTTTAGAGACTTTGCAGACAGTGTCGTGGGTATAGTATGTCAGTCTGTAAGCGGTTCCGTCGGCCGATATGTCAGTCTGTGTTATGTATTGAATTTTGTATGACTATAGATTTGTTCGTCTGGAAGCTTCGAGAAAGAACATTTCTGAAAGAAAGAAAAAGAAAAAAAAAATTTACTATATATTTTATCTGATCTGATTTAAAAGTTTGACGTAATTTTATGTGCGGCAGGAGTCTGAGGGTTCGCTCGGCCCTAATTAAGGGTCGGGTGCCCATCACACCCTAGAAAGGTCGGGGCGTGACAAAGTGGTATCAGAGCAGGTCGGTCTAAGGGTTGTCTGCAATGTCGTGTCCGGTAGAGTCCTGTTTATGGTGTGAAGCGCGCCACATTTATAAACAGGGGGCTACGGGGTATCTAGGAATTGTTTATCTTCTTTTTGTCATAGATCGTGCGATAGAGCCCAGACATAGGGAAATGTGATCCCAAATGTAAGCCTTACATACGTTGGGAAAAGGTGAATAATGATATGGAAGACCACGAAGGTAAGTCTTGACATGTTCGTTCTGTTATCATAAACCGGAAGCCCTGTACGGCTGTGATTTGGTATGATATGATATGATCCCATATGAAATGACACGACGCGACGTGATACGATATGATATGATATTACAAGATATGATATGACACAATATGACATGATATGGTCTAACATGAGGTAATATGATATGATGCGATGTGAAATGATATATAAAGGCCCTGGCCGGCCGGAATATGTTATGTATATGTACGATCCGTGAGGCGTTGTTGATATTTGTTGTGTGTGAGTGAATTCTGAATAGTAAGGGTTGGAAAAGGGTAAAACGGTAATTGTAAAGGATAGAGCGGGTTACAGAAATGTCTCGAAATCTGTGAGACCTTGGTTTGCTCCGGATCAGGTAATAAAGGTTATAGGGGAAAGTGGACGCGATTATATTGGCCCTAAGGCACCGAAATCCATCAAAGTTTCGAGGTTAAGCGTGCTCAGGCGGGGACAATTTCATAATGGGTGACCCCCTGGGAAGTTTTCTAAAAATTTTGTAAAATTCAGATGTGAGCAGCAAGTCAGGAGCTGTAGTAATCCAAGAGAAATTTAATGTATTCAGAATGGTTGGGGAACCATAAGAGGTCACATAGAATGCGACAGGCTAGACTAGAAAAGAGACAGAAAGTGCAGTGCAGTTTTGGAAATTAGATAGGCTTGAATAGCGTCTGAAGGTATTTTGTGGGTCAGTTGATACTAATTATATGTGTTATATCCCGTGTTTTCACATCTTTGGAAAATTGGAAATAATTTGGACTTGTATGAAATAAGGGCATAATTGAATTTATGTAACCCTTGAGTTGTTATGAAAGAATATTAATATGGAAGTGTCGAGGAAGACTAAGGGCAAATTTAGAATTTTGGGAATTAGTTTCGGGAATTACAAAATTTGATTCACAAGTCATTGGGCTCAAAAAAATTAATGGAATTGAGGCCCACATTAAGGGACATGGCCGGCCAAGTTATGGCCCAAGTCCAACATGAATTAGTCATGTGCTTGGCCATGTGACTAATTAAGATAAAGGGAGATAAGTCTTCTTTTGCTTCAAGAAAATTCAAGAAAGAATTAAGCAAACAAAAGAGAGAGCAAAGACTAGAGGGTTTCGACCCTAACCCCATAAAATTAGCCACCAAAAATCTTGTTCTAAAAATTCATATTTTGTGGTTTTCCTACTAATTTGGGTAGCCTCTTTAACATGGTGTAGTTGTCTTGGAGGAAGAAGCACTTGGTTCCTCAATTTGATCACTAGTTCAAGTGAAGGAGACTAGAGAAAAAGGTAAGGATTCATTCCTTTTTATTGTGTTATGAAGTTTTGTTTGTGTTGTAGTATGTGAGCATGAGTTGTTTGTGCGGAAAAATAGAAGTTTACCGAGTGGATACCGAGTGGATATGTATATAGGCATGTGGCCGTGTATATATATGTATGTGTATAATTGTAAGGTGTTGAATTTATATCATATTCTAGTTGTGGATGGGATGAAATGCATCTTGGAAACGAAAATTGAATGAATTGGATAGTAGTTGGTAGTGGGGTGTTTGGCCGTGTGGTATGGGGTGTGTGGAATGGAAATGGATTAAGTTCGTCTAGTGTGTTAATTGTGTTATCGTGATTTTTGCAATGTAAATGAAAGTAAAACGATATGAGTTTGCTTTGAAATGGAATGTAGAAAACTTATGTCGTTTAAGTATGATTTTGCGACATTATGAAAATGAAGTTATTGGGTTGCAAATTATGACGGGTGTTAATGAATTTGGAAGATGGAATCATGTTATGAATGCGTAAGTCAAAGATTAGAAGTTTCGAATGCGTTATGACTTTGGCGGAAAGTTTGTATATTATGTATATCGTATGAATGTCTTGTGGAAACGATATGAATTGCTGTTAAACTATGTTGTGGTAATCTAGATTGATAATGAATGTGAAATTGTTGAGAATAGTTTAAAAGTTAAGGTTAAAGTAAAGGTTATGGCATTATGTCGGCAAGTAGAACTAGTTGTGCCATATTGTGTTTCTAGAGTTTGGTGTTGATGTTGATATTGTTGTTTGGGTTGTTGTTGATGATTGTGAGCCGAGTTGAATTCTCGGGGGTGCTATATGTATAGGGGAAGTGCTGCCGAAATTTCGGTAGGCAAATAAGAGTTGAATTGAAATTGTAGCATCTATAACTTACAATTGGCAAACTTGACCATTTGCAGATTTTTGACGAAACGGGAAGTGAGTTTGGAAAGGCGTAAGGACCTTGAAAGGTATGTAAAGCTACCCCGATCCTTCTTTTGGCATGTCTATGTGTTTTAGGATCAGATTCGAGCCTCAAAAGACCTTCTTGGCCATCGGAATCCGCAAAAGAAAATCTCAGTTTTTCCTTTAGTAGAATTGAACCATTTTGATATGCTTTTCCTGAAAGTATGTAGACTTTCTCTAAACTCCTTGAAAAGCTATAGAATGTCCGTAGAACCTTTATAGGTGACCCCATAAGCTCAAAGGGCGTAATTTGAGCCCACCGCCTTGCTTGTTCCGAGGTGGGCCCGCTATTCCCGGTTTTGCCCTTAATGTACTAAAGTCCCCTCTTTGAACGATTTCTGAAAGAAATGTTTCGACTACCCTTTTAATTACCTAACTAATATGGTTTTAAATATTCCATTGAGTCTGATAAATTGTTTTGATACTCGAAACTCATTTACTATGATTCCTTCCGACTTCATCGGATCGGTTTGTCTTTGATATGCCTCATCGAGTCTATGGAAACATTTATGATATTTTACTTGCATTAGTTTCTCACGACTCTATTCGTGGATACCCCAATGTTTCCCACACTGAGCCCGGGCTAGGATATGTTGTCAAGCGTAATCCCCTGCATTGTTCGCCGTGCCTCGATGTGAGGGGGCAGGTATATGCGTACATGGGTTTGTGGAGTATGCTGTGCCATGTATGTTTGTTCTGATATGATTTACTATGGCCATCTGATATGACATATTATGTTACGGGGTTATGCCCCTATTCTGATTCTTCTGTGTTGTGGCACCAGCGTCGGGAGGGTGGCCACGTTCTGTCTGCCGAGTCCCTTGGCAGGGGCCGGATTTGATATGACATATGTTCTGTACACACTCTGCATGTTTTGGAAATATGCATCTGATACTTTGGATTTTCCGTTTACTTTCTGTATGTTCTGCACCAGTTATGATTTTGTTTCTGCAGCTCAGGCTTTACATATTCAGTACATATTTCGTACTGACCCCCTTTTCTTCGGGGGCTGCGTTTTCATGCCGCGCAGGTACCGACGACAGGTTTGCTGATCCGTCTGCTTAGGATCTCATTCTGCTATTTTTGGAGCGCTCTTTTATTCAGAGCCATCTTTTGGTATAGTCTGTCACTTCTATATATGTATATTTCTCGTTCATGGGTACGGCGGGGCCCTGTCCCGTCATATGATTCTGTCGGTCTGTTAGAGGTCTATGGACATGTTCGTGGGTTGGGATCTTTCTGTACAGATATGTGTATGTGTTGTGTTTGGGCGATCCCCTTCGCCGCGGCGGCCGGTCCGCATATATTTAGATGTTGCTTTGTTGGCCCTGTGAGGCCTTTGTTGGTATTTTCTGCGTGCAGGGTATTTGGGATAGTCCGTAAAACAAAGGAAACTCTGCCGAAATTTTTCTCAAAAATTAGCTAAATTTGAAATAAAGCTTTGTCGGTTTCTGCCATATACTAGAATGCGTTTGAGTGCCCAGCTCGGGCACTAGTCATGGCCTACGGGGTTGGGTCGTGACAAAAGTGGTATCAGAGCGGTTCGTCCTCGGAATGTCTACAAACCGTGTCTAGTAGAGTTTTGTTTATCGGTGTGTTGTGCACCACACCTATAAACAGGAGGCTACAGGGCATTTAGGATACTACCCTTCTTTCTGTCTTAGATCGTGCGATAGAGCTGTGTTATCAGGATGATTCCTCCCTAACGAATTGTTACATTTGCAGTTATGCCTCCAAAGAAGGCGACAGCGGCCCAAAAGGCCAAGGCAGCAGCTGTGGGAGAGACTAGTCAGGCCCAGAGGGTTACCAGGGCCCATGCTCATATTGCTCCTCATATTTTGCCCCCGGCAGAGGGCTCTTCCACCCCGCCACACGTAGAGGATATTGGAGTAGCAGCGGCTGCACGTCGAGGGGCGGCTCCACCGCCAGCTCCCGAGATTCCAGTACCTGAGCCTCCAGCTCCACGGCCAGGGACTGAGGATCAGACTATGAGAGAGGCAGTCCAGCTATTGACTAGACTTGTGGCAGGATAGGTTCAGGGGCACGGACTGGGAGGTGACCGGGCTTACAGGCGTGACAGTTCGAGAGCCCGTGAGTTCTTGACTTGTGGCCCTCCAGAGTTCTTCGGGACAAAGCCCGAGGAGGATCCCGAGGAGTTCATCAGGAAGATGCGGCGCACCTTACAGTTTATTAATGCTTCCGAGACAGAGTCAGTTGCATTGGCTTCGTACCGGTTATATGATGTAGCGGCAAATTGGTACGAGTCATGGGAGTTATCCAGAGCCAACGGCGCTCCCCCAGCAGTTTGGGATGATTTTTCTCAGGCTTTTCTTAGCCACTTTCTGCCTCCGGAGCTACGGCGAGCCAAGGCTGATAGATTCTTATTGCTGAGACAGAGGGGTCGCAGTGTTCGAGAGTACAGTATGGAGTTCGACTCATTGGCCCGATACGCACCTGCTGTGGTAGCTACTATGGCTGACAGGATGCACAGGTATATTATGGGGCTGGACCGTTATTTTGTCGACAGCTGTTTGGTATTGGCTGCTCAGCCCGGCATGGATATTGCCCGGATTCAGGCCCACGCCCAGGGCATGGAGGACCGGCATAGGGAGCGTCAGCGTGATAGGGGCCAGGATCGGAGACAGCCCAAGAGGGCCAGATCATCTGGGTATTCTGGAGATTTTCGAGGCAGGCAGCCTCAGCAGCCGCAGCAGCCTAGCAAGCATCTATCCCAGCCGGCACAGAGCGCACCTCCACAGCCTACAGGTCGCAGATTTGATAGCCCAGGTTATTCAGGAGCAGGTCAGAGCTCCAGGGCTTCAGGTTCGCGGACAGACAGGGGTTCTGGTCAGACGAGGCCACCTAGGCCTCAGTGTTCTTACTGTGGCAGATACCATCATGGGGAGTGCTACAGAGCCACCGGTGCATGTTTTTCTTGTGGCCGTCAGGGCCATTCTGTGAGAGATTGCCCGTATAAGGGTAGTTCGGGTGGTGCAGCGTAGCCTACCGGATCAGCCGCCGGGGCTTCATCTTCATCAGTGGCTATGCGCCCTACGGGGCTAGGTACTTCAGCACCAGCGGGTCGCGGCAGAGGCCGTGGTGGAGCTTCGGGTACTAGCGGTCCTTCGAACCGCATCTATGCTCTGTCCAGCCGCCAGGATCAGGAGGCATCGCCTAATGTCGTTACAGGTACATTATCGGTTTTCTCTCGGTCTGTGTATGCATTGATTGATCCTGGTTCGACCTTGTCATATATTTCGCCTCTGGTTGCTAGTAAAATTGGTATAACGTCTGAACCTATAGAGCCGTTTGAGGTAGCCACACCGATTGGGGACTTTATTGTAGCGAAACAGGTGTATAAAGACTGTTCTGTAATGATATGCGGCCGAGACACTAAGGCAGATCTGGTGGAGTTAGATATGATCGAGTTCGATGTTATTATGGGCATGGACTGGCTAGCTTCCTGTTATGCTAATGTTGACTGCCAAAATAAGGTAGTTCGTTTCCAGTTTCCCGGGGAGCCAGTTATAGAATGGGCCGGTAATACAGCATCGCCGAAAGGTAGGTTTATTTCATACCTTAAGGCGAAGAAAATGATCAGAAAGGGTTATTTTTATCATCTGGTTCGGGTACAAGACTTGACAGCAGAAACGCAGACTCTTCAGTCAGTTCCCGTGGTTAATGAATTTCCGGATGTCTTCCCAGATGAGCTTCCAGGCCTTCCTCCGGAGCGGGAGATAGATTTTACTATTGATTTGCTTCCAGATACTCAACCGATATCTATTCCCCCGTACAGAATGGCACCAGCAGAATTGAAAGAGCAGTTGAAGGATCTGTTAGAAAAAGGCTTCATTAGACCCAGCACTTCGCCTTGGGGAGCCCCGGTATTATTTGTGCGTAAGAAAGACGGGTCGTTGCGTATGTGTATTGATTATCGACAGCTGAATAAGGTAACCATAAAGAATAAATACCCCCTCCCCAGAATTGACGATTTGTTTGATCAGTTGCAGGGCGCCAAGTATTTTTCGAAGATAGATCTTCGGTCTGGCTATCATCAGGTACGGGTACGGGAGGCCGATATTCCTAAGATAGCATTCCGGAACAGATATGGGCATTATGAATTCAGAGTTATGTCTTTTGGGCTGACTAATGCTCCTGCGATATTCATGGATCTAATGAACCGGGTATTCAGGCCATTCTTGGATATGTTCGTAATTGTATTTATCGATGACATTCTGGTCTATTCTCGGTCCGAGGCAGAGCACGTAGATCATCTGAGAGCGGTATTAGGGGTACTTCGGCATCAGAAATTATATGCGAAATTTTCTAAATGTGAATTCTGGCTGGCTTCAGTGGCATTCCTGGGCCATATTATTGTAGCTGATGATGTCCGGGTGGATACACAGAAGATTGATGCCGTGAAAAATTGGCCCAGACCAACGACGCCCACAGAGGTACGTAGTTTCCTGGGGTTAGCAGGCTATTACAGAAGATTTGTGGAAAATTTTGCTTCGATTTCAGCGCCTTTGACAAGGCTAACTCAGAAGGGAGCCAAGTTCCACTGGACTGATGCTTATGAACGAAGCTTCCAGTTGCTGAAAGAGAAGCTGACTACAGCCCCAGTTCTGACTCTTCCAGAGGGACCCGATGGATATGTTATTTATTGTGACGCTTCTGGCATGGGATTGGGCTGTGTATTGATGCAACACAGTAGAGTTATAGCTTATGCTTCTCGGCAATTGAAAAAGCATGAAAAGAATTGTCCTACTCACGATCTGGATCTTGCAGCGGTGATCCATGCCCTGAAGATATGGAGACATTATTTATATGGCATTCATGTTGATATCTATACAGATCATAAGAGTCTCCAGTATATTTTCAGGCAGAAAGAGCTTAATTTGCGGCAGCGGAGGTGGCTGGAGCTCCTGAAAGACTATGATGTGGATATTCTGTATCATCCGGGCAAGGCTAATGTTGTTGCAGATGCGCTTAGCCGGAAATCTATGGGCAGCCTGGTAGATTTACAGCCAGACAGGAGAGAGATAGTACGTGACATTCATCAGTTGGCTAATCTTGGGGTTCGTCTGGCCGATTCTGGAGGTACACGGATTTCTGTCCGAGGGGTTTCTGAATCATCTATTAAGGAAGATATCAAATGGCATAAATATGAAGATCCTGTTTTGGCACAATACATAGACACAGCCTATGATAAGGAGAAGACTCCGTTCGAGTTCACTCCGGATGGGACTTTATTATTCAGGGGCAGGTTGTGTGTACCTGACATTGCAGGTCTTCGGCAGCAGGTTATGAGCGAGGCACACTATGCTCGCTATTCGGTCCATCCTGGGTCTACGAAGATGTACCATGATCTCCGATGCTTATACTGGTGGGATGGCATGAAACGGGACATCGCAGAGTTCGTCCCCCAGTGTCCCAATTGTCAGCAGGTCAAGATTGAACACCAGAAGCCGGGTGGACTGTTGCAGGAAATGGAAATTCTGACGTGGAAGTGGGAGATCATTAATATGGACTTCATTACAGGGTTGCCTCGCACTCCACGGAAATATGATTCCATCTGGGTTATTGTTGATAGGCTGACAAAATCAGCCCATTTTCTCCCCGTGAGGACTACTTATTCCGCCGAGGATTATGCCAGGCTTTATATTAAAGAGATAGTGAAGCTTCATGGAGTTCCTATATCTATTATCACTGACAGAGGTGCTCAGTTCACGGCGAACTTCTGGAGATCTTTTCAGGAAGGATTAGGGACTCAGCTGAGCCTAAGCACAACTTTCCATCCTCAGAGTGACGGACAGGCTGAGCGCACTATCCAGACGCCTGAAGATATGTTGCGAGCCTGTGTTATTTATTTCAGAGGTAGCTGGGAGGATCACTTGCCATTGATTGAATTTTCTTATAATAACAGCTACCATTCCAGCATCAAGATGGCTCCGTACGAGGCTTTATATGGTAGGAAATGCAGGTCACCTATTGGCTGGTTTGATATTGGCGAGACAGAATTAATCGGCCCAGATATGGTCCAGCAGGCAGTTGATAAGGTGAAACTTATCCGAGAGCGACTATTGGCAGCCCAGAGTCGACAGAAATCATACGCTGATAAACGGCGTCGTCCTTTGGAATTCCAGGTTGGTGATTGGGTATTTCTGAAGGTATCGCCTATGAAAGGCGTAATGCGGTTCGGCAGAAAGGGCAAGCTTAGTCCGCGTTATATTGGGCCTTATCTGATTGTGCGGAAAATTGGAAATGTCGCATATGAGTTAGATCTGCCATCTGATTTGGAAGCGGTACATCCGGTATTCCATGTGTCTATGCTCCGCAAATGCATTGGTGATCCCTCCAGGATATTTCCTGCGGATGATATTCAGGTGACGGAGCAGTTATCTTATGAGGAGCAGCCCGTAGCTATTTTGGACCGTCAGGTACGGAGGCTCCGTAATAAGGATGTAGCCTCTGTTAAGGTACTGTGGCGGAACGAGAATAGGGAGGAAATGACTTGGGAGTTCGAGGAAGAAATGAAGAAGAAATATCCTCATCTGTTCCCTATGCCCACAGGTAACCTTGAATCCCTACTTAATTTCATTTCCATGCCGATCGTATGTCATATGTGTTGTTTGTAACCATGAACTCCCCCAAAGTATTTTCCAACCCTATAAGATTAATTTTACATTCGAGGACGAATGTTCTAAAGGGGGGAGGATGTTATATCCCGTGTTTTCACATCTTTGGAAAATTTGAAATAATTTGGACTTGTATGAAATAAGGGCATAATTGAATTTATGTAACCCTTGAGTTGTTATGAAAGAATATTAATATGGAAGTGTCGAGGAAGACTAAGGGCAAATTTAGAATTTTGGGAATTAGTTTCGGGAATTACAAAATTTGATTCACAAGTCATTGGGCTCAAAAAAATTAATGGAATTGAGGTCCACATTAAGGGACATGGCCGGCCAAGTTATGGCCCAAGTCCAACATGAATTAGTCATGTGCTTAGCCATGTGACTAATTAAGATAAAGGGAGATAAGTCTTCTTTTGCTTCAAGAAAATTCAAGAAAGAATTAAGCAAACAAAAGAGAGAGCAAAGACTAGAGGGTTTCGACCCTAACCCCATAAAATTAGCCACCAAAAATCTTGTTCTAAAAATTCATATTTTGTGGTTTTCCTACTAATTTGGGTAGCCTCTTCAACTTGGTGTAGTTGTCTTGGAGGAAGAAGCACTTGGTTCCTCAATTTGATCACTAGTTCAAGTGAAGGAGACTAGAGAAAAAGGTAAGGATTCATTCCTTTTTATTGTGTTATGAAGTTTTGTTTGTGTTGCAGTATGTGAGCATGAGTTGTTTGTGCGGAAAAATAGAAGTTTACCGAGTGGATATGTATATAGGCATGTGGCCGTGTATATATATGTATGTGTATAATTGTAAGGTGTTGAATTTATATCATATTCTAGTTGTGGATGGGATGAAATGCATCTTGGAAACGACAATTGAATGAATTGGATAGTAGTTGGTAGTGGGGTGTTTGGCCGTGTGGTATGGGGTGTGTGGAATGGAAATGGATTAAGTTCGTCTAGTGTGTTAATTGTGTTATCGTGATTTTTGCAATGTAAATGAAAGTAAAACGATATGAGTTTGCTTTGAAATGGAATGTAGAAAACTTATGTCGTTTAAGTATGATTTTGCGACATTATGAAAATGAAGTTATTGGGTTGCAAATTATGACGGGTGTTAATGAATTTGGAAGATGGAATCATGTTATGAATGCGTAAGTCAAAGATTAGAAGTTTCGAATGCGTTATGACTTTGGCGGAAAGTTTGTATATTATGTATATCGTATGAATGTCTTGTGGAAACGATATGAATTGCTGTTAAACTATGTTGTGGTAATCTAGATTGATAATGAATGTGAAATTGTTGAGAATAGTTTAAAAGTTAAGGTTAAAGTAAAGGTTATGGCATTATGTCGGCAAGTAGAACTAGTTGTGCCATATTGTGTTTCTAGAGTTTGTTGTTGATGTTGATATTGTTGTTTGGGTTGTTGTTGATGTTTGTGAGCCTAGTTGAATTCTCGGGGGTGCTATATGTATAGGGGAAGTGCTGCCGAAATTTCGGTAGGCAAATAAGAGTTGAATTGAAATTGTAGCATCTATAACTTACAATTGGCAAACTTGACCATTTGCAGATTTTTGACGAAACGGGAAGTGAGTTTGGAAAGGCGTAAGGACCTTGAAAGGTATGTAAAGCTACCCCGATCCTTCTTTTGGCATGTCTATGTGTTTTAGGATCAGATTCGGGCCTCAAAAGACCTTCTTGGCCATCGGAATCCGCAAAAGAAAATCTCAGTTTTTCCTTTAGTAGAATTGAACCATTTTGATATGCTTTTCCTGAAAGTATGTAGACTTTCTCTAAACTCCTTGAAAAGCTATAGAATGTCCGTAGAACCTTTATAGGTGACCCCATAAGCTCAAAGGGCGTAATTTGAGCCCACCGCCTTGCTTGTTCCGAGGTGGGCCCGCTATTCCCGGTTTTGCCCTTAATGTACTAAAGTCCCCTCTTTGAACGATTTCTGAAAGAAATGTTTCGACTACCCTTTTAATTACCTAACTAATATGGTTTTAAATATTCCATTGAGTCTGATAAATTGTTTTGATACTCAAAACTCATTTACTATGATTCCTTCCGACTTCATCGGATCGGTTTGTCTTTGATATGCCTCATCGAGTCTATGGAAACATTTATGATATTTTACTTGCATTAGTTTCTCACGACTCTATTCGTGGATACCCCAATGTTTCCCACACTGAGCCCGGGCCAGGATATGTTGTCAAGCGTAATCCCCTACATTGTTCGCCGTGCCTCGATGTGAGGGGGCAGGTATATGCGTACATGGGTTTGTGGAGTATGCTGTGCCATGTATGTTTGTTCTGATATGATTTACTATGGCCATCTGATATGACATATTATGTTACGGGGTTATGCCCCTATTCTGATTCTTCTGTGTTGTGGCACCAGCGTCGGGAGGGTGGCCACGTTCTGTCTGCCGAGTCCCTTGGCAGGGGCCGGATTTGATATGACATATGTTCTGTACACACTCTGCATGTTTTGGAAATATGCATCTGATACTTTGGATTTTCCGTTTACTTTCTGTATGTTCTGCACCAGTTATGATTTTGTTTCTGCAGCTCAGGCTTTACATATTCAGTACATATTTCGTACTGACCCCCTTTTCTTCGGGGGCTGCGTTTTCATGCCGCGCAGGTACCGACGACAGGTTTGCTGATCCGTCTGCTTAGGATCTCATTCTGCTATTTTTGGAGCGCTCTTTTATTTAGAGCCATCTTTTGGTATAGTCTGTCACTTCTATATATGTATATTTCTCGTTCATGGGTACGGCGGGGCCCTGTCCCGTCATATGATTCTGTCGGTCTGTTAGAGGTCTATGGACATGTTCGTGGGTTGGGATCTTTCTGTACAGATATGTGTATGTGTTGTGTTTGGGCGATCCCCTTCGCCGCGGCGGCCGGTCCGCATATATTTAGATGTTGCTTTGTTGGCCCTGTGAGGCCTTTGTTGGTATTTTCTGCGTGCAGGGTATTTGGGATAGTCCGTAAAACAAAGGAAACTCTACCGAAATTTTTCTAAAAATTAGCTAAATTTGAAATAAAGCTTTGTCGGTTTCTGCCATATACTAGAATGCGTTTGAGTGCCCAGCTCGGGCACTAGTCATGGCCTACGAGGTTGGGTCGTGACAAAAGTGGTATCAGAGCGGTTCGTCCTCGGAATGTCTACAAACCGTGTCTAGTAGAGTTTTGTTTATCGGTGTGTTGTGCACCACACCTATAAACAGGAGGCTACAGGGCATTTAGGATACTACCCTTCTTTCTGTCTTAGATCGTGCGATAGAGCTGTGTTATCAGGATGATTCCTCCCTAACGAATTGTTACATTTGCAGTTATGCCTCCAAAGAAGGCGACAGCGGCCCAAAAGGCCAAGGCAGCAGCTGTGGGAGAGACTAGTCAGGCCCAGAGGGTTACCAGGGCCCATGCTCATATTGCTCCTCATATTTTGCCCCCGGCAGAGGGCTCTTCCACCCCGCCACACGTAGAGGATATTGGAGCAGCAGCGGCTGCAGGTCGTGGGGCGGCTCCACCGCCAGCTCCCGAGATTCCAGTACCTGAGCCTCCAGCTCCACGGCCAGGGACTGAGGATCAGACTATGAGAGAGGCAGTCCAGCTATTGACTAGACTTGTGGCAGGATAGGTTCAGGGGCACGGACTGGGAGGTGACCGGGCTTACAGGCGTGACAGTTCGAGAGCCCGTGAGTTCTTGACTTGTGGCCCTCCAGAGTTCTTCGGGACAAAGCCCGAGGAGGATCCCGAGGAGTTCATCAGGAAGATGCGGCGCACCTTACAGTTTATTAATGCTTCCGAGACAGAGTCAGTTGCATTGGCTTCGTACCGGTTATATGATGTAGCGGCAAATTGGTACGAGTCATGGGAGTTATCCAGAGGCAACGGCGCTCCCCCAGCAGTTTGGGATGATTTTTCTCAGGCTTTTCTTAGCCACTTTCTGCCTCCGGAGCTACGGCGAGCCAAGGCTGATAGATTCTTATTGCTGAGACAGAGGGGTCGCAGTGTTCGAGAGTACAGTATGGAGTTCGACTCATTGGCCCGATACGCACCTGCTGTGGTAGCTACTATGGCTGACAGGATGCACAGGTATATTATGGGGCTGGACCGTTATTTTGTCGACAGCTGTTTGGTATTGGCTGCTCAGCCCGGCATGGATATTGCCCGGATTCAGGCCCACGCCCAGGGCATGGAGGACCGGCATAGGGAGCGTCAGCGTGATAGGGGCCAGGATCGGAGACAGCCCAAGAGGGCCAGATCATCTGGGTATTCTGGAGATTTTCGAGGCAGGCAGCCTCAGCAGCCGCAGCAGCCTAGCAAGCATCTATCCCAGCCGGCACAGAGCGCACCTCCACAGCCTACAGGTCGCAGATTTGATAGCCCAGGTTATTCAGGAGCAGGTCAGAGCTCCAGGGCTTCAGGTTCGCGGACAGACAGGGGTTTTGGTCAGACGAGGCCACCTAGGCCTCAGTGTTCTTACTGTGGCAGATACCATCCTGGGGAGTGCTACAGAGCCACCGGTGCATGTTTTTCTTGTGGCCGTCAGGGCCATTCTGTGAGAGATTGCCCGTATAAGGGTAGTTCGGGTGGTGCAGCGCAGCCTACCGGATCAGCCGCCGGGTCTTCATCTTCATCAGTGGCTATGCGCCCTACGGGGCCAGGTACTTCAGCACCAGCGGGTCGCGGCAGAGGCCGTGGTGGAGCTTCGGGTACTAGCGGTCCTTCGAACCGCATCTATGCTCTGTCCAGCCGCCAGGATCAGGAGGCATCGCCTAATGTCGTTACAGGTACATTATCGGTTTTCTCTCGGTCTGTGTATGCATTGATTGATCCAGGTTCGACCTTGTCATATACTTCGCCTCTGGTTGCTAGTAAAATTGGTATAACGTCTGAACCTATAGAGCCGTTTGAGGTAGCCACACCGATTGGGGACTTTATTGTAGCGAAACAGGTGTATAAAGACTGTTCTGTAATTATATGCGGCCGAGACACTAAGGCAGATCTGGTGGAGTTAGATATGATCGAGTTCGATGTTATTATGGGCATGGACTGGCTAGCTTCCTGTTATGGTAATGTTGACTGCCAAAATAAGGTAGTTCGTTTCCAGTTTCCCGGGGAGCCAGTTATAGAATGGGTCGGTAATACAGCATCGCCGAAAGGTAGGTTTATTTCATACCTTAAGGCGAAGAAAATGATCAGAAAGGGTTATTTTTATCATCTGGTTCGGGTACAAGACTTGACAGCAGAAACGCAGACTCTTCAGTCAGTTCCCGTGGTTAATGAATTTCCGGATGTCTTCCCAGATGAGCTTCCAGGCCTTCCTCCGGAGCGGGAGATAGATTTTACTATTGATTTGCTTCCAGATACTCAACCGATATCTATTCCCCCGTACAGAATGGCACCAGCAGAATTGAAAGAGCAGTTGAAGGATCTGTTAGAAAAAGGCTTCATTAGACCCAGCACTTCGCCTTGGGGAGCCCCGGTATTATTTGTGCGTAAGAAAGATGGGTCGTTGCGTATGTGTATTGATTATCGATAGCTGAATAAGGTAACCATAAAGAATAAATACCCCCTCCCCAGAATTGACGATTTGTTTGACCAGTTGCAGGGCGCCAAGTATTTTTCGAAGATAGATCTTCGGTCTGGCTATCATCAGGTACGGGTACGGGAGGCCGATATTCCTAAGATAGCATTCCGGAACAGATATTGGCATTATGAATTCAGAGTTATGTCTTTTGGGCTGACTAATGCTCCTGCGGTATTCATGGATCTAATGAACCGGGTATTCAGGCCATTCTTGGATATGTTCGTAATTGTATTTATCGATGACATTCTGGTCTATTCTCGGTCCGAGGCAGAGCACGTAGATCATCTGAAAGCGGTATTAGGGGTACTTCAGCATCAGAAATTATATGCGAAATTTTCTAAATGTGAATTCTGGCTGGCTTCAGTGGCATTCCTGGGCCATATTATTGTAGCTGATGATGTCCGGGTGGATACACAGAAGATTGATGCCGTGAAAAATTGGCCCAGACCAACGACGCCCACAGAGGTACGTAGTTTCCTGGGGTTAGCAGGCTATTACAGAAGATTTGTGGAAAATTTTGCTTCGATTTCAGTGCCTTTGACAAGGCTAACTCAGAAGGGAGCCAAGTTCCACTGGACTGATGCTTATGAACGAAGCTTCCAGTTGCTGAAAGAGAAGCTGACTACAGCCCCAGTTCTGACTCTTCCAGAGGGACCCGATGGATATGTTATTTATTGTGACGCTTCTGGCATGGGATTGGGCTGTGTATTGATGCAGCACGGTAGAGTTATTGCTTATGCTTCTCGGCAATTGAAAAAGCATGAAAAGAATTATCCTACTCACGATCTGGAGCTTGCAGCGGTGATCCATGCCCTGAAGATATGGAGACATTATTTATATGGCGTTCATGTTGATATCTATACAGATCATAAGAGTCTCCAGTATATTTTCAGGCAGAAAGAGCTTAATTTGCGGCAGCGGAGGTGGCTGGAGCTCCTGAAAGACTATGATGTGGATATTCTGTATCATCCGGGCAAGGCTAATGTTGTTGCAGATGCGCTTAGCCGGAAATCTATGGGCAGCCTGGTAGATTTACAGCCAGACAGGAGAGAGATAGTACGTGACATTCATCAGTTGGCTAATCTTGGGGTTCGTCTGGCCGATTCTGGAGGTACACGGATTTCTGTCCGAGGGGTTTCTGAATCATCTATTAAGGAAGATATCAAATGGCATCAATATGAAGATCCTGTTTTGGCACAATACAGAGACACAGCCTATGATAAGGAGAAGACTCCGTTCGAGTTCACTCCGGATGGGACTTTATTATTCACGGGGCAGGTTGTGTGTACCTGACATTGCAGGTCTTCGGCAGCAGGTTATGAGCGAGGCACACTATGCTCGCTATTCGGTCCATCCTGGGTCTACGAAGATGTACCATGATCTCCGATGCTTATACTGGTGGGATGGCATGAAACGGGACATCGCAGAGTTCGTCCCCCAGTGTCCCAATTGTCAGCAGGTCAAGATTGAACACCAGAAGCCGGGTGGACTGTTGCAGGAAATGGAAATTCCGACGTGGAAGTGGGAGATCATTAATATGGACTTCATTACAGGGTTGCCTCGCACTCCACGGAAATATGATTCCATCTGGGTTATTGTTGATAGGCTGACAAAATCAGCCCATTTTCTCCCCGTGAGGACTACTTATTCCGCCGAGGATTATGCCAGGCTTTATATTAAAGAGATAGTGAAGCTTCATGGAGTTCCTATATCTATTATCACTGACAGAGGTGCTCAGTTCACGGCGAACTTCTGGAGATCTTTTCAGGAAGGATTAGGGACTCAGCTGAGCCTGAGCATAACTTTCCATCCTCAGAGTGACGGACAGGCTGAGCGCACTATCCAGACGCCTGAAGATATGTTGCGAGCCTGTGTTATTGATTTCAGAGGTAGCTGGGAGGATCACTTGCCATTGATTGAATTTTCTTATAATAACAGCTACCATTCCAGCATCAAGATGGCTCCGTACGAGGCTTTATATGGTAGGAAATGCAGGTCACCTATTGGCTGGTTTGATATTGGCGAGACAGAATTAATCGGCCCAGATATGGTCCAGTAGGCAGTTGATAAGGTGAAACTTATCCGAGAGCGACTATTGGCAGCCCAGAGTCGACAGAAATCATACGCTGATAAACGGCGTCGTCCTTTGGAATTCCAGGTTGGTGATTGGGTATTTCTGAAGGTATCGCCTATGAAAGGCGTAATGCGGTTCGGCAGAAAGGGCAAGCTTAGTCCGCGTTATATTGGGCCTTATCTGATTGTGCGAAAAATTGGAAATGTCGCATATGAGTTAGATCTGCCATCTGATTTGGAAGCGGTACATCCGGTATTCCATGTGTCTATGCTCCGCAAATGCATTGGTGATCCCTCCAGGATATTTCCTGCGGATGATATTCAGGTGACGGAGCAGTTATCTTATGAGGAGCAGCCCGTAGCTATTTTGGACCGTCAGGTACGGAGGCTCCGTAATAAGGATGTAGCCTCTGTTAAGGTACTGTGGCGGAACGCGAATAGGGAGGAAATGACTTGAGAGTTCGAGGAAGAAATGAAGAAGAAATATCCTCATCTGTTCCCTATGCCCACAGGTAACCTTGAATCCCTACTTAATTTCATTTCCATGCCGATCGTATGTCATATGTGTTGTTTGTAACCATGAACTCCCCCAAAGTATTTTCCAACCCTATAAGATTAATTTTACATTCGAGGACGAATGTTCTAAAGGGGGGGAGGATGTTATATCCCGTGTTTTCACATCTTTGGAAAATTTGAAATAATTTGGACTTGTATGAAATAAGGGCATAATTGAATTTATGTAACCCTTGAGTTGTTATGAAAGAATATTAATATGGAAGTGTCGAGGAAGACTAAGGGCAAATTTAGAATTTTGGGAATTAGTTTCGGGAATTACAAAATTTGATTCACAAGTCATTGGGCTCAAAAAAATTAATGGAATTGAGGCCCACATTAAGGGACATGGCCGGCCAAGTTATGGCCCAAGTCCAACATGAATTAGTCATGTGCTTGGCCATGTGACTAATTAAGATAAAGGGAGATAAGTCTTCTTTTGCTTCAAGAAAATTCAAGAAAGAATTAAGCAAACAAAAGAGAGAGCAAAGACTAGAGGGTTTCGACCCTAACCCCATAAAATTAGCCACCAAAAATCTTGTTCTAAAAATTCATATTTTGTGGTTTTCCTACTAATTTGGGTAGCCTCTTCAACTTGGTGTAGTTGTCTTGGAGGAAGAAGCACTTGGTTCCTCAATTTGATCACTAGTTCAAGTGCAGGAGACTAGAGAAAAAGGTAAGGATTCATTCCTTTTTATTGTGTTATGAAGTTTTGTTTGTGTTGCAGTATGTGAGCATGAGTTGTTTGTGCGGAAAAATAGAAGTTTACCGAGCGGATATGTATATAGGCATGTGGCCGTGTATATATATGTATGTGTATAATTGTAAGGTGTTGAATTTATATCATATTCTAGTTGTGGATGGGATGAAATGCATCTTGGAAATGAAAATTGAATGAATTGGATAGTAGTTGGTAGTGGGGTGTTTGGCCGTGTGGTATGGGGTGTGTGGAATGGAAATGGATTAAGTTCGTCTAGTGTGTTAATTGTGTTATCGTGATTTTTGCAATGTAAATGAAAGTAAAACGATATGAGTTTGCTTTGAAATGGAATGTAGAAAACTTATGTCGTTTAAGTATGATTTTGCGACATTATGAAAATGAAGTTATTGGGTTGCAAATTATGACGGGTGTTAATGAATTTGGAAGATGGAATCATGTTATGAATGCGTAAGTCAAAGATTAGAAGTTTCGAATGCGTTATGACTTTGGCGGAAAGTTTGTATATTATGTATATCGTATGAATATCTTGTGGAAACGATATGAATTGCTTTTAAACTATGTTGTGGTAATCTAGATTGATAATGAATGTGAAATTGTTGAGAATAGTTTAAAAGTTAAGGTTAAAGTAAAGGTTATGGCATTATGTCGGCAAGTAGAACTAGTTGTGCCATATTGTGTTTCTAGTGTTTGTTGTTGATGTTGATATTGTTGTTTGGCTTGTTGTTGATGATTGTGAGCCGAGTTGAATTCTCGGGGGTGCTATATGTATAGGGGAAGTGCTGCCGAAATTTCGGTAGGCAAATAAGAGTTGAATTGAAATTGTAGCATCTATAACTTACAATTGGCAAACTTGACCGTTTACTTTCTGTATGTTCTGCACCAGTTATGATTTTGTTTCTGCAGCTCAGGCTTTACATATTCAGTACATATTTCGTACTGACCCCCTTTTCTTCGGGGGTTGCGTTTTCATGCCGCGCAGGTACCGACGACAGGTTTGCTGATCCGTTTGCTTAGGATCTCATTCTGCTATTTTTGGAGCGCTCTTTTATTCAGAGCCATCTTTTGGTATAGTCTGTCACTTCTATATATGTATATTTCTCGTTCATGGGTACGGCGGGGCCCTGTCCCGTCATATGATTCTGTCGGTCTGTTAGAGGTCTATGGACATGTTCGTGGGTTGGGATCTTTCTGTACAGATATGTGTATGTGTTGTGTTTGGGCGATCCCCTTCGCCCCGGCGGCCGGTCCGCATATATTTAGATGTTGCTTTGTTGGCCCTGTGAGGCCTTTGTTGGTATTTTCTGCGTGCAGGGTATTTGGGATAGTCCGTAAAACAAAGGAAACTCTGCCGAAATTTTTCTAAAAATTAGCTAAATTTGAAATAAAGCCTTGTCGGTTTCTGCCATATACTAGAATGCGTTTGAGTGCCCAGCTCGGGCACTAGTCATGGCCTACGGGGTTGGGTCGTGACAATATGTGCATATGTATATGAACATGTATGATATCTCATATGTCAGGATGTCGATGGAAGATGAAAGGAAACCTTATGATAAGGAATTTTGCTATGTTGTGCATGGAGTCGAAAAGAAGAACCGTTGGCTTATAAGGAGCCCCTTAAAGGGGGGGAGGCCATATTAGGCTTACAAGGAATAATGATGAACGAAATGGGCACCCCATATGAAGTCAAAGACAAGTATGCCTGTATCGAGAAATACAAAAAAGGGACTAAAGAAGAGTTGTAGTAAGAATCTAAAAGTGTGACTTTTGTTAAGATACGGCCACGAAACAGTAACAGAAAAGAGATGACTTGAGAAGGACAAGGAAGATATGTCGGCCCAGCGTATCAGAAAACTTATGGCACGGAATCAGGACCTATATAAGGATGGAGAGACTCAATTATATGAAATGGGCATGGAGAAACGGGCAACTATAAAAGAAACCCCCTCCCGCAGTGCTACGAGTCCCCAAGAGGTCAGTTGAACATTCGAGGACGAATGTTCTAAAGGGGGGGAGGATGTTATAGCCCGTATATTGTACGTTTGGAAAATTCTAAAGTCGTCGTGGAAAGTTAAGGGCGAAACCATTTTCAAAAGTTATATTAATGCACAAGTTGTCATGAATATTATTTGTGACTATTATTAGTATGGAAATATGGTAAGAGGCTAAGGGCAAGAAGAGAAATTCGCAAAATGACTTATGGAAATATTGCGGAACGAATAGGGGCAAAACGGGAATTTCACGAAAAGGTTCATGAGCATTTAAAAAGGGCCATATTGGCCATGTGACAAAAATATATATATATGAAATGAAAAAGAAAAAGAATTAAAAAGGATGACAAATTAGTCTTCTTTTTATGGAATTTCAAGAAAACTCTAGAGAGGGGCATGTGCCCCTCACATGCCACAAAAACTATATGTATATATAGGGCCAAAGTCTTGAAAAAGAAAAAACAAATCCATCATTTTCACTCTAGACAATTCAAGAAAAAGAGAGAGGGAGAAAAAAATTGGAGGGGGGTTCGGCCAAGGGAGGGGCTGGCCGAAACTTGCCCCTCAAGATTGATCAAGAAAAATTTGTTTCTTCAAGCTTCCCTACTAATTGGAAGGTCCTCTACGACGTGGAGTAGTTGTTGGAGCAAGAAAATCGTTCGTTGTGGTTATGAACAAGTCTAGCCGATTAGAAAGGTTGAAGGAAAAAGGTGAGGTTTGATTTTCTTTATGTGTTTTATGGATGGTTTGCACATGTTGTGGTATGTGTAAATGAAAGCAATTAATGAAATTATGCATGTGGAAGTGTTGGCCGTATGTATGTAGTAGTGTGTAGGAATGAAGAATGAATTGTATTTAGCATGTTTGAATGTGTTGTAGTGAGAAGGAATGAATGAACAACCATGGGAATTGTGTGTTGAAGGGCTGGCCGAAAATGGACTGTTTTGTGTGTCAAGGAATGAATTAATTTTATTTAGTATGTTTGGGTTGTTGTGTTGTAGATTCTATGTTATAAAATGAAGGCTTAGTGGTTCAAAGTGAGGTTGAAATCATGTGGGCTGTTTTGGTACTTGATGTAATCTTAATATGGTTTCTTGTATTGGTACGGCTAATGTTGTTAAATTATGGATTGTTAGTGTAGTTGATGAATTTGGAAGATAAGAAATGTATTGGTGATGTTTTCTTGGACATGGAAGATTTCGGATTTGCTTGTGTATTGGATGGGCTGATTTGAACATTTTGTGGGATTGTCCGAAGTGTTTTTTTTTTTTGAATCTTGTTTAAGTGTTTTGGATTAGTACTTGAGTGTACGAATATTGATGTTGGTTCGATCGTATGCGGTTGATTTGAATGAAAACGGAATATTGTCGAATTGTATATAAAAGAGCTACAAATGTTAGAATGTGTTTTGAACCTCTTATTGATGTTGTTGGTTTGGCCGGGTTGAATTCCCGGATTGTTGTTGTTGAATTGGGCCGAGCCATATTCTCGGGGTTGGTACATTTACAGGGGAGATGCTGCCGAAATTCCGGCAAAATATAAATGAATGTGTTTGAAAGATTAGGGCATGTATGTGACAACGAATCTAATGAATGGATGAATCCTCTTGAATGTAGATTAACAAGTTGGAGGCACAAGCGTGACTAGTTGGTCGCGGCGCAGGTATGTAAGGCTTACCCTTTCTTTCTTTGGCATGTCCTAGAGCCAAGTAAGGTATAATGTGATATGCTGCCTTGGGGTAACTCTGTTCTGTGATGCTGAGTCTGATTATGATTCTAATTCACTTCTTGACCTGAGTTTGTGATCCTAGTTCATCCCTTGATATAAGTATTTGATATAAGTATTTTGATATAAGTATTTTGGTACAAGTATTCTGATATACGTATTCTGATATAGGTATTCTGATATAAGTATTTTGATATAAGTGTCTCGATATAAGCATTTTGATATCAGTCTTCTGATATAAGTGTGTCGATATGAGTATTTTGATATAAGTATTCTGATGTAAGTATGCTGATATAAGTATTCCGAAGTAAGTATCCTGATATGAGAATTCCGAAATCAGTATCCTGATAAGAGCATTCTGATATGTTTATTCTGGTTCGAGAACTTCTGTAAGATTTAATGTCCCTAACTTCCGTATACGATCTCGGATTGCTCTGAAATGTTCGAAGAGGTTTCTGTATCAAGACGTCTATAATTTTCTTATACGTAAGTATGGTTCCAAAATCTCTATTTGATCTGATTCGTAAGGACATCTGAAGGTGTCTGATATGACTATGATTCTGATTCCCCGAAAAAGGCTTCTGAAACGCTTATAATGCGTTCTGTACTTCGAACGCTCGTAACTTTCTCATACTACGCCGGATTGACCTGAAATCTGTTCCGAGCCTCCAGGTATCGGTAAGTACACTGGTCTGTCGAGTCTTGATTTCTATGCATGTGGTTTCTCACTATTCTGCTCGTGCATATGTTATGATTTCCTTCACCGAGTCCCGGGCCGGTATGTATCGTGCGGATGGTTCGCCGAGTCCTCTGTTGAGGGTCGGGTTCCATATATGAATTCCGAAGTATGATGTGTCCGGTTCCGGGGTACTGTGTTATACGTCCGTCCCCGGTTACCGAGGATATATTATGAAGTATGATGTGTCCGGGCTCGGGGTGCCGTGTTATCAGTCCGCCCCCTGGTACCGTGGTTATGTTATGATGTGTGACGGAGATCGGAGCAAATTTCCTGAAATATGATGTGTTGGGGCGCCAAAGGTAAGAGTGGCGACCACGTTCCTATGTTATCGCGCGCATCCCTTGGCATTGTTCACCGGTTCCTCGGCGTGTTACCTGTCCCCGAGGTTACCGTGTATATGATAGGATGTGACCGGTCCCTCGGCGTGTTATTTGTCCCCGAGGTTACCGTATGTATGATATGGTATTTGTCCCGGCGTGGTACATGTCCCCGGGGTTACCGCGTATGTGATATGATATCCGATCCCAATATGTATGACTTGTGTTGGAGAGTAAGCATTCTGACCTTCCGTATATTCTGTATTCCGTCTGATATACGACATCCTCTGAGTAATCTGTACGTTCTGTATTCCGTCCGATATGTGACATCATCGGAGCAATCGGTACGTTCTGTACTCCGTCTGACGTACGACATTATCTGTGCGTTCTGTACGTGCCACACTCCTTCTGATATCCGATAACGGTATGCACAATCTGTGTCTGGAAAGTGAGTATGTCAGCATTCCATACGCTCTGTATGATTTGTACGGTCTGTATGATCCGTATTGGTCTGTACGATCTGTGTCGGTCTGTATGATCCGTATTGGTCTGTACGATCTGTGTCGGTCTGTATGATCCGTATTGGTCTGTTCGATCTGTGTCGGTCTGTATGATCCGTATTGGTCTGTACGATCTGTGTCGGCCTGTATGATCTGTATTGGTCTGTACGATCTGTGTCGGCCTGTATGATCTGTATTGGTCTGTATGATCTGTGTCTGAGAAGTAAGTAATTCGACAATCTGGATAATATGCTTACCCTTTGTACTATTTGTTTCGATTAAGGTTCTGCTTTCTGTATTTCATGCCTTACATACTCAGTACATATTCCGTACTGACCCCCTGTTCTTCGGGGGCTGCGTTTCATGCCGCGCAGGTACTCCCAGATGAGTGGAAAATATTATAGAAGATGTTCCAGCGAAGATGGCAAACTCCATTTGCTCCTGGAGTGCTGCCGAGTCAGAGTATGTGTGCTGTGATGTCTGATATATGTTAGAGACTTTGCCGACAGTGTCGTGGGTATAGTATGTCAGTCTGTAAGCGGCTCCGTCGGCCGATATGTCGGTCTATGTTATGTATTAAATTTTGTATGACTATAGATTTGTTCGTCTGGAAGCTTCAAGAAAGAACATTTCTGAAATAAAGAAAAAGAAAAAAAAATTACTATATATTTTATCTGATCTGATTTAAAAGTTTGACGTAATTTTATGTGCGGCAGGAGTCTGAGGGTTCGCTCGGCCCTAATTAAGGGTCGGGAGCCCATCACACCCTAGAAAGGTCGGGGTGTGACATTAAGTTATCTCTAAATGTCATTAAGAACTATATTAAGGAATGTCTCAGGGATCATAGACATGTATCAAATCAATACGAGACAGCTTATGAAAGTTAAGGACGTTATTCATATAGAATCCTTTAGGAATATGAACATTTGTACATCATTTACTAGCCAATCATATAAAAGACTCGAGGACAATAGCTCGACTATCCTGAGAGTTCTAACATCAAGAAGTGAATAAGAATCGTAAATCATGCTCGGAACTTGTGAATAGAATTACCCCAAAGCTCATATCGTACATTACTTACATGTAGGATATGCCAAAAGAAAGAAGGGACAGCTTTACATACCTTTAGTGTTTACTCGCAACACAGCACGTATACGCTGCCCAATAGTATTTCAACCTATATTAAGACGTCAAGAACTACGGTTAAGCTACAGGGAGATTCAAAATGTATTCTAATGTTAGTAACTCCCTTCTAGATAATTAGACGACGTTTCCCTTATATTCAAACCAGCCACATACAACCAAGCCAACATCAACAATTATACGTTTAGGTACCAACGCGAGATTATTCAAACAAGACTCGAGAACGCTCCGGACAGTCCGTACAACATTCCAAAACAGCCCAACCAACACACAATACAACATATAATCTTCCAACTTCGACAAGAATAACAACAACACATTCTTTTCTTCCAATTTCATGAACTATACCAACAATCCACACGTTACAATGTTATTCATATAAGTGCAAGAAACTATATTAACATCATATTAGGTTTACAACAATCCACAAACAATTACAACTCCAACTTGAACCATTAAGCCTTCATTCTCACCATACAATCCATAACAACAACAACCAAAATACCAAGTAAAATCAATTCACCATTGCATGCATAAACAGCCCCTACAAGGCCTCAACACCATCACAAAAAGTTCCATGAATTTCATTCATTTCTACACACTACAACACGTTAAATCCACCCTTAATATATGCAAAAGAAAGTTAAACCTTACCTTAAACACTTGACTTCTCAACTTGACTAGAATTTGTGCCTTGAATTTAATAATTGTTCTTGCTATCTAGGATCAATCCCACGTTGTTATACACCTTACAAAGGGTTGAAATTCTTGAAGAAAATATTTTTTTGATCAACACACAAGGATTCAATCTCGGCCAGCCATGGCCGAGAGCCTCTCTCTCCCTCTCTAGGTTTTCTTGAGTTGTGAAGATGAAATATGACTTTCCTTGTCATCAATTTACCATCTATATCACGCCTATATGTTGGACACATGTCCCACTCATGTCTTGAGCCAATCAAATGTGGCCAAGCCATGGGTGGGACCCACACGGCCATTTATGACTTAATTAGTGACTAATTAAACTTTTAATCCCGTTTAATAATATAATCATGGTTAATTAATCCCTAATCTTCATTAATATTTCTATACAATTAAAATTTATAAGCAATTCGTGCATTCATAAAAATCGGGAATTAAAAGTCCTTGCCTCATATCCATAAATAATCTTGTCCTTGGACTTATGCCGATTAGCTTACGAATAATCCGTCGTATAAAAATACGGGATATAACATGTCACACCCCAATCCCGCTAGGGTGTGATGGGCACCCAACCCTTACTTAGAGCCGAGCGAACCCTCAAACTCTTAATACACACATAACCTTTTTGGACCTTTAAATTAAATAAACATGAAATACATAGTAAGGCTTCCATATATATTTTTTTTTTCTTGGTTCTCAAATCAAACAAAATCTGTAATCTTATAAAATTTATAACATAAGACAAGGTAACACATCGGCTGATGGAGCCGCTCACAAAACTGACATTCTATACCCACGACTCTGTCTGCAAAGTCTCTAACTTCGAACAAAACATCATAGCACATATACTCTGACTCGGCAACACTCCAAGAGCAAATGCAATTGCCAATCCAGCTGAAGCATCTTCTAGCAATGTCCTTTACTCATCTGGGTGTACCTGCGTGGCATGAAACGCAGCCCCCGAAGAAAGGTGGTCAGTACGGAATATGTACTGAGCATGTAAGGCATGGAATACAGAAAAGAGGATCATAACTGAAACAGAGATTTACCAGAATCAAATATGACCTTTTAAAACGTCAAAGCACTTGCCTTTTTAAATTAAAATCGTGCATATCCATATCATATATCATATATACAGATAACGTGTCCCGGCCATCCTGTGAGGGACTCGGTGGGTAAAATCATACATGTCCACATCATATATCATATATGCGTAACGTGTCCCGGCCCTCCAGTGAGGGACTCGGTGGATAGAATTATGCATGTCACGTCATATATCATGTATACATATAACGTGTCCCGGCCCTCTATTGAGGGACTCAGTGGATAGAATCATGCATGTCAGATTCATATACCTTATATACATAACATATCCCGGCCCTCACGTGAGGGACTCGGTGGATCATATATACATAACGTGTCCCGGCCCTCTATTGCGAGTCTCGGTGAATAAAGTCATCATATGCCATCCTGGCCGCCATCCCCATATCATCATATCTTCATATACATATACATATAACGTGTCCCGGCCCGCAAGTGAGAGGGACTCGGTGAACAATGCAGAGGAGTGCGCACGATAACATACCCGGCCCGGGACTCGGTGAATAGACATATTGAGGCTTGCACGAACAGAGTAGTGCGAAACCATATGCACATAAATCAAGACTCAATAGATAAGTATACTTACCGACATCTGAAGGCTCAGAAACAAGTTTCGGGTCAATCCGACTTAGTATAAGAAAGTTATGAGCGTTTGAAGTACAGAACCTTCTACGAACATTTCAGAAGCCATTTGTGGAAAATCGAAGCAACAATCATATCAAGTACCTTTCGGATATCGTATGGATGAAATCAAATATAGCTTTTGGAATCATATGTACACATCAAAATATATCAAAGACTTAACGGAATAATCAGACGTGCTATCATTTGAAAATCATGACATTAATCATATTACTTATCTCTCGAATGCCACTTTGGAAACATATCAAATAGATCTTCGGACATCATAGATACGCATCAAAATCATATGAAACAGCTTATGGAAATCAAGGATATTAGCCATCCTAGTGGCTATAAGAATGGGAGTTTCTTTGAAATCACACATGTTCGTTTCATAAAGATCATGCCAAAAGAAAGAAAGGGTAAGCCTTACATACCTGCTCCACGTCCTATTAGCTACGCTTATTTATCCAAGCTTGCTAGTTTACGTTCAAAAGAATTTACACAATCATTAGATTCGTCGTCATACACTTGCTTTAGTTCTTCAAATGAATTCATTCATAATCTGCCGAAATTTTGGCAGCATCTCCCCTGTAAATACAACATCCCCGAGAATCTAACTCGGCCAATTTAACAATTACAAACCCGAGAATGCAACTCGGCCAAATTATCAACAACAATACCAACAATCATATCTCCAACTTCAACAACTATTTCAAAATACATTCTAATATTAACAACTTTTGTCACACAATTCAACGACATTTCATTTATATTCAATTCAGTCACATATAATCAAGCTAACACCAATGATCCCACATTCAAGTATTAATCCGAAATCTTTCTAACATGATTCGAGAATACTTCAAACAATTCACATAATATTCCAAACAACCCAATCAATATATCACTTCACCCGAAACCTTCCAAATTCAACAAGAACAATAGCGACACATTTCCCTTCTTCCAAGTTCATGAATTATACCAACTACCCGAATCCTTCTCAACTCATCATAACCAACAACAACACATTATTTCCTTCCAAACTCATGAACTATAATAATAGTCTATGGATTAACAACTTTATTCTCATAATGACAAGAAACTATACTAATATCAAATTAACTTCTTCAACACTCCCACAACAATTACAACTTCATTTCAAGCCATCAAATCTTCATTTTTATTATGGAATCCACAATAACAAAAATCAAAATACTAAATAAAATCAATTCATTTGTTCTACACAACTCAACTATGTTCGGCCACAACATCAACACACACATGTACCATGAATTCCATCCATTTCTACATACCTCAACATACATAAATCATTCATAACACATGTAAAAGAAGATTGAACACATACCTTTCTCCACACATCTCTTCACTCGGCTAGGGCTTATAAATTACACAAATAAAGGCTTTGCTTGCTCCAACAACTCCTCCATGTTAATGAGGACCTTCCATTTGGTGGAAATACTAGAAGAAAACATGGCCGAATGGCCCTATATATTTTTTTCTCCAAGTTTTCTTCTTGAAACTTCATGAATAATTTGTCTTGCTTTGTAAGCATTTGGTCCATATATATAATTATTGACCAAGACTTGGGTGGGGTCCACTCCCACACCACACGGCCACAAGTGGTCCTTCAAGAACTTTCTTGAACACTTTGTGAAATTCCCGTTTTGCCCCTAGCCTTTCACAATATTACCATAAGCCACTTTGCGAATTTCTCTTTTTGCCCTTAGCCTTTCTCAATATTTCCATACTAATAATATTCATAAATAATATTCACAACAACTTGTACATCAAAATAATTTTTGAAAATGGTCTTGCCCTTAACTTACCACGACTATCTCGAAATATCCGAACGTACAAAATACGGGCTATAACATCCTCCCCCCCTTTAGAACATTCGTCCTCGAATGTTCAACTGACCTCATGTGGTGTCATAATACTTCGGGAGGGTCCTTTTTATAGTTGTCCTTTTCTTCCTGCCCATTCCTTATCTTTTACCCTATTTCCTTTATAATCGAACTTCTTGGTCTTTACATGATTCCTCATTCCGTGTCATGGGTTTTCTAATCCGCTGTGCCAACTCATGATCCTTGTACTCCCCAGAGCATCTCTTCTCTGTTATTGTTTCGTCACCACACCTTGACAGAAGCCATGTCTTTGGCGCGCAATCTTTACTTGACGATCCGATATGGCCACCGGTTGTTCCTTGCTCTCATTGGTTCTACAGTATTGCAGTCTCGCTTACCATGCTATAAGTACCCATCGGCCTTTGGTGTTCTCTTTTCTTCGCCCCCTGTTTCTTTATGTTTTTTTCACTATCCCTTTTAATCCAAAAACGTATGTACATAATGTTTCTTTACCATTTATCATCCTTCGCAGTCCAGTTATCCTTATGGTAGCTTATGATCCGAGTTCACTTAACTTCTTAATTTGCAACATCTTTGAATTCTTACTACAACTTTTCTTTATTTCCTTCTCACATTTTTCGACAGGAGTATACTTGTCTTTGATTTCTTTGTATTGGCGCTCGTTTCATCCATCGTCCGTTGTCTCCTTGTATGGATTCCTTACAAATATGATCGAGCATCGCTTCACATCGATGATTCATATAAGTTCATAGCGTATATTCTCATGTTCCGTATAATTAATGGTCCATGAACTATTTTCTTGTATCCGATGAACTCTTTCATTTCATTCATAGACACTGCGTTCTTTCTTTCTTTCAAAAATTTCCCAGACCACCAATTGTTGATACTTTTATTACAATAGTCGTTGTTGTCCGAAATATCTTTTGAATCTTATCATTTTCTCCATTGTCCCTTATGAACTTAACTCGTAGCCATTTTCTTGCTTTTTTTATTACTCTTTTAAAATATGTCGCTGCGTACTTAGGTGCTGCACCAATTTTCCCGATGTGAGGAATTCAAATCATGGCATAAACATATCATAATTCATGTTGGCATGAAGCATTCTCTTAAGGTGTCTTCCATCCTTTCCCTTCATGTTGGCCTCATGGTACACTTCATCGTCATTTCATTTCTACTTCTTTTCATGTATTCTCTTGATATGCCGGTATATTCTGAACTCCGGGCCCGAGCTAATAAATTTCCTTTTTAAGCCTAATATAATGTGGTCTCCCCCCCTTTAAGGGGGCTCCTTATACGCCAACAGTCCTTTTGTGGAGTCTTCGTTTATACCTCATTCCTCATCTTTCTTTCCAACCCTGTTCATAACATATCGAAACTTCTTATCCTAAGTTTTTCTTTTACTTTCTGTCTATATCATCATTTCGTCCACATTTCCATACTCTTTCACCCACTATTAATCCTTTTACCCATTTAATTCACATACTCGTAAGTCTTCTTAACTATGCATTAGTGTTACAGTTGTGCATCCATATTTTTCGAGCGTCCCGCTACTTTTGCTCTTAGCACAAAATCCTTACAGTTTATACCCTCTCTATCCTTGCTCATTGAGCCTTTAACTATACTTATGACACTATGACCGAGCGGTCTTCCATGCACATTCTTTATTTTTCATTCCATTTCCTCTAAGATCAAATCTTTCAGACCTCACACGAACTCTCATTCCCTATCATTAATTTCCTAATCAACAATGTCGTCCCATCATCCTTATTCTTCTCTCAATACATAATCGAGTTCCTATTATTTTACTCCCAAACGTTCTCTTCTTCCTTCGACTAATCCGTTAGTATATCTTCTCTACTCTCATCCCTAACCCTTCTTGGGTTCCTTCCTCCTCGAACATTTTTCTTCTTTTGTCATTTGTGGCATCAACTCTGAGGTTCGTGAAATTTTTACTTTAAACGCGCAAATCCGTTCTATTCTTGAGTCATCCTTTTAGAAAGCTCTTCCATGTCCGAGGCATCCGTGTTAATCTTATCCTACGCTTATCTCTTTATATACCTCTCACAGGCTGGGAACCTCTTAACGTCGTCGCAAAGCCTAAATATTCTTTCTCTTCCCTCACTTTCCTTGTCATAGTCACTACTTCTTTAGCCCCACTTAATGAAGTTGGTTCTCAAACCTCACACATTCCTCTTTTGTTCTATATTACCACACTTTATTCCTTTCACGTGCCTATCTTTGAGTAGCTACCCAAGTAGTCTCATGTTTGGCCGTTAATTTCTCTCGGGGCTTCCCTTACCAGGATTTCTTACCTTTCACCTTCTTTCGACACTTGATCTCTTTATTTCTCATCTACTCACTCTATTTTTTTTCCAAATATTGTTGTATTAGAACTTTCCAATCTTAACCTGTAGTAAAAATAATAGCAGCTTACCTTGTAACACTTGTACCATTTATTTTTGCTGTCACTCAAACTTCGGTACCCTTACTTGATTAATGCCTTCTTTACCGTAGCGCCGGTTGCTGGGGCACACATGCCCACCGATACGATCATGTGTGGGATATCCTACGCATTCATATATATATAATTATTATCAACTAGCCCACAAAATACTTCCAAACGCTATTCAAGCCTATCCAAATTCTAGAGCTGTGACACACTTTCTGTCTTTTCTCCAGTCTAGCCTGTCTCGTCCTATATAGCCTTTTGTGGTCTCCAATCATCCCGTATACTATAGTTTCCCTTAGGCCACTCTAGCTTCTCATTTGTCTCTCATGTCGGAATATATAGAATTTCTTACACACTTCCCAGGGGGTCACCCATCCTAAAATTTCTCCCACCTTACCACGCTTAACTTCGAATCTCCGATGGAATCCGGTGCCTTAATGTTGATATAATCGCGTCCTCTTCCTCACATGACCTTTATTACGTGATTTGGAGGAAGTCGAAGTCTTACAGATTCTGAGACATTCTCGTAACACGTCTTTCCCTTTATAATTACTATTTTACCCTTTTCAATTTCCAGTATTCACTTTTCACTTATGTATATAACTATTCTTCGTCCCAGATTCCCAAATTCCCAATGGTAGCAAATATACCTTCATCGCCGTTACTTATGAATACTTCAGGTATCAACCTATTCAGATTTCCACTCACCATCCTTACATAATGATCTATAGCAAACTGATTGTCAACTTTCTCTGAATCCCTCAACTGACCTTGGTCCTACTAAGCCTCGAATGTCATCCATTTTAATCCTTCAGACTGCTATTCGTGTTTCTCACAAACATTTTTCACGCCATGCCCAAATCCAAAGCTCCTCTAAAATATTACATCCCGCTTATTGGCTATTTATGATGTTTCCTTTCCACGCTTCTTCCTGTTAGGGGTACTTAGTTAAATGACCTGATTTTGAAAAATTCTAACAGAATATCCTTTACAATCCTTACTCTTCAAATCTGTACGCAGCAAACATCGACAATACCTCACAGAACATACGGCTATATGACACATTACAGCCATCCAAAGCTTCTAGTTTCAGGTAACGGAACAAATATACCAATACTTACCCCTGTGACTTTCCATATCGCCACTCACTTCTTCCGTCGTATGTAAGGCTTATATGAGGAATTTCATTTCCTACGACTTTGCTCTATTGCACGATCTAAGACAGAAAGAAGGTTAACAATCGCTAGATGCCCCGTAGCCTCCTGTTTATAAATGTGGTCGGCTTCACACCATAAACAGGACTCTACTGGACACGACTTTGCAGATAACCCCTAGGACAAACCTGCTCTGATACCACTTTGTCACACCCCAATCCCGCTAGGGTGTGATGGGCACCCGACCCTTAATTAGAGCCGAGCGAACCCTCTAACTCTTAATACACACATAACCTTTTTGGACCTTTAAATCAAATAAACATGAAATACATAGTAAGGCTTTCATAATTTTTTTTTTCTTGGTTCTCAAATCAAACAAAATTTATAATCTTATAAAATTTTTAACATAGGACAAGGTAACACATCGGCTGGCGGAGCCGCTCACAAAACTGACATTCTATACCCACGACTCTGTCTGCAGAGTCTCTAACTTCGAACAAAACATCGTAGCACATATACTCTGACTCGGTAACACTGCAGGAGAAAATGGAGTTGCCAATCCAGCTGAAGCATCTTCTAGCAATGTCCTTTACTCATCTGGGTGTACCTGCGTGGCATGAAACGCAACCCCCGAAGAAAGGGGTCAGTACGGAATATGTACTAAGCATGTAAGGCATGGAATACAAAAAGAGGATCATAACTGAAACAGAGATTTACCAGAATCAAATATGACCTTTTAAAACGTCAAAGCACTTGCCTTTTTAAATGAAAATCGTGCATATCCATATCATATATCATATATACAGATAACGTGTCCCGGTCCTCCTGTGAGGGACTCTGTGGGTAAAGTCATACATGTCCACATCATATATCATATATGCGTAACGTGTCCCGGCCCTCCAGTGAGGGACTCGGTGGATAGAATTATGCATGTCACATCATATATCATGTATACATATAACGTGTCCCGGCCCACTATTGAGGGACTCAGTGGATAGAATCATGCATGTCAGAGTCATATACCATATATACATAACATGTCTCGGCCCTCACGTGAGGGACTCGGTGGATCATATATACATAACGTGTCCCGGCCCTCTATTGCGGGTCTCGGTGAATAAAGTCATCATATGCCATCCTGGCCGCCATCCCCATATCATCATATCATCATATACATATACATATAACATGTCCCGGCCCGCAAGTAAGAGGGACTCGGTGAACAATGCAGAGGAGTGCGCACGATAACATACCCGGCCCGGGACTCGGTGAATAGACATATTGAGGCTTTGCACGAACAGAGTAGTGCGAAACCATAAGCACATAAATCAAGACTCAATAGATAAGTATACTTACCGACATCTGAAGGCTCAGAAACAAGTTTCGGGTCAATCCGACTTAGTATAAGAAAGTTATGAGCGTTTGAAGTACAGAACCTTCTACGAACATTTCAGAAGCCATTTGTGGAAAATCGAAGCAACAATCATATCAAGTACCTTTCGGATATCGTATGGATGAAATCAAATATAGCTTTTGGAATCATATGTACACATCAAAATATATCAAAGACTTAACGGAATAATCAGACGTGCTATCATTTGAAAATCATGACATTAATCATATTACTTATCTCTCGAATGCCACTTTGGAAACATATCAAATAGATCTTCGGACATCATAGATACGCATCAAAATCATATGAAACAGCTTATGGAAATCAAGGATATTAGCCATCCTAGTGGCTATAAGAATGGGAGTTTCTTTGAAATCACACATGTTCGTTTCATAAAGATCATGCCAAAAGAAAGAAAGGGTAAGCCTTACATACCTGCTCCACGTCCTATTAGCTACGCTTATTTATCCAAGCTTGCTAGTTTACGTTCAAAAGAATTTACACAATCATTAGATTCGTCGTCATACACTTGCTTTAGTTCTTCAAATGAATTCATTCATAATCTGCCAAACTTTCGGCAGCATCTCCCCCGTAAATACAACAACCCCGAGAATCTAACTCGGCCAATTTAACAACATCAAACCCGAGAATGCAACTCGGCCAAATTATCAACAACAATACCAACAATCATATCTCCAACTTCAACAATTATTTCAAAATACATTCTAATATTAACAACTCTTGTCACACAATTCAGCGGCATTTCATTTATATTCAATTCTGTCACATATAATCAAGCTAAAACCAATGATCCCACATTCAAGTATTAATCCGAAATCTTTCTAGCATGATTCAAGAATACTTCAAACAATTCACATAATATTCCAAACAACCCAATCAATATATCACTTCACCTGAAACCTTCCAAATTCAACAAGAACAATAGCTACACATTTCCCTTCTTCCAAGTTCATGAATTATACCTACTACCCGAATCCTTCTCAACTCAACATAACCAACAACAACACATTCTTTCCTTCCAAACTCATGAACTATAGTAATAGTCTATGCATTAAAAACTTTATTCTCATAATTACAAGAAACTATACTAATATCAAATTAACTTCTTCAACACTCCCACAACAATTACAACTTCATTTCAAGCCATCAAATTTTCATTTTTATTATGGAATCCACAAAACAATCAAAATACTAAATAAAATCAATTCATTTGTTTTACAGAACTCAACTATGTTCGGCCACGACATCAACACACATATGTACCATGAATTCCATCCATTTCTACATACCTCAACATACATAAATCATTCATAACACATGTAAAAGAAGATTGAACACATACCTTTCTCCACACATCTCTTCACTCGGCTAGGGCTTATAAATTACACAAATAAAGGCTTTGCTTGCTCCAACAACTCCTCCATGTTAATGAGGACCTTCCATTTGGTGGAAATACTAGAAGAAAACAATTTTTCTTGATCAATTTCTATGGCACCATTTTTTGGAAGCCGTGGCCGAATGGCCCTATATTTATTTTTCTCCAAGTTTTCTTCTTGAAACTTCATGAATAATTTGTCTTGCTTTGTAAGAATTTGGTCCATATATATAATTATTGACCAATCCTTGGGTGGGGTCCACTCCCACACAACACGGCCACAAGTGGTCCTTCAAGAACTTTCTTGAACACTTTGTGAAATTCCCGTTTTGCCGCTAGCCTTTCACAATATTACCATAAGACAGTTTGCGAATTTCCCTTTTTGCACTTAGCCTTTCTCAATATTTCCATACTAATAATATTCATAACAACTTGTACATTAAAATAATTTTTGAAAATGGTCTTGCCCTTAACTTACCACGGCTATCTCGAAATTTTTGAACGTACAAAATACGGGCTATAACATAACATTTGTCCTAGGGTGTGTCTACGAGCCGTGTCCAGTAGAGTCTTGGTTATGGGTGTGTTGCGCGCTACACTTATAAACAAGAGGCTGCAGGCATTTTAGGAATTAATGACCTTCTTTCTTCATAAGGTCGTGCGATAGAGTTATGGCATAAGAATTTCCTTCTCCTTAACCGTGTATTATGTATTTCAGAGATGCCTGTAAAGAAAAAGGCTACGGCAGCCCAAAAGGGCAAGACAATGGCAGAAAAGCGGGCTGAAAGAGCACCGCCAACAGTTATAGAAGAAAGTGAGTGCCAGAATGCGTCTCAATCTCCGTCCTCCCTGTTAGTGCCTATTTCTGAGGAGCGTGAGAGAGCCTCAGCCCCAGCTCCAGTACCTCCTGCTCCTCCACCGGATGCTTCAGGCCAAGATGTAAAAGAGGCCATTCATTTGCTTACTCAATTGGTTGCTGCCCAGACTCAGCGGCAAAGTACAGGGCAAGGTGATAGGGTTGTTAGTGCAAGGGCCCGTAATTTCATTAGCTTGAACCCTCCAAAATTCTTTGGATCAAAGCCGGATGAGGACCCTCAGAATTTTATTGATGGAATGTTGAGGACGCTTCGCTTGATACATGCTTCGAACACCCAATCGGTGGAGTTAGCGTCCTATAGATTGAGGGATGTTGCGGTTCATTGGTACACGGTTTGGATGGTTTGGATGGTATCGACTATGTCTAACTCACTCTTATGCCATTATAGGTATGCGTGCATGATAGAACTAAGAGAGAGTAAGCACAAGCAATGTCGCACACTTCAAAGTTGTCTTTTGTCTTAAGAATTTTGTTCAGGGATCTGGTCCCTGTGACACAGGTTAGTAATCCTTTCAGTACTCATATATGTGGTTAAACTGCACAATGATTGAAGTCATACATCTTTCACCAAAATAATGTCTCCCACGAATCATTTCCTTTCTCATGAACCGACCCGTTCCCTCTTATTGCACGTTCTCCAAAGCGTCACATAGGCCACCTTAAATACTTCCTTTATGTCTCTCTCTACTTCTATTAGAAATCCTCAGATCATTTGTTCATCTCTCTAAGCTTATTCCTTACACAATCCTATAGAAATATCCTTACATTATCTCTTGTCACCAGGTGTTACTTTGTGTCTCTAAATGAAAATGGATTCCAACTATTCAGAGTCAAACTGTTTATCTTCCTCTGACCAAAATTTGAATGAATCATACCCCAAATCTCTCACACATAGTCCCTCTGAAACTTAAAAGCACAGAACAACTTCACATCGCTGTCAGCCATCTCCAGTCAAAATGAGCAATGCAATCGAATTAAGAGCAAGAAAAGAAATATCGTGGGAAAGAAAAAGGGTGGTCTTATCAATGAAAGGGAAATTGATGAGGATGAAGAGGAAGAAGAAGAAGAAATTCCTCTATTTAGTAGGAATTCTAAAAACAAGGTTGTGGGAGAAATAGAAAGCTCTCAAATCTCAAATTTGAAGGAGACAAGAGTGAACAAGTTGAAAATAGAAGTTGGAGGGAGAGGGAAAAAAGAGATGAGGATATTCAACTTTCTTCTAAAAAAAAAAAGTGGTATTAAATGAGGAACCTGGTTCTTCCAAAAAAAAAAAAACTAAAGACAATCTGTATCAACAGAAGGTCCTTTTCGGGAGAATTCTCGATGTAAGACTACGGGAGGTATATATATGGGATGAAAGAGTTAATAGAGATGGCGGAATTTCATGGATAGACTCATCTCTTCATTCCACCAACATCCAGAGTGTATGAAGCTAAAGTTAGTAAACTGTACAGCAGCTTGGTCAAAATCGATGATGATGCTCTGGCCTTGACAGTAAATGGAAAGGAGTCTATGCTGACAGAGTCAATATTTGCACAAATTTTGGAAGTGAAGACAGATGGGGTGGTATCTATAACTGGAAAAGACTCCATTGATTTCAAAACGGTCATCGTAAAGATAGCAAGGTCAACTATAAAGGCGAGTCTCTATCGCACGAGCTGAAACCTGAGCACCAACTAGTCTTTGAATTCATCAGCAAAATAGTTTTGCCAAGAGCTATGGAATGCTCTAGCGTTACTGTCACAGACCTAGTCCTCATGAAAGCTCTAATATATTTTGAACCAATCAACCTGTCAGCTATCATGATTGAGTGGATGATAAAAGTTGTAAGGACTGTGCAAGGGAAAACTGGTGTCCCCTATGGCTTCTTTCGCACGAAGTTTCTTATACATTTTTAAGTGAAAACTGGCACCGCCTTCCTAGGGACAAAATGCTAGCCACTTTGGAAGACTGTGGACTCACACCCAAAGCAGCGGATAGTGCGAACCCTTCCACCATCTCAATCTTGATTGAAGCTTAGGAGGCATCCAATGAAGAGATTCATTATCTCAAAGTAGAAAATGCACTTTTAAAAGCGAAATTAGGCGAACGAACAGAGGCCTCAGGTTCTAGTACTGAAGAAACAACTGAAATAGAAAAACTGCGGGCCGGGAAGGACCAGCTAAAAGTCAAAGTGAATGAATTTCGGGACCAAATGCTAAAGGACCAACAAGCTCATAATAAAAGAGTTGACAAAATCATTCAAGCCATAAACAGTACTAGGAATCCTTGTTAGCCCCTGTCTCAGTTCCCCCTCTGGTTAGATTATGCTCTTTTTTCCCTGACATGACTGTTGGTACATTTGTAGTATGAATAAATATTTTTGAGTACCGACCAGTGTAACACCTCGAAAAATCCTCCGTTGTTGCACAAGTGAATGAACTAGTGAGGGGTACGAGTATATGATATTTCCATGAGTAAGAAATGGCGTTTGATGACCTTAAGTGAGATTTCAAAGGCATCCGATGTTAGACGAGAAAGTTGGCCAAGAGAAGGCAAGTCATACGATAGGTATCGGAAAGGAAATGCGAGTAACGCGTTAACGAAGCTTTAATGATGTCCTGAAGAAGAGTGATAACGCCCCTTAGATTGGTATTGATGTATTGAACAAGTGTTAAGAAGTTTCCATATGGATTGGAGATCAAACGAATGGACGAAACAGATTTCGGAACCACTGGGGGTTATACGGCCAAACATACTAGCTGTATAAATTATACGGTCCGTATGTTTGGGACCGTATAATCAACCCAGAAAGGCAAAAGTTTCTGGACCAAATATACGGCCAGAGATACGACCCGTATAAATTATACGGACCGTATGTTGGTCTGTATATACGGTCGGGCATATTTTTTTTCAATAAATGAAGGGGCCAAGGTTCATTTCATTTCACTTCTACATGACACCCCTTCTCTCTAAAACATCTCTCTACATTTATTCCACAAGAATTCAAGGATTATTAGTGATCAACAACAAAAACTAAGTGAATCAAGTGTAAGAAAACCATCAAAGATCATTCAAAGTCAAGAAATCTCATGGAGGTAAACTAGGGTTTTTGCTCAAGTGGAGTATTATCAACCAAGGATTGTTCCTACAACATCTAAGGTAAGATTCATGGTATTTCTATGTTGTTTAAGGTATTTAAGAGTTGAAATACTTGGATTGTAGGAAGGTATGGAAAAATAGGTCAGGAATGTAGAATAGTGCCATTTTGACAAATAGTTTGAATTGAGTTATGAGTCTTGATGTAGTGTGATGTAAAAATGTTATAAATGATGTTGAGAACATGAGATGAGCAATGTACGTGAATGAACATGGTCGTGTATTATGGCCATGGATATGAGTAATTGAAAGAAAATTGAGAAATGTGGGTAATGTGGGTAAATAACAACTATTGTGATGGTATTCTGAATGTATTATTGACGTTTGGGAGTTGATATACGTTATGGAGGAATGTCGTAGAAATAAGGGTGATGCTGTCCGAATTGCTCTGGCTTTAGTCATATATGCTAGCTATCGATTCTAATGATAGTATGACTTTAATGAAGGTAGAAACGCTAGCATTGGAGGAGAACGAGCAAGTGTAGAATAGTTGAACTGAAAGGTATGTAAGGCTAACCCTTCTTTCATAAGGCATGTTTCTTTGACCAAATATCTAGATCTTCTATAAGACTATAATATTCTTCAAATGATTGATCTTCTAAGCTAGTAAGCTCACGATTCTTGATACGCCATGATCATACAAAGTTCCTCATATGACGAGTAAGCCTATAAAGATATGTGTGACGAATGAGGGTAATAGTAATGATGATATTGATGACGACTATAATGGTAATAGCGATGATGATAACGATGATGATAGTAATGATAATAGTAACGATGCTTATGAGCTATATGTATGTATGCCCTTGTATGGCTACTATGAAACACTGAGCTTACATGGCTGGGTAGTATATGTATAAATGTATATGTATGTATGTTTACGTAACGCGCACACACCACTGCAGTTGGGTATGGATGACACTGAGCCTTGGTAGGGCCAGGTATGTGTAACACTGAGCCTTGGTTGGCTAGGTATGTATGATCACCGAGCCTAGCTATGGTTGGGTACGTGAAACACCGAACCTTCGGGGTCGGGTATGTTATGTAAATGATTATGTATATGATATGAATATGAGTATGAATACGAATATGATACGATATGAATGTGAATAAAGGCATGTATACGAACAGGATTACAAACATGGAACGGATATGATTTGGATGTAAGTATCCAAATACGCATTAAAAACGGGAAGTCCTATGAAAGGCAAGTAAGTGCCAATGACGATGATATCACCATCTCCCATCTTGTGCTATTTTCTTATGTTGTTCATTATGCTTCTATATTGATATTGACTATGCTTTACATACTCAGTACATTCTTCGTACTGACGTCCTTTTGTTTGTGGACGCTGCGTCATGCCCGTAGGTGTACAGGGAGACAGGGTTGATCCATAGCCACATTCTCAGAGACTACATAGCAGAGCTCCTCTTCATTCGGAGCTATAGCTTCTGGGTACATATTCTTTTGTGTACATAATTATGGGCATAGCGGGGTCCTATCCCGCTTATGTGATATGTTATACTCTCCTTAGAGGCTCATAGACATGTGTATATATGGTTAGATATGTCTGGCCTTGTCGGCCTATATTTTGTGTATCATTTTGATAGCCATGTCGGCTCATGTATATTGATGTGGCACAGATGCCAATGATGATATAAAGACATTGTTGTCCAATGGGACTGGAATGATGAATGAATAGAAGTATGTAAAATTATGTGGCTCACCTAGATGTAAGTGTAAGAGTAAGTCAAGGGGTGCCCGGGTGGGTTGGCACCGGGCGCTCATCGCGGCCCTTTAGACGGGTCGTGACAACCAGATTACTCTCTTGTTTTCTAATTTCTATTTGGCCAAATTATATTGTCTTGTGCTTTATGGCTTGATTATTTCCCTCTAATTCTGCTCGTATTCGTTGCCCCTCCTGTTCTGAGTTAATATGCCTGAACTTATTATTAACTTTCAATGCTTTTTGATAATTCCAAAAGGGGGAAGATGAGTAGATTATGAATAGGTGATGCTCATGCTGAACAAAGGGGGAATAGATGGTGGAACAAAAAAAAATTGGAAGATTGATATGTATTAATAATGTGGCGATCTAGTCTTCCAGTTAGAATTTTTTTGTTTTTACTAACATATCGCAGGTGCTTTGAAATAGATGATCTGGTTCTTAGGGGGGACATCATCTATAAGTTTGTTGTCATCAAAAAGGGGGAAATTGATACGTCCAAGTGCTTTTTGATTTGATGATTGTCAAACTGATTTAGAACCAAATAGACCTACTATATGATCTGCTCTCTGTACATCTTGCACGGTAAGTAGAGACAGCTGTAAAGCCGAGCTACTCACGTCACACAAGTACAACAGTTGAACTGGCCCATGCTTTAGGTCAAATATTGAATGAGTGGTCTCTATCCATCCCACATGCTTCCCACTATATATACAACATGTTGCAACATATTATGCATCACTTGGATAACCTAAAAATCGCCCAAAAGGTGTAGTTATTGCAAGACTCTCTCAGTGTTCAACAAAACCAATCACAAACTGAAGGACCTGATTCCAACATTGAAGATACTTTAATCTCCTAGTTTGTTTTAATCTTTGTTTCATGTGCTTTTACTTGTAAACGTACTGTTCTCTTATAAGAAGTTGTTGTAGGTATTTCAAATTCTTAGTAGTTGTTAGCCAGTTTACCTTTCAATCTATTAAGTGGTACCCTTGGCTAGTGTTAGTCAAAGGTGTATTAGTTGGGTCCGGCTAAGAGGTAGTCAACCTTAGTTTCCTTGGCTAGAGTTAGTCAAGTGGAGGTGTTTGCAACCGGTATATTGCAAAGGTTGAGGGATTATGAGAGTTAATTCCTAGGTTACATAAGCGTTATTGTAACTGTTATATCCCGCATTTTTGTGCTATCGGATAATTCAAGGCAATCGCGGGAAGACAACAAGCAAGGCCATATTTTATTTTGTTTGACATATAAGTTGCTTATGAAAAATTTAAAAGTGGAAATAATGAGGAAGGTCAAGGGCATAAAGGGAAATTCGCAATACGACTCGTGAAAATATGGAAGAAGACGAAGGGCAAATTTGGAAGTTGGAAAAAAATTGTTTTCATGAATTACAAGAACTAGCCCAAAATACAAGTGGGCTTGAAATTTTTTTTTAAACAAAAGAGGCCCAAACGGCCATGGTATGGGCTAGGCCCATGTGGGGATTTAATTTGCCAAGTTAAAAAGATGACTAAGTCATCTTTTGGCCATAATTCTCTAGAAACCTCAAGAAAACAAGAACAAGAGAGAGAGGAGAAAAACCTAAGGGCCATTTCGGCCAAGAGCAAAAACCAACAAGAAAATTTACAAATATTCGTTCAAAAATCATTTCCTACCAAGTAGAGGGTCCTTAACAAAGTGGAGTTGTTGTTGGAACAAGAAAAACACAAATTCACAAGTTGGAGTTTCAAACAAGTTGGAGGATCAAAGAAGAAGGTGAGAATTCATTTTCTTTGTATGTTATGGATGTTATGCATGTTGTAGTATGCAAAAGTGAATGAAATTCATGAAACCTTGCATGTTGGTGTTGAGCCGTGTGAGGGTGTTGTTGGCTGTGCATTTATGCCTATGTATGTGTAGGAATCATGTTGTAATTATTTCATTTAGTGCTTGGTTGTTGCAATGAATGTTATGTGGTAATGGAAGTTGAATGAATTTTGGAGAAGTTGTAGTTGTGCATGCATAATGTTTGAAGTCGTGTGTGCATGGTGTGTGTGTGGCCGTGCATATATGTTGAATTGTGAAGGAATAATGAGCAAGTTTTATTTAGCATTTTAGTTGTTGTGTTGTGGATTTTATATTACAAATAATGATTTGATAATCTTGGTGAAGTGTTAGTAGTTGGAAGTTGTGTAAATTGAAAATAATGTTCTTGTATGGATGGTATGTAATGATATTGGTATGATGTTGTTGGAATATATATTATAAGATTGTTGTTGTTTTATTGGAATTGGAAAGTCTTGAAGGAAGTAGAATGCTACTTGAAGTGTTGGAATGTACTTTGAGTTGAATATGGAAATTGCTAGTGTGGTTGTTGAGTTATGTTGATAGTTTGGCTGGGTTTGAATTCCCGGATTGTGATTGATTAAAATTTGACTAAGTTGAATGGTGAGGATGGTATATTTACAGAGGAAATGCTGCCGAAATTTCGGTAGCCAAGTGTTACCTTAAGATTTCAATTTTAAGTACCCTAATAAAAGTTTTGGTAAATGTGACCAAATTGCAGATTTTGGCGGATTTGCAACGTGAATTCGGAATAGCAAGAGGAGCGGAAAGAGGTATGTAAGGCTTGTCCCTTCTTTCTATGGCATGTCTTAGACGTAATAAGTTGGGTACGAGCCTCGGGGACAACTCTATTCCCCGGAATCCGCACCTAAAGTTTCTCCTTTTTCCTTCAGTAGAATTGAACTATAAAGTGTGCGAAATGTTGAAAAGACCTCCTAAACCCCTAGAACTTGCATAGATGGGACCCGACTACCCTAAAACCCTCACAAGTAACGCCATGACATGTAACATATGCAAAACGTATACGCTACCTCATTCGGGCCGAGGTGGGCCCGTTGCTCTCGGATTTTCCTTATAGTTTTGTTTGACTTACTTGAGGTTGAATCCAAAGGGGGCCTTTGATCCCGATTCCGTTACTAAATGATAAGTACTATAACTACTCAAACGAGAATACTTTTATGATGATAATGATAAGGACGATGTTAGACAAGAGAATATGTCTATGATAAGTACGACTGGAACGATCCAACGGCTAAGATTTCTAAGTTAAGGATTCAATGTGAGTATGAAAGTAATAAACTAGTTCTTGAACCTTATTTCCACCTCCTAGCTATAACACTATTTTCTAAGGATTCCAAAGCCTATGAGTTGACGTCTATGATGCCCGTGATTTCATTCCATGTTTACCTCTAATGCTATTCTCCGTTGGTAGTCTCGCCTTAAATACTTGTTCCTTCAAGGCAAGACAAAGCGACCACGATTGTTCCATAATGTAATCGGAGGTCACCGACCTTACGTCACTCCGATGGCTACACGATTTTTCTTTGGGCTCTCTTGCGTGCTTATATGACATACGTATATAAGACATGTAAATGTATATAAGACATGTATATGTATATAAAATATGTATATGTATATAAAACATGTATGCGTGTTATAAGCATATGTATATGATAAAAGGACTAGAACGCTATAGACGCTGATGTATGTACATGACACACGTATATGCATATGATGAAAGAGCCAGAGCGCTATAGACGCTGATATATGTACCTGAGATATGCATATGTATACGGGAAAGATGGAGATAAGGGCAGAGCGTTATATACGCATATCCACCTGATCAGTTGGCATTACATGACATGATATCGTCCCGGACGCGGGATGCCCGGACGCGGGATGTGTATATTTATGGTTAAATGGATCGGCTGCCAACGCCTCGGAAATATGACATGTTCTACTTTTATATATATATATGAACAAGAAAATATTTTCAAAGGAAAGCTAAGCATGCATGGCATCTGCCCAAGGGCACTTATATGTACAGGTTATGTTTCTACCTCAGGACATGTGTTATAACTCTTTTTATGTCATTATCCCTGTTTTATATTTTTCGTATATTAATATTCATGCCTTACATACTCGGTACACTATTCGTACCGACGTCCCTTCTGGTGGACGCTGCGTTTCATGCCGCGCAGGTCAGCAGACAGGCGGATTTGGTCCTTAGGAGCTCTTCCGGCAATATTGACAGCTCCAGTTATTCCGGAGCCTCACTTCCTTGGTAGTATTTTGTGTATATATATTCGGGCACGGCAGTACTCGGCCCTTCCTATGTATATGTTTATTATGTCTAGAAGCTCGTAGACAGATATGTACAGCTAGATGTCTTGTATTTTGAATTGTTCGCGTCTCTGTATAATGTGATAGCAACACTTACTAGTCTATGTTTATGATGACACGGCTAATGTTAAAGCTCAGCAATGAAAAAAAAATGTATAGCACAGTTCCTACGGCCTGCTAAGAGGTAAGGGTAAAATTGATAAAGTAAGGGGTGCTCGGTACAAGTATCGGGTACTCGTCACGGCCCCTAGGCGGGTCGTGACAGAAGTGGTATCAGAGCAGTTCGGTCCTAGGGGTTTGTCTACGACCCGTGTCCAGTAGAGTCTTGTTTATGGGTGTGTAGCGCGCCACACTTATAAACAGGAGGTTGTAGGGCATTTAGGAAATACGACCTTCTTTGTATTCTAAGATCGTGCGATAGAGCTATGCTCCTAGGTTTCCATATTCCTTTCCTAATCCTATGTTATGGTTTCAATAATGCCGCCGAAGAAGAAAGCTAGGGCAGCCCAGAAGGGCGAGACAGTGGCTGGAAGGAGAGTTGAACGGGAGCTAGAAGAAGGAGAATCTCATAATGAAGCTCCCCCTCCGACTTTTCCTGCTCCCCCTGCACCAGCAGAGAAGGAAAGAGTTCCAGCTCCAGCCCCCGCACCTCCAGTTCCACCGCCACCAGCTCCGGGCCAGCAGATGGCAGAGGCCATCCAGTTATTGACCCAGTTATGTACAACTAGATGTCTTGTATTTTGAATTGTTCGCGTCTCTGTATAATGTGATAGCAACGCTTACTAGTCTATGTTTATGATGACGCGGCTAATGTTAAAGCTCAGCAATGAAAAAAAAATGTATAGCACAGTTCCTACGGCCTGCTAAGAGGTAAGGGTAAAATTAATAAAGTAAGGGGTGCTCGGTACAAGTATCGGGTACTCGTCACGGCCCCTAGGCGGGTCGTGACAGTAACCTTAAGTTACTCATGTAGTGGAGTTGAAATCTTACTGGGGTAGCTCATAGTTTTTACTCCCTTGAGCAAAGAGTTTTTCACGATAAAAACAGTGTCGTCTTTACTTACTGCATCACATAAGGAAAATAGTACTCAACCAGGTCCCTCTATACATTGTTTGGTGGAAGCATTTGTCCTCTGCATCCGATGTATAAAATTCTGCTGGTCCTTATCTGGTTTTGATCTTGTAAATATTTGAGGGTTCAAATTGATGAAGTCTCAAACCCTGGCACTAACAAGCCTATCAGCATAACCAGCACCCGTACACAGCGTCCATAAAAAGAAAGGACGTCAGGACGAACAATGTACTGAGTATGTAAGGCATACGCAATAAAATGATAACGAGATGCAAGAATATGGATAAAGGGGTAACCTGTAACTGATTGCCTCTAAAGGCGGAGACATGCATGCTAGCTTATATAATAAACAACATCATATCATATAAGCATATATAACCGCTCGACCATATAGGTGTTGTTACACCTCGGAAATTTCCCCGTGAACGCACCACGAATAGACTAATGAAGAATACGGGTATATGGTGTTTTAATCAGAAGGGAATGACGTTTGATGACCCTAAGTATGATTTCAAAGGCAATGGGAATAAGGGATAAGGTTATGTTCCACAATCACTAATTATAGGTTCTGAATACTTGAAAGTCGCAGATTTGCACTTTGGCCCAGTCGACCGTAAAGTGAAATACGGACCGTAAAGTGGTATACGACCCGTAAACCACCATGTCGTATTTCAACTCACAAAACTTCAACTTTCTGTCAAATGTTTAAATGGTTAAATACGACTTGGAATACGGACCGTAAATTGAAATACGGCCCGTAAACTGCGATCGTAAATCAACATGATCCTCAGCATACCTTTCTGGTTTTGATATGCTTAAATACGACCACGATATACGGCCCGTAAACTGGAATACGGACCGTAAACTGGGTTTATGATCAGTGTACATTTCAGTCACTGTTCATTCGGGATTAGATTTTAAGTTATTAAAAGGAGACGTAAGCTCATTCAATTCATGTCATTTCCACGATATTTCTCTCTAGAAACCTCTAGAATGCTCTCTACTCTTCATCACAAGAAAACCAAAGGAAATCCATGATGAATAACACCAAATCCATGAAATGAAGTGTATGAAACCTAGCTAAAGTTCATATCTCTCAAGAAAACCCAACGGAAGTGAAGTAGGGTTTTGATGCTAGAGGAGTGATTCCATTCAAAGCTTGTTCAACCATCATCTAAGGTAAGTTTCATGACTGAACCATGTTGTTTAAGGTATTGGAAAGTTAAGATACTTGAATTGTAGAAAGACATAGGAAATGGGTCATTCATGGGTGAATAGTGTCATGGTTGGATAGTAGTTGGGTTGAATTGTGAATGTTGTTGTGAGCGTGTGGGAGTTGATATAGAATATGGGAAAGTAGTATAAACCAAGGAAGTGCCGCCCAATTTTCCCTAGAAATAGTAGCGCGTTCTTATAGTCGATTAACTAACGCAAATGCGAATTCTCTTTTGAAGGTAGAAACGAGATATCGAAGGAGAACAAGCGAACGATAGCTTAGTTAAACGTCAAAGGTATGTGAGGCTAGTCCCTTCTTTCTAATGGCATGAATCTTCTCGCATGATTTTCCTCCCTCTTCATGAGTTCCTATATTCCGGAAAGCTAAAAGCCTATATCTATGAATGGCAATATAAGATATGAGATATGATATGATGATCCTAAAATGGCATGATGTTATTTATTGCTCACACTCACCTTATACGTTAGTTCCTTCAAGGTGAGGCAGGATGTTGATAATTGCTCCATAATGAAATCGAGGGAAATCACGACCTTACGTCACCCCGATAAAGTAAAGTTGTTCATAGACCTTATGCATGTATTATGATAAGTATGTTACGATAAGCATATTATGATGAGTATGTATGATGATGATATAACACCGCGCCTAGTTGGCCGGCAAGTCACCGCAAAGGTGGGCAGCTATACGATACACCATGGCCAAATGGCATGGGCAGACACCACTAGTGGGCGGCATGAGATGATACCCCGGATGCGGGAGGCCTCGGCGCAGGTTAATGTTATGATTATCACACCGATCCGAGATGGACGGGCAGCTTATACGTTATTACACCGTACCTATATTGGCGGGCAGCTTATATATTTATGCACACATGACCTGATGATGACTATGAGTAAGCCAGCATGCATTATTTCTTTTACACTGGATAGTCAGATACAGTTATTCCATATTGATACTTCTTGTATATCATTGCCTTATTTCCTTGTTTAGGCATCTCATACTCAGTACAATATTCGTACTGACGTCCGATTTCTTTGGACTCTGTGATCATGCCCCCACGTAGACAGGGAAGAGAGCTCGACCCAGACCAGCAGTAGCTGTGAGCTGATTGAAAGCACTCCTTTGTTCGGAGGTTCTTATAACGATTCTTTTGTGTATATTCATGGATATGTATTTTTGGGCATGACGGGGTCTTGTCCCGTCCGTATGTGTAGCACTCCAGTAGAGGCTCGTAGATGCGCAGTGTGGGTTAGATGGTCTCACGAGATATTATTATATGTATATATATTATTTTGATGGCCGAGAGGCATATGTATATAAAAGTATTTATGTTTCCATATAAAATATGATTTTCCTACAATTTGAGAATAAATTTGATAAAAGAGCATTAAATGAGTAAGATGAGTAATAGAACGAGCGGTGCTCGGTGGCTGGCCCCGGGTACCCGTCATGGCCCCTAGCTGGGTCGTGACAAAAGTGGTATCGGAGCGAGGTTCAGTCCCAGGAAGTGTCTACGAGCCGTGTCTAGTAGAGTCTTGTTTATAGTGTGTTGCGCGCCACATCAATAAATAAGAGGCTACAGGGCATTTAGGAATAATGACCATCTTTATTCCTATGAGATGGTGCGATAGAGCTGTGTATAAGATTTTACCCTCCCTAATAGTGTGTTGTGATTTCAGAATTCCGCTAAAGGGAAAAGCTACAGCCACCCAGAAGGGCAAGACTACGGCAAAGAAGCGGTTAGAAAGAGAGCCTCCGATGAATATAGAAGAAGGCGAATCACATAATGAGGCCTTGTCTAATACTTCTTCTACCCCGCCTAATGTGGAAGAACAAGGAGGAGCTCCAGCTCCAATTCCTCCACCGGTCGCTTCGGGTCAACAAATGACCGAGGCCATTCATTTATTGATGCAATTGGTCGCCGCACAGGCACAACGACAAAATGTGAGTTCAAGTGATCGGGCAGCAAGTACCAAGGCTTGTGATTTTATGAGTCTAAATCCTCCGGAATTCTTTGAGTCAAAGCCGGATGAAGACCCGCAAGGTTTCATAGATGAAGTGTTGAGGACATTGAAGATTGTCCATGCCTCCGAAACTGAATCCGTGGAGTTGGCATTTTTTAGACTCCGGGATGTGGCCGTTTTATGGTACAACAACTGGGTATTGTCAAGAGGAGAGAATGCACCTCCTCCGTTTTGGCAAGAATTCGTGGATGCATTTATTTGTCACTATTTGCCACTCGAGGTCCGCCGAGCTAGAGTGAATAGATTCCTAAATCTGAGGCAAGGAAACATGAGTGCCCGGGAGTATAGCATGCAATTTAATTCTTTGGCTAGATATGCCCTGGCTATGGTAGCCGACATGGGAGACCGAATACATAGATTTGTAAGTGGCCTAGGGCCACATTTATTCAAAGATTGTTTAACAGCTTCCTTGCAAGACGGGATGGATATTTCCCGAATATATGCCCATGCTCAGAATTTAGAGCGGCAACGACAACCACAAAGAAGTGACCACGATAGTGATAGAAGGCAAGGCAAGAGGGCTATATCAATAGGAGCAGGTAGTGGTTATAGAGGGGGATCAAGACAAACATATTTTGGGTACTCAGGACAGTCGGTGACCAGTGCACCCTCTCGATTTACAGGTAGGAGATTTGATCGTTCCTTCCATTCAGGACAGGGCTAGAGTTCGAGGACTCCAGATTCCCAGTTCAGGGAAGATTATAGTCACAGGAGACCCCCAGTACCGCGGTGCAACCAGTGCAGTAGATTCCATTCCGGACAGTGTCGCCAGGGTTCGGACGCTTGCTATACTTGCGGCCAAGATGGGCACATGATGATAGATTGCCCGTCGATGAGTGGTAGAGTTAGCGTTCAGCCCACAGGTTTAGCGGTTGGTTCTTCCTCAGCACGCCCGGCAGGACAGATTCCCCAGATGTCAGCAGGCCGAGGTAGAGGTAGAGGGGCAGCATCAACTTCAGGTGCCATTCAGCCCCGTGTATATGCTTTAGCCAGACGGCAGGATCTTGAGTCCTCCTCGGATGTGGTTACAGGTACATTGTCTATATTTTCCCGTGATGTGTATGCATTGATAGATCCGGGTTCTACTCTTTCTTATATTACTCCCTATGTTGCTGGCTGTATTGGCGTTAAACCTGAGCCGATCAAACCTTTTGAGGTGTCTACTCCGGTTGGTGATCCCGTGATAGCAAGGTAAGTGTATAAAAATTGTGTAGTGGTGGTATGTGATCGCCAGACCACAGTCGATTTGATTGAGTTGAAGATTTTAGATTTCGATGTAATTATGGGTATGGATTGGTTAGCCTCGTACTATGCTAATGTTGATTGCCGATTGAAAGTGGTGCGATTTCAATTCCCGGGAGAGCTCGTGCTTGAGTGGAAGGGTAATGCAGCATCTCCAAAGGGTAGGTTTATTTCCTACCTTAAGGCAAGGAAGATGATAGCCAAGAGTTATATTTATCACTTAGTTCGGGCTCATGACACCGAGTCAAAGCCACCAACTTTCCAATCAGTTCCGGTCATGAATGAATTCCCAGATGTATTTCCAGACGAACTCCCAGGTCTTCCTCCAGAAAGAGAAATTGATTTTGCTATTGACGTGTTGCCGGACACCAAGCCTATTTCTATTCGACCTTACCGAATGGCTCCGGCAAAATTGAAAGAGTTAAAGGCACATTTGAAAGATTTGCTTGAAAAAGGGTTTATTAGACCCAGTTCATCATCGTGGGGAGCGCCGGTCTTGTTTGTGACAAAGAAAGACGGGTCCCTGCGAATGTGCATCGATTATAGGCAATTGAAGAAGGTGATGATAAAGAACAAATATCCTCTCCCAAGGATTGATGACTTATTCGATCAATTACAAGGTGCCAAGTGGTTTTCTAAAGTAGACTTGAGGTCGGGTTACCATCAAGTGAGGGTTAGAGAAGCAGATAGTCCCAAAACGGCCTTCAGTACGAGATATGGCCACTATGAATTCCGAGCGATGTCATTTGGATTGACTAATGCTCTGGCCGTGTTTATGAACTTGATGAACAATGTATTCAAGCCTCTCTTGGACTTATTTGTGATAGTGTTTATCGATGATATTCTGGTGTACTCTCGCACAGAATCAGAGCATATCGATCATTTGAGAATTGTTCTTGGAATTGTTCGTGCCCGAGAATTTTATGCGAAATTTTCAATGTGTGAATTTTGGCTGTGAAGACTTGGCCAAGGGCTACGACTTTTACAGAAGTCCGTAGTTTTCTGGGTTTGGCTGGTTATTATAGAAGATTCGTAGAGGGCCTTTCAACTATTTCAGCCCCATTGACGAAGCTAACCCAGAAGTCAGCCAAATTTCAGTGGAATGATGCTGGTGAGCGCAGTTTCCAAGAATTGAAAGGTAAGTTGACCTCAGCTCCGGTCTTATCACTTCCAGAAGGGTCAGATGTCTATGTGGTATATTGTGACGCTTCCGGTGTCGGATTAGGATGCGTGTTGATGTAGCATGGTAAAGTTATTGCATATGCTTCGAGACAATTACGGAAATATGAAAAGAATTATCCAACTCATGACCTCGAATTGGCTGCGGTTATTCATGCCTTAAAAATTTGGAGGCCCTATTTGTATGGTGTGCATATCGATATCTATACAGATCACAAAAATATTCAGTATATTTTCAAGCAAATGGAGTTGAACCTGCGACATAGGCGGTGGTTAGAATTGTTAAAGATTATAATGTGAACATTTTGTACCACCGCGGAAAAGCGAATGCAGTAGCCGATGCGCTTAGCCGCCGATCAATGGGCAGTTCATGTGAATTCCCTCCGGAAAAGAAAGAGATGGTTCATGAGCTCCACCAATTAGCTAATCTGGGAGTGCGTGTAATTGATTCAGGTAATGCTGGGATTAGCATCAATGATCCCACAATTTCGCCCTTGGATATGGAAGTGAAAGAACGTCAATATGAAGACCCTCAATTGTGTCATTACAGAGGCACATCTCATGGAAAGGAGAAGTCTCCATTTGAAGTTTCTATGGATGGAATTCTTAGATACCGAGGCAGATTATGTGTGCCGAATGTAGCAGAATTGGGCCGACGAATTCTAGAAGAAGCATATTGTTCCCGGTGTTCTATTCACCCATGTACCACCAAAATATATCATGATCTTAAGTTAATATATTGGTGGGACGGCATGAAGAGAAACATAGCGGAATTTGTAGCACAGTGTCCAAATTGCCAACAAGTAAAAGTTGAACAACAAAAGGCAGGAGGCTTATTGCAAGCAATGGTAATCCCTACTTGGAAATGGGAAGTAATCAATATGGATTTTATTGTAGGGGTACCTCGTTCCCGTGGCAAGTATGATTCCATATGGGTAATTGTGGATAGATTGATGAAAGTAGCCCATTTTCTTCCGGTTAGAACTACCCACTCAGCCGAAGATTATGCGAGATTATATCTCAAGGAAATTGTGCGACTTCATGGTATTCCGTTGTCTATTATTACAGATAGAGGAGCACAATTTACAGCCAAGTTTTGGAAGTCCTTCCAAGAAGGTCTAGGCATTCAAGTGAAGCTTAGCACAACATTTCATCCGCAGACCGATGGACAAGCCGAGCGTACTCTTCAGACCGTGGAAGATATGCTACGAGCCTGTGTGCTGGATTTCGGTGGAAGTTGGGATGATCATTTACCGTTAATCGAATTTGCGTATAACAATAGCTATCATTCAAGTATTCAAATGGCTCCATATGAAGTTTTATATGAAAGGAAATGTAGATCTCCAATCGGATGGTTCGAAATAGGAGAAGCACAACTAGTAGGCCCTGAATTAATTAAACAATCGGTGGAAAAAGTTAAGGTGATCCGAGATCGATTGTTAACAGCCCAAAGTCGCCAAAAGTCTTATGCAGACAATCGCCGACGAGACTTGAAATTTCAAGTTGATGATTTGGTATTTTTTAAAGTATCGCCAATGAAAGGGGTGATGAGATTTGGTAAGAAAGGGAAGCTAAGTCCTAGGTACATTGGACCCTATAGAATTACCCGCAAGGTGGATTGGACTTACCCTCAGAGCTTGAATCAGCCCATCCAGTTTTCCACGTTTCGATGCTCCGCAAGTGTGTTGGAGATCCCACAAAGATTGTCCCTGTCACACCCTAGTAAGATTGGGGTGTGACAAAATGGTATCAGAGCAGGTTGTCCTAGGGGTTGTCTGCAAAGTCGTGTCCAGTAGAGTCCTGTTTATGGGTGTGAAGCCGGCCACATTTATAAACAGGAGGTTGCGGAGCATCTAGGGATTGTTTACCTTCTTTCTGTTTTAGATCGTGCGATAGAGCCAAGTCATAGGAGAATGAAATTCATTATATAAGCCTTACATACGACGGAAGGAGGTAAGTGATGATATGGAAAGTTATAGAAGTAAGCCTTGATATTTTGTTCTGTTACCTGAAATTGGAAGCTCTGGGTGGCTGGAATATGTCGTATGACTGTATCCCCTGTGAGGCATTATTGGTACTTGCTGCGTGCAGATTTTGAATAGTATGAATGGTAAAGGAGATTCTGCCAGAATGGGTACGCCTAATAGGAAGAAGCGTGGGATGGAAATACTGTAAATAGGCAATAAGTGAGATGCGTTGTTTCAGAAAGGTTATGGATTTGGCATGGTGATGAAGGTGCGCTCACTACCATCGGAAATCTGGAAGCCCAAGACAGGAAGTAGTCATACACACAGGTGGGAGGTGAACATTGGGAATTGAAAAGGGTAAAATAGTAATTGTAAAAGAAAGGACGTGTTACGAAAATATCTCGGAGCCTGTAAGACTTCAATTTGCTCTATATCATGTAATAAAGGTCATGTGAGGAAGCGGACGCGATTATATCAGCATTAACGCACCGGATTCAATCAAAGTTTCGAGGTTAAGCGTGCTAAGGTGGGAGCAATTTTAGGATGGGTGACCCCTGGGAAGTATACAAGAAATTCTATATATCCAGACATAGGAGAGAAATGAGAAATGAGAAGTGAGAGTAACCTAAAGGAAACTAGAGTATACGGAATGGCTGGAAACCTTAAGAGGTCGCGTAAGACGAGGTAGGCTAGACTGGAGAAGAGACAGAAAGTGCGTCACAACTCTGGAAATTTGGATAGGCTTGAATAGCATTTGGAAGTATTTCGTGGGCTAGTTGATAGTAAATATATATATATATATATATATATATATGAATGCGTAGGATATCCCACATATGATTGTATCGGTGGACATGTGAGTTCCAGCAACCAGCGCTACGGTAAGGAAGGCATTAATCACGTAAGGGTACCGAAGATCGGGTGACAGCAAGAATAAATGATATAAGTGTTACAAGGTAAATTGATGTCATTTTCACTACAGGTTAAGATTGGAAAGTTTTAATACAACGATATTTGGAAAAGAAAGAGAGTGAGTAGATGGAAAACAAAGAGATCAAAGGGTCGGAAGAAGGTGAAAGGTAAGAAACCTCAGTGAGTGAAGCTCCCGAGAGAAACTACCGGCAAAGCACGAGACTATTTGGGTAAGAACTCAAAGTAGGCATGTGAAAAGGGATAGAGTGTGGTAAAAGGAAACAGGAGAGGAGTGTATGAGGTTCGAGAACCGATTTCGATAAGTGGGGCTAAAGGAATAGTGACTAGGATAGGGGGATGTGAAGTAAGAGAAAGAATTCTTAGGCTTGCGATGATGTTGAGGTGAGAGATCTATAAAAGAATAAATGTGTAGCTATATTAATGTAGTTAAAGGTTCGATGAACAAGGATAGGGAGAGTGAAAGTTGTAAGGATTCTGTGCTAAGATCAAAAGTAGCGGGACGTTTGAGAAATATGGACGCACAGCTACAACACAAACACGTTGTTAAAGAAGAATTACGAGCAAGTGAGCTAAGCAAGTGAAAGGACAAATAGTGGATGGAAGGGTATGGAAATGTGGACAAAATGATGACATAGACAGAAAGTAAAAGAAAAACTTAGGATAAGAAGTTTTCGATATGTTAGGCACAGAGTTGGAAGGAAGATGAGGAATAAGGTATAAACGAAGACTTCATAAAAGTACTGTTGGCATATAAGGAGCCCCTTAAAGGGGGGAGACCATATTATATTAGGCCAAAAAGGGATCACAATATTTTCAAGTACCAGAAAAGGAAACTTATTAGCTCGGGGCCAATGTTTAAAACATGTCGGCACATCGGAAGTAAGTAAAGAATGTTTCGAACGACGACGACTATTATAACGAAAGTATCAACAATTGGTAGTCTGAGGATTTTTGGAAAGAAAGAAACAACGTAGTGCCTATGAATGAAACAAAAGAGTTCATCGGACACTAGAAAATAGTTCATGGACCATTAATTGTACGGAGCATGAGAATGTACGCTATGGAATTGTATGAATCATCGACGTGAAGCGATACTCAATCATGTTTATAGGGGATCCACACCGGAGAGCCAACAAGAAATAACGATGGACGAAAAGAGCGCCAATACAAAGAAATCAAAGACAAGTATACTTGTGTCAAGAAATGACCTGGGAAGGACAAGGATAATGAGATGGCGCAGGGGATTAGGAGACCCATGACGTGGAATGAGGACTCGTGTAAAGACCCAGGAGTTCGAGTATAAGGAGAATAGGGTAAGGGATAAGGAATGGGCATAAAGAGAAGAACGACTATAAAAGGGACCCTCCCGAAGTATTATGACACCCCATAAGATCAGTTGAACATTCGAGGACGAATGTTCTAAAGGGGGGGAGGATGTTATATCCCGTATTTTATACATTCGGATATTTCAAGGTGGTCGTGGTAGGTTAAGGGCAAGACTATGTTCCCAAATTATTTTAATATACAAGTTGTTTATTAATATGGAAATATTGAGAAAGGTTAAGGGTAAAGAGGGAAATTCACAAAATGGCTCATGGTAATATTGCGGAAGGCTAGGGGCAAAATGGGAATTTCACAAGAAGTCTTGAAAATTCTTGAAGAAGCCAAGTTGGCCGTGTGGCATATAAATATATGTCCACATTTTTATTTAATAAGGCTAATTATAAATATATATATATATATATATATATATATATATGGACCAAGCTTGTTACATAAGCCAAGTGGTCATATTTGCTATTTTAAGAAAGTTCAAGAAAAATGGAGAAGGGGACATGTGTCCACCTTGTATTGGTAGAAGCTATATATATATATATATATATATATATATAATTGATGACAAAATAAGGGGAAACACATCATTTTGACTCTAGAATCTTGGAGAAAAAAAAAAGAAGGAGAAAGGAAATATAGTAGGTTCGGCTATGGCTCAAAAAAATTGAGGCCATGGAAATTGATCAAGAAAAATTATTTCTTCTAGCTTTCCTACTAATTTGAAGGTCCTCTTTAACATGAGAAAATTGTTGGAGCAAGAAAACCATTCATTCTTGCAAGTTCATGACCCTAGCCATGTAAGAAGACAAGTGGAAAAAGGTATGTATTCAATCTTCTTTTCATATGTTATGGATGCTTTGTATATGTTGTAGAGTGAGGAATGAATGAAATTCATGAAATATGTAAGTATAGGGGTGTGGCCGAATGGAGGTGGTGGTGTAGAAGTGATGAATTAATTTTATTTAGTAGTTTGATTGTTGTGTTGTGGATTCCGTGATGTAAAATGAAGGTTTGGTGGCTTGAAATGAATTTGAAATTGTTTGTGCATTATTGAAGAAGTTAATGTGACATTAGTGTGGTTTCTTATATATGTAAGGATAAATTTGTTAATGTATGGGTTGTTGACATAATTCATGAATTTGGAAGTGAGACATGTGTTGGAAGATTGTAAATTGGGTTGTTGTGGTTGAATTTGAAAGAGGGAAATAGGTTCTTATTGTTGTTGTTGAATTTGGAAGGCTTCGGGTGAAGTAGTGTGTTGATTGAGTCATTTTGAATGCTATGTGAATTGAATTGAATATAAATGAAATGTCGTTGAATTGCACGACAAAGGTTGTTAATGTTAGAATGCGTCTTGAATTGATTGTTGATGTTGTTGGCACGATTGTTGGTATTGTTGTTGATAGTTTGGCCGAGTTGAATTCTCGCATTGTTGATTGATGATTTGGGCCGAGTTAGATTCTCGGGGATGGTGTATTTACAGGGGAGATGCTGCCGAAATTTCGGCAAATCATAAGTGAATTTATTTGAAAGACTAAGACAAGTATATGTCGATGAATCTAACGATTGTGTCAATCTTCTTGAACGTAGGTTAGCGATAGCGAGCTTGGACAATTAAGCGTAGCTAATAGGAAGTGGAGCAGGTATGTTAAGGCTCGTCCCTTTCTTTCAAGGCATGATTCTGATGCTATGATTTCATAATTGCTTCCATATTTTCTTTGTTTTCAAAAGTTAGATGTTTATGATTCTAAGGCATGATTATCTTCCCGATAACTCGTAATTGTTTTTCCAAAGTGTCCGTATTCTACCAAAACAGAGGTTTATGATTTTGTAAGCTCTTATGACAATAACGATGGATATGTTTCACAATGACAATGATGATATCAAGGATGAGCATATTTCTATGATGACTATGATAAGAATGATTTTCCAAAAATGGCTTCTGAAACGTTCGTAGAAAGTTCTGTACTTCAAACGCTCATAACTTTCTTATACTAAATCGGATTGACCCGAAACTTGTTTCTGAGCTTTCAGGTGTCGATTTATGTACGTACCCATCGAGTCATAAAAATTTGTTCCATGTGCATATGTATATGAAGCGACGCCTTATGATACTTATGATCTTATTCTATGTTCTCTTAACGCTGTTATTCGTTGCTAGTCTCTTCTTATAATAATTGTTCCTTCAAGGTGAGACAAAGTTATGATGATTATTCCATAATGAAATTGGAGGTTACCGACCTTACATCACTCCGATGGAGTTATAGCTTTTGATTGGGCTCTTATGCATGCTTAAGTTGTGATGATTACACCGCGCCTATACGGTCGGGTAGCACCGCTAAGGCGGGCGGCTTATGGATGATTACCGCGCCTATACGGCTGGGCAGCACCGCTAAGGCGGGCGGCTTATGGATAATAACATCGTGTCTATATGGCACGGGCAGCACCACTAGTGGGCGACGTGAGATGATTACCCCGGACGCGGGAGGCCCGGACGCGGGCTAATGATGATATTTGACTCAGACAGCTTATGTATGCATGAAAGTGAAAGTGAGCATGCATGATTCCGCCTTAAGAGGAAAGCAGTTACAGTCATACCTTTTCTTTTATCTTCCATATTTCCTTATTATATTGTTGTTCATGTCCTGTCCATATTATCATGTTATCATTTATGCCTTACATACTCACTACATTGCTCATACTGACGTCCCTTCTTGTGGACGCTGCGTTTCATGCCACGCAGGTACACCCAGATGAGTAGAAGATGTTCCAGTGGAGTTGGCAAGCTCCATTTGCTCTGGAGTGTTGCCGGGTCAGAGTGCTATGCTATGATGTCTTGTTCGAAGTTAGAGACTTTGCAGATAGAGTCGTTGGTATAGAGTGTCGGTATTGTAAGCGGCTCCACCAGCCGAAGTGTTACGAGTTTCATGTGATGATAGATCTTATTTGAATTGAGTACAATGAAAGGAAGCTTTACAATGTATTTCATTTCTGTCTGATTTAAGAAGTCTAAGAGATTATGTATGTAATACGAGTCAGCGGGTTCGCTCGCCTCCGAATATGGGGTCGGGTGCCCATCACACCCTAGTAAGATCGGGGTGTGACAGTCCCGATAGATGATGTGCAAGTGATAGAAAAGCTAACCTATGAAGAAGTACCTATTTCTATTCTAGACAGGCAAGTACGAAGACTTCGAAATATAGAGGTAGCTTCAGTAAAAGTCTTATGGCGAAACAATAACCGGGAAGAAATGACTTGGGAAGCGGAAGAGAATATGAAAGCCAAATATCCGCAATTATTTCAGTCTCCAGAAGAGGTTTATGATGAAACGCCTATATTTTAAGGTATGTATGCTTACTTTTATGCTTTTGGTCGTGCGTGGCCATAGATATGTTGATATTGTGTTATGGCCCTGTGAGGCAATGATATTATGGGTTGTTGTGCCAGGTGGTAGTGCCGTACAGGGGAAACTATGGCGAAATTTCCGTAGAATCCCGAGTGTTTAATATTCGAGGGCGAATGTTCCAAAAGGGGGGAAGAGTGTTACACTGTCACGACCCGACTAGGGGCCGAGTACCCGATACTTGTACCGAGCACCCCTTATTCATCTTGCGACCCTTAGCTCTTAGCAAGCCGTATAAACAGTACCATGTTTTTTTTTAACATCAACGAACATTAACATTAGCAGCGTTACTATGAACATAAACTAGTAAACTTCGTTATCACTTTATACAACAACCTTAACATGCTAAAACACCATATATCTAATTGTACCTGACTGATTGTACATATCTATCTACGAGCCTCTAGTCATAGTATACCTATACATAGAGAGAGCCGGGTGCAGCCGTGCCCGAATATACATACACAAAATAGTACCGCAGAAGCGAGGCTCCGGAACAACTGGAGCGTTGTCAAGTGCGGCTGGTAGAGCTTCTAGGAACCAAGTTCACCTGTCTGCTGACCTGCGCGGCATGAAACGCAGCGTCCACAAGAAGGGACGTTAGTACGAATAGTGTACCGAGTATGTAAGGCATGGAAGATAATACAAGCAGTAACATAGAGTATGATTAATAATATCATGGAGTCATAGGACATATAATGAGGCGAGAAGTAACCTGTACATAGGAAGGCCCCTTTTTGGGTGGCCATCATGCATGGTTTGTCTTTCCCTATTAAGAACGTTCCCCCTCCGTGAACGTAGAAAATAAAACTCATATCATGTCGTATCCTATCGTATCATGTCCTATCGTGCCCTACCGTAACTTGTCGTGGCATGTCCGGTCGTGTCCTGTCGTGTCTTATCATGGCATATTGTATCGTGTTATATCATGTCAATGTCATAACATAGTGTGTCCTAGGGTATCATGTCATAGTATACCTTGTCATATCATAGCATAGCTTATCTCATAATATAACTTGTCATATCATAGCATAGCTTATCATATCATAGCATAGTCTCTCATATCGTAGCATGGTTTATCATATCATGTCCTGTCGTGGCATATCATAGCATATCATGTCATAGCATAGCGTATCATGGAATATCATGTCATAGCATAGCGTATCATAGCATATCATATCGTAGCATAGCATGTCATAGCATATCGTATCATAGCATGCCTGGTCATGACATGGTAGGTCATATCATAGCGCTGAGCAATGTCGGCTCACCCACATAGCGCCGATATACACCAGCTCACCCATATATCCCGCGTCCGGGCACCCCGCGTCCGGGATGATAAGCCAGCTGATCAGGTGGCAATGAAACATATTTCCCTTCCCATTCCCCCATGTATCCCTTCCCCCCAACCCAGGTTCATATACATAGCTTGCATATATGTACTTCGTATGCATATACACATCTTATATACGTATACATATTTTTGTATTCATATACATAGCTTGTATACATATACATGTCTTATATAAATTTACATATCTTATATGCATATACATGTTTCATAGACATATACATATCTTATACACATATACATGTTTTATATACATATTCATATCTTATATACATATACATGTTTTATATACATATATATACATACCTTATATACATATACATATTTTGTATATATATATATATCATATAAGCACACAAGGGAGCCCAAGGAAAAATCATGTAGCCATCGGAGTGACTTAAGGTCGGTGACCTCCGATTACATTATGGAATACTCGTGCTCGCTTTTGTCTCACCTCGAAGGGACAAATATTTTAAGGTGAGACGGTCAATGCAGAATAGTATTAAAGTAAACGTAGAATGAAATCGTGGGCGTCACAGATGACAGTTCATAGGCTTGGGAGTCTTTAGAAAGTAAAGTCATAGCTAGGGGATATAAATAAGATTCAAGAATTAGTTTATTACCTTCATATTCACATAGAATACTTAGCTTAGGAAGCTTAGTCATAGAATCGTTCCGGTATTACTTATCGTAGGCATATCCTCTCCTCTAGCATCATTGTTATCATTATCATCATGGAAGTCTCCTCGTTGGAGTAGTTATAGTACTTATCATTTGGTAACGAAATCGGAATCAAAGGATTCCCTTGGGTTCAACTTCTAGTAAGTCCAACAAGACTATAAGGAAAATCCGAGATTAATGGGCCCACCTCGGGCCGGATGAGGTAGCGTATACTATTTGCATATGTTACATGTCATAGCGTTACTTGTGAGGGTTCTAGGGTAATCGGGTCCCATTTGTGCAAGTTCTAGGGGTTTAGGAGGTCTTTCCATCATTTTGCACTTTCTAGTTCAATTCTATTGAACAAAAAGGAGAAAACTTTATGTGCGGATTCCGGGGAACAGAGTTGCCTCCGAGGCTCGTACCCAACTTATTATATCTAAGACATGCCATAGAAAGAAGGGTGAAGCCTTACATACCTCTTTCCGCTCCTTTTGCTACTCCGAATTCACGTTGCAATTTCGTCAAAATCTGTAAATTGGTCATATTTACCAAAACTCTTATTAGGATACTTAGAGTTGAAATCTTAAGGTAACACTTGGCTACCGAAATTTCGGCAGCACTTCCTCTGTAAATATACCATCCTCAACATTCAACATAGCCAAATTCTCATCAATCACAACCCGGGAATTCAAACCCGGCCAAACTATTAATATAATTCAACAACAAAAACATTAAATATAACTTGCTCATTATTCCTCAATAATTCAACACATATACATGGTTACATATGCCATATACACGGCCACATACACCATGCACACACACGGCTCCAACATGTACACACCACTACAATCTCTCCAAACTCATTCAACTTCCATTTTCCACATATCATTCACAACAATAACAACCAAATACTAAACAAAATAATCAACACATGATTCCTACACACACACATGCATACACGGCCACACCATGGTTTTATTCCTCCATGAATTTCATCCACTTTTTACACACTACAACATGCACAACATTCATAACATAAAAAATGAAGTAAATTCTTACCTTCTTCCTTAATTCTTCAGTTGGCTAGAATTTGCAACCATATGAATATAGGTTTTCTTGCTCCACCAATCACCCCACTTTTCTTAGGATCCTTCAAGGGATTGTTTGGCTAGAAAAGGAAGATTTTTGGATGAAAAAGTTCCAAGGTTCTTGTGGGCATAGGGGTGGCCGAATGGCCCTTCAAATTTTCTCCTTGTTCTCTTATTCTTGCTTGTCTTGAAATTTCTAGAAAATTGTGGAATAAGATGACTTAGTCATCTTTTAAA